>NW_019154086.1:45876783-45953725 GCF_002288905.1 Enhydra lutris kenyoni
ATGAATGGTAATTTTGGTGTCATGTCTAAGAGCACTTCATCTAATACCACATCACAAATATTTTTTTCTTGTGTTTTCTTCTAAATATTTTATAGTTTTATGTCTTAAATTTAGATCTGTGATCAATTTTGAGTGAAGTTTTGTGTAAGATGTGAGTTTGAGGTTAATTTTTTTTACATATAAATGTCTGATTGTTTCCAACTGTTGAAAAAGCTATCTTTTTTTCCATTGAATTGTTTTGTATATACTTCTCAAAATGAATTAGCTATATTTGTGTCAGTCTTTTTTTGAACTTTGTTCCATTGATATCTAGTTGTTCATTTATTTTTTTAAAAATTTCATTTATTTTAGGTAGAGAGAGAGAGCACACAAGTGGGGCGAGGGACAGGGATAAGCATACTCTGCACTGAGCACTGAGCCCAACATAGGGCTGGATCTCAGGACACTTAACCAACTGAGCCACCCAGGCACCCCCTATTTCTTCATTTTTATGCTAGTAGCACACTGTTTTGGCTAATATAACATTATAATAAGTCTTAAAATTGTATAATAAGTCTTTAAAAAGTATGATTTCTCCAGTTTAATTGTCAACATTTTTCTGGTTATTTTGTTCTTTTGCTTTCTCCTATAAATTTTAGAATCATCGTGTCTGTATCTACAAAAAAATCCTACTGGGATTTATATGCAATTGTAGATGGCATTTCTTTAGCACTTTAGAAATGTTGAACCACTTCCTCCTGGCCTCCATGGCTCTGATGAGAAGTCTGCAGTCATACAGAATCATTGTTCTATATATATAATGTGTGACTGCTTTCAAGATTTTCCTTAGTTTTTGGTTTTCAGCATTTTAATTATACTGGATCTGGATGTGTAATGCTTTGGACTTATCCTTTTAGGAGTCTTCTAAGTTTCTTGAATATATAGATTTTAAGTCTTCCACTGAACTTGAAAAATTTTTAGCACTATTACTTCCCTAATTTTTTTTTTTTTTTTTTGCATTGAACTCTCTTTTTTTTTTTTTCCTTCTTTGGGGAATCTGATGACTTAAATATTAGACCTTTTGCTCCTGTCTCATAGATCCCTGAGGCTTTATTCATTCTTTTTTTTCCAATATTTTTTCTTTCTGTTATTTAAGTTAGATAATTTCCATTACTCTATCTTTGGTTTACTGACTTTCTTCTGTTGTCTTTATTCTCTTGTTAAGCCCATCCAGTATGTTTTTTTATTTTAATTCTATTTTTTTAAAATTGATTTTCCAGCTTTATTGAGGTATGATTGAAAATAAAAGTTGTATATAGGTAAGGTATACAACTTGATGTTTTGGTACACATATACATTGTGAAATGATTACCATAATGAAGCTAATTAACATACCCATTACCTCACGCTATTTGTGTATGTGTGTGTGTTGAGAACACTTGAGAACTGCTCTCCTAGCAAATTTCAAGTATACAGTACATTATTATTAACTATAGTCACCATGATGGATGTTAGGTCTCCAGAACTCATTCATCTTATAACTGAAAGTTTGTACCCCTTGACCAGCCTCTCTGCACTTCTTCAATTCTCCTAATTATTGTATTTTTGAGTTCTAAAAATTTTATTTTGTTTTTCTTTTTGTCTTATATTTCTTGGCTAAGACTTTCTGTTTTGCCATTTGTTTCAAAAGAATTTGCCCTTTCTTCTTGGAACATTTTTATAATCACTGCTTGTGAAGTCTTGATCAGACACCTGTCATCTTGACATTGGCCTCTATTATCTTTTCCCATATGAGGTGAGAACTTTCTAGTCCTTCATATACCTTGCAATTTCAGATTATATCATGGACATTTTGAATATAGTGTTATAAGACTCCAGGTCTTATGTAAATCCTATGATGAATGTTGATATTTTTCTTTTACCAGGCAGTTAATGCAGTTGGATTCAGCCTACAAATTCTGCCAGTTTTTCTGTGAACTTTGGTTTCAGTGTTTGTCATTTCCAGAATCTTTTTTTTTTTTTTTTTAAGATTTTATTTATTTGTCAGAGAGAGAGAGCAAGCACAGGCAGACAGAATGGCAGGCAGAGGCAGAGGGAGAAGCAGGCTCCCTGCCAAGCAAGGAGCCCGATGTGGGACTCGATCCCAGGACACTGGGATCATGACCTGAGCCGAAGGCAGCTGCTTAACCAACTGAGCCACCCAGGCGTCCCTCATTTCCAGAATCTTGACAGTACTATTTGTACCTGCCCTGTGAATGTGCCACCTAGTAGCCCGTCTGGTACCCGGGTAGGGGTTTGTCCCTTAGTTCTTAACATCTTTGCCATGTTGTTTATATTACAGTTCACACATGTACAGCTTCAAGGTGAGTCTCGGAATTCATACCCAACTTTCCAGAGCAGCTTTCCCAAGCTCCTCCCTCTCTGAGATGGTGTGGTACTTTTTGGTCCCCTAAGCTTCCCCTTTTGTCTCCTCTTACCAGAAAGCTGGAGCTTTCATTACCCTACTCTGCTGGCATTTCCTATGGCCACAGCTGCGGCTGCACATCAGGACCGCAGAGAGAGAGAGAAAAAAAAATATGGCGGTCTTGGGCCCTATCTTCTCTGGTTGGAGAGGGAGTTTTACCTCCTTCAGTATTTTAGGTATTGCAATTACTACTGCAACCACTAGCCTGGGTACAAAAATATGGAGGGAAGCAGGGGAAAAAGGAAATATGGGGGATTTCTCCCATTCTCTCTGAGTGTTAGCCAAAACATGAGAGCTTCTCCTGGAGTTTCCACTGCATCCTTGTACCCACTTCTGGTTTTGTGGACTGTCTTGATTATACCAGGGAATATCAGGGAAGAAATTGGAAACTCACCACCAGTTAGCTGTACTCGAATTCTTATCCTCCTCCATCTTCCTGCCACCTTAGATTTTTTAGAGTGTGCATTCAGCCCACGTTTTATCCCTGCGTTCAGTGGTAGAGGCAGGGTGGATTGTGTTTCCTCCATCATAGTCTGAATCAGAACTTGGTACTTTATTTGTTAATTTTTGTTTAAAAAAATTTTTTTTTCTTATAAAAATAGTACATCTTCATTATAGAAAACTTAGAAAGTAAAGATAAAATAAATTTTCTGTAAACTCATGAACTAGAGAAAGCTTTTATTTCATAATTTCTATTTTAACAATAAAATTAATTAGATAATAAATGAAATAAAATTGTTAATCATTTTAACCATTTAAAAAATTTTAAGACCCAGATGTTATTGACTTACCTAATGTTGTTTTTACGAAAATTTCTTTTTCCAAATAGATAGAAAGTCTTTATCCTCAAGCTGGCTGGGTTGAAATTGATCCCGATGTTCTCTGGCTTCAGTTTGTGACTGTAATAAAAGAATCTGTTCAAGGTAATTAGACTTGCAAAAATAAAAATAATAAAGTGTATTTTGTTTGTAGTTAAAGTTTTCCTCAGTCTGTCGAATTTTGTGGGTTTCCTAAGTTATAATTACACAAATAGTATTTTACTGGGGTAAAATTTCTCAGTATTTTTCGGCAGACATCTGTGATTTATAATTAACCACTTTGTCAAGGAAAGGTAACAGCAACTCTCGTCCTCTGGTTTAAATCTTTTTTCAATATAGTATAAAGGCTTACTTTCCTTCTTCATTCGGGGTTGTGGCTAGTGCTCATTCGACTTCCTGTTGTGTACAAAATACTAGGGGGTTATAAACAAAATTATAACCCACAGTTCCTGCTCTCGGGAATTTACAGCTGTGTTACCTGTATTTTTTTTTTAATGTTTTATTTACTCATCCGAGAGAGAGAGAGAGAGGGAGCACAAATAGGGGAAGGGGTAGAGGCAGAGGGAGAAGCAGGCTCCTTGCTGAGCAAGGAGCCCAATGCCAGACTTGATCCCTGGACCCTGGGATCATGACCTGAGTGGAAGGAAAAAGCTTAACTGACTGAACCACCCAGGCACCTGAAATCTTAACTCTTTAAGGACATTTTCCCCGTGTAACTTTTTTTAAGAATATGGCAAGAGATGACTTATAAATGTGAATTCTAAAAGATCTTTCATTTTATTTTTGTGTCTCAGTTGCTTCTCCTTCTTGCCTTTTTGGTTTGAAATACTTCAAAACTTATTTTAAAAAGCTGCAAGAATAGTACATGGAACACCTGTATGCCTTTTCCCAGATTCACACATGTTTAGCAGTGTTTATCATTCTATACAAACTCTTTTTTTTGACCCATTTAAGGGTTCATTTGACATAATTACCTGTGATCCCTAAATATTTCAGCATTACCTCTAAAGGAAGGGAGAATTCTCCTATATAAGCACACTGCACATATCACAGAGGAAATTTAACATTAATACAGTAATATTTTCTAATACTTAATCTTCAGTATTCCTCTCTTATCTCAGTCATTAATAGGTTTTTTTTTTTTCCCAATCTAGAATCTATCCAAAGGTGAGGCATTGCATTTGGCAGTCAGTCTGTCTAGTCTCTTTTAATCTAGAGCATGTTATTCGTGGCACTGACAGTTTTCAGAAGTATAGACCAGTTTATTAAATGGTCCTGCATTTTGCGGTTGTCTTATTTCCCCATGATTAGATTCAGGTTAAATATTTTTCAGGGGAGCACTATACAGGGGTGAAGTATCTTCCTCAGTGCTCAAATTTAAGTTGTACCTAATTTTCCTAGTGCAATAAATTGCTTTTCTTAAAGAATATCACAAAATATACTTGAGTTGCAATATTTTGAGAAGTATGAACCAGGAAGACCATGGGTTTTTTTTTTTTTTCTTTTAAAGATTTTGTTTATTTATTTGACAGAGAGAGAGAGAGAATGAGAGAAAGAATCTCTCTTCTTGGGTAAGGAGCCCGATGCAGGACTGGATCCCAGGACCCTGGGATCATGACCTGAGCGGAAGGCAGACCCTTAACTGACTGAGCCGCTCAGATGCCCCAGAAAGACCACATTCCTATTTGCATCTTAGCATCTGTTAAGATCTAAGCTTCAGTAATTATACTATTTTCCCTGGGAATTTTTCTTGTCATCAACCATCAACTTATATTATGTTGTGGAGACCATAAAAATAAGTTGTTATACCAGCGAAGGGCGATTTATTCAGGAGTAGCAATTTGGGATGAGCAAGCTATGGCAAAAACCGTAGGCTAGTGCAGCAAACAAAGGAAAGGAATGTTATTTTGTGGAAAAGGAGAAAGAGGTTGGGAAGGATTGTTTTGAACTGTAGTCCATTGGAGAAAAGTGAGAGTTTGGGGTAATGATGGTTTTTCATTGGCTGGGGTAAATTTATTTTAGCAGATGCAATGTGCATCTTTTCCCGTTAATGACCTATAATTGCCGATTCCTTCCTGCTAAGGATTCTACTCTTGGGGTCTGTGATTGATAGGTCTTCCTGTAATTGACCCAGTGGTTTGGCCTGCAATGCATTTTAGAGAGGTTTCCCTTTATTAATTTTTATAGGTTGATCATTGCTTGAATTAAGATCAGTCTTTTAGTATTATCAAGAAGAAATACAGTCTAACTTACTTTGAGTGGTGTTTGCTTTTTTTTCCTAACATTTAAAACAAAAAGCTCCTTTTCTTATTATTAGAATATGACCTTTTTCCCTTTAAGTAAAAAATTACTGTAAAACCATCTTAGTAGTGCTTCCTTTATTAGCTCCAGTTATGTTACTAAATGCTAAACCCATTTGTTTCCCTTAAAGATTATATTGAATGATTTATTTCCCATACTATAATATTATAAAGAAAAGCTTTACTAGCTTTTAAACATGTGTTTTACCTATCTTTATTTTTAGCTGCTGGGATAGAGATGAATCAAGTTGTTGGTCTTGGCATTTCAACACAGAGAGGAACTTTTATTACGTGGAACAAGTAAGTACATTGTGTGATAAGCATTCTGTTGCTGGGTTTGGACCACAGTGAATACATCGCTCCATTGCTGTGAAACCTTTTTGGAGAGTTTAAATTGGTGAATTAATAGCAGTTTAACTTGGTTAAGAGGGATGAAAGTGGGCCTACTTTCTGGCATTTTAAAATACGCTCCCTGCATGTTATCTGAGGTCGACTTACATAAAATGATAACAATAAAAAGTATTGTTACTGTCATAAAATTCTCCATTCCTTTCTTTTGATATAAGGTAGTTTTTCAAATAAGCATGGATTGAAATCTTAAAAATTAGCTTATACCAAAAAAGATTCAAGAGAGACTAACAAATTTCATAAACACGATTCTATAATTATGGTTTATATTTTCAGTCTATTACAAATTTAATATTTATGTACCTACAACATATGGGGTATGTGTAGATTAAACACAATTATAATATAATGGTTATCATATAGTGAATATCTACATTTCAGGTTCTGTTATCCTAACAAACTTGTTATTTAGGTACTATGACTCTTTTATATAGGAAGAAACCAGGGCTCAGTGAAATAATTATGTAAGTGGTTCAAGGCCACTCAGTTAATAAATAGAGCCAAGATTCCAAATTATCTTTTTGAACTCCAGACATGCTCTTTCCACTATACCCATATTGCCTTCAACATGAGTTTCTTTAAACTTTTTAAGGTTTTATTTATTTGAAAGAGAGAGAGAGAAAATGAGAGAGAGCATGAGAGCGGGGTGGGTGTTAGAGGGAGAAACAGACTCCCCGCTGAGCAGGGAGCCCGATGTGGGGCTTGATTCTGGCACTCCGGGATCGTGCATGACCTGAGCCGAAGGCAGACGCTTAACCAACTAAGCCTCCCAGAAGTCCCAACATGAGTTTCATTAAAAACAATAACAACAATCACAAAACTCTATAAGATGTTTTTTTGTTACAAAGCACTAGACTCCAAAGGCATCTTGAGCATAGGGCAGTGGGGAGGAAAAGTAGTAGATATAGGAAGTAGGGATAAGTGTTAGAAACATAATCCGGGTGAATTCACAAGGTCTTGGCCTTTATTTCAGTATTGGATAAGAGGAAAAAGTTTAACTTTACCAATATGTCTGGCCTTGATGTTAGAGGGGATATGATAGAAATTATAGAGAACATTAGAGGAGGAATGAGTTAGATGGTGATGAGGGTGGGTGGAAGGGAATATGATGAAGTGTTTGGTTTGGGATATGTGAATGTGGAGGTCCCCCAAAGGTGGTTTGAACGTTTGTCTGGTTTAACTAAGGCATGGCTCATTTCCTCTAGATAAGTGCTTTTTCTTTCAAGATACGATGTATCTCAGATGGTTGCCTGCATCTACAGCATGCCTTCCCCAAACTTCCCAACCTGTGTGCTGGGCAGAGCACGTCTTTTTCTTTTTTTTTTTTTTTAAGATTTTATTTGTTTATTTGACAGAGAGAGATCACAAGTAGATAGGCAGGCAGAGAGAGAGAGAGAGAGAGAGGGAAGCAGGCTCCCTGCTGAGCAGAGAGCCCGATACGGGACTCGATCCCAGGACTCTGAGATCATGACCTGAGCCGAAGGCAGCGGCTTAACCCACTGAGCCACCCAGGCGCCCCCAGAGCATGTCTTAAATAGGTGATACATTTGCCAGATGAAAGACTAAATGAATTAAAGTCATCTGGGTAGATCAGGATTTCTAAAGAGTGGCACCGTTCACATTTTGGGCCAGATGATTCCTAGTTGTTGGGGGCTGTCCTGGGCATTGTAGGATGTTAGGCAGCATCCCTGGTCTCTGCCCACCAGGTACCAGCCGCACCCCACTCCCCCAGTTGTGACAACCAAAGACATCTCCAGACATTGTCCAAAGTCCCTTGGGGGACAGAATCACTCCTAGTGGAGGATTGTTGACATAGACTGAGTCGAGAGAAATAGGTGTGTTCTCTGATAGGAATTACATGGATAGAAAAAAAAGAAGACTGAGGATTTGGACAATGAATATTCGCCCCTCCGCCCAACATAAACGGGATCAGAAAGCAAAAAGCTGGCATGATAGGACAAACACGGATCTGGGAAGTAGGTGGATGGAAGTGGGGGCAAGGGAGTGTTCCTAGGGAAATAACTCACTGGAAGTGTTGTGTTTTGTTGGATTTGGAGATTAGATCATTGCCCACAAAGATTGTTTACATCAGGGACGCCTGGGTGGCTCAGTTGGTTGGATGACTGCTTTCGGCTCAGGTCATGATCCCGGAGTCCCGGGATCGAGTCCTGCATCGGGCTCCCAGCTCCGCGGGGAGTCTGCTTCTCCCTCTGACCTTCTCCTCACTCATGCTCTCTCTCACTGCCTCTCTCTCAAATAAATAAATAAAATATTAAAAAAAAAAGATAGTTTACATCAAAACCTAGATAGCAGGTCATTCATAACAGGAAGATTAAAATAGGAAGAAAGTTTGTATGTGGCAATAAGACCATGTTTCACTTTTGGGAGAAACAGAGGAGTCAGGTCAGGTTCCAAGACTGTTCACTTCCCTTACTGGTGATGGTGTCCTTGTGGAAGGGTAAGATTTCTTCCTAAGACAGTTAATTGTGAATTTTCTTCTTGACTGTCCTTTTTTGAGATGTTTGTATTCTTTCACGAGTTTTGGAAACTTTGCTTGTAGAAACTGAAACGCTAGAGATTTTCCCAAAAAAACCCACACAAGGCTTTGTGCTTCTTTTACCTTGAAATAATGGAGTCTTAAAATAATGCTCCCCGAATCCTTGTGAGCCACGGTAGCACAGAATGTCGGCAGATCTGCAAGCGCCACAACAGAGAGCGGAGATACAGTGCAGAAGTGGGCACGGCTCCGAGACAGCAGGAAGTACCTCGTGCTCATTTTCTGGAGAAAGGTTGACAGACAGGCCCCTGGCACGGTCTGCTGTGCATTCCAGTCCCAGCCTGCACCTCCTTGCCCCAGCTCACAGCTTCTTTCTCCTGCAGTCACGGCCGTGGTCCTGTTGTCCTGACCGTACAAACATTATTTTCCGGTTGTTGCTGTCAGTATGTCTAACACTTTGAACTTTGTTTTTGTTTTTCTCTTTCCCCCTCCTTTCGATGCCAGGAAACTTGGTCCTTGTGTTTTCTTCATATTCTTAAGGTTAAAAAATTTTTCTCAGTGTATTTAATCAGTGGTGTGTTTAGCCTGCCTCTTCCAGTAATGGCATATCTCCTCCATCTTGGTTGTTTTAAGTTCCTTTTGTTCTTAAATATCTGAGCTGTTTTGGTTCTTCAATCTCTGTGTCTCTCAGGGAGGCTTCTGCCTGCTAACCTCGGATCAGGGTGTGTGCCAATTAGTAACATAAACTATGAGTCATGCAAGCAAACTGAGATTCACTCAGTAACTGTTTGAGGACTCACAGGGAGTGAAGCACTGTGCTGGCTGCAGAGCTGAATAGGAAAATGAGTAAGAGCACCAGCCCTCAAGGAATTTGCAGTCTCTTAATACAAGTATACAAATGAGCCTGTGTTCCCGCAGCACCAAATACATCTTTTATTGTGGTACCTGATACTTGTGTTAATGGTTCTTACCAATTACTTATGACACAAATATATTAAGAGCCACGAAATGGCGGAATGTGTTAGAGAGGTTTAAGGCAACTCATTTACAATATTGCTATTGACGTTTTTCCTCCATTTCTCCTTTTATTGTTGACAGAGGGAAAACGAGCCCAAATCACTGCTAAGTGAATATTGGAATATGCGCTGCTTCTTGAGATCAGTATTCTAGATTGTCTTCTACCATGTTATGAATTAATGATGTCACTCTCCTCTTGTGATCCTCTCCCTGTCCTTGTTCTTCAGCTATGCTAGCATCTAACGCATCGTGCTTCATCCTGGCTGACAAGCTTGGAACGTGTAATATATTTAGTCAGGAGTGTTCAACCTCCTTGTTTGTTCCTTCTCATCCTTCAGAGCTCGCTTCTATTGTCATTTCTCATGGAAGTCTTTCCTGACCTCTGCACTGGGCAAGGTCTCCCTGTTAGTATATTCATGGCAATTTGTATTTTTCCTTCAGAAGACTTATTCCTATAGTAAGTAAGCAATTGAGTAATTGAGTATTTCTTTGGCTTCCCTGGTAGAGAATATATTCATAGGGGCAAAGATGCTGTGTCTCTCTCTTCTTCATACCTATGTCCCCAGCTCCTGGCACAAATTGCTGTGTAAGCATTTGATGAATCAGTGATTAAAGATCAGATTTAAGTGTGTAAGTAGATGCTATTGTGTGTAGAATGGCACAGAGAATCGTGTATGTGTAGATTTCACTTCTGTCAAACACAGTCTGATAGTCCTGATTGGTAGCAGCATTTGTTTTTCAAATAGTTTTTGTTGTCTGGGCTAGGGGGTGAGAATCTGAAAATGAATAGACTGTGTCTTCAGGAGGCTCACGGTCCAGTGGGAGATACAGATGTGAGCCTTCGAGAGTTAGGGTACAGGCTGGTAGAAATCTGCCTGGTAGAATTGCTGTGTACCTGGTAATGAAGGAACCGAAGGAGGGCAACTGAATAGTGTAGAAGAAGGTGGAATGAGGCAGGGTTTTACAGAGTCACTTGAGCCAGGCCTTGTAGGATGAGCAGGAGTTTTCTAAGTGAGAAGAGCAAATCACTGGCAAAAACAGTAGCTGGAAGAGCATGGTATGTTTGAAGAATGAGAAGTACTGTAGATTTCAAGGGGTAATGTACAGAAGGTGCCACCATCACGCGTTCTGACTCCTTCCTGACACTGACCTTCTCTCAGACTCCCCTCCTCCTATTCTGTGCTCCAGCAACACTAGCCTGCTCTCTGTTTCTTGTTTTACCACAATTTTTATAAAGAGAGTCAAGGGGTAGAGAGTGTGCTAGGTCATGGGATGCAAGAATGGAAGGAAGCCTGGGAGAGGTTGGTAGGAAGAAAAGGGAATGTTTGAGGGATTAAAGGCTGCAGTGAGGTTGAAGGGAAGGCATTTAGAGAGTAAGATTGAGAGAACTGGAATAATAGCAAGAAGTGTCGACTAATATATTGGAATGTTAGAATTTCAGGAGTAGAATGTTCCCAGATTAATAAAGTTGAGGACATGCTCTTGAGTATGGACTGCTTAAGAAGTAGGGGTTATGACAGTCTAGGGAATTGAATGTGGCCAACCCACACAGGAGGGCACCTGGAAATAGAGTAGAAAGCAAGTCTGAGTTGAATGTCGAAGATTGGTAGATGTCAGTGGTTGATTTACAATAGCCAAAAAGGGAAATGATTTATTTCTACTATATTTCTTAGTTTTGTACTTATATTGCAGTGCCCACCCAGAGGTTGTTAAATTTCTTTTTACTAGACACATTTTGATAAGCCTGGTAGGTTGCCAGTGGCTAAGCCAGTCATAAAGTTGAGAGACGTAGAAATAGGTTTAGGCAATATTTCAGCTCTTCTGTAGGTATAGAGGTTTTGATCTGATAGTGTGACAAGGTACAATGAAGGGGGAAAGCATTGGCTTCTTTTTAAGGTGTATGGGCAAGTATTTAAAGGCCTTTTCATTAAATTTCTTGTGTTTTAGAAGTATGCACATTGTAGTGCTTCAAAAAGAGCATCTTTCCTATTAGAATTTGGTCTAGAATTTCATATTATGTATCACATTATAATACTTACAAAATGTGTTCAGTTTATAAAATAAGTCATTCAGCAAGCCCCGTTTAATTAACTCATACTTTGAGATTCCAGTGTGCCCTCTAATTTTGTTTTCTCTTATGGCAGATCTTTTATTTAATATAGCCTCAATTCATATTGAGTCTCCAAATACTGTTTTTATCATTCATAGGAAAACAGGAAATCATTTTCACAACTTCATTAGTTGGCAAGACCTAAGAGCTGTTGAACTTGTAAAATCTTGGAATAATTCGCTCAGACTGAAGGTAATCTTTTTCTTCTGTGATTTGGATGTTGCTGTTTTCCCTGTAAATGTCCCTTAACTATAGGCTTAAGTGTATAATCTCCTATTTGTACTGCTTTAGGAGATTGAGAAGAGAATACACATATGCACCCTCCTCACATCAGTGAATAGTTACCCACAAGCATATGCGGTAGACTAAAGTACTACATTTCAGGAAACCCTGAGGAGGTTTAGGACGGTCCAGATGTTCTCACATAAGTGAGAATTCATTCCTGGAGAAGAATTTGCCAAGTTGCCATTCTTGGAGAAATAGACAAAATGCAGACTGTGTCCAGAAAGAAAATAGGAAAGTGTCCAGATTTCATCCTCTTTTATTAGAAAAGTGGAGAATGGACATTGAGATCGATAACTAGCTGACTGCCACGAGCTCTTCACTGATGCCTGTCACATAAAGGTCACAAATGACAACGGTGACAACCATGACGGTGACCTCAGTGGCGGTGGCAATGTAAGTGTGGGATTACTGAGTCAGAGGGTAAGACAATTTCCAAATGTGGCCAGATCTGGTATAATCAATACTGCGGATTGCCTACGGTGTGTTGCAATATTCCGTGTTCTAATGCCGCCCAGCTAAATGCCTCCTCAGCTCGGGTGCCCGTACCAGGTAGTGCTTCAGGGAATATCTGGAGCATTGGTTTTACTCAACAACTATTTGGAGACATTAATTTTATATGAAAACAAACAAAGATATTATAGATATTATGGAATCTGACAGCAGTGCATGAGTGCAAGAGACACTTTCGCCATAATCTCACCCGCAGTTGGTTTTTCTTTTGTTAGTATAATGTATGAAAATGCACCTTGCTTTAATAACTTGAAAGGCTGAGAACCAAGAGGTACTCTTTACAGGACAAACTAATCAAGGAGTTGAAAATAATTATAAGGAAATGAACTTTGAATGGTATAATTTTAAATTATACTACTTACAATGTAGAATTCTGTATCTTAATGCATAATTTTAGTTTTTAATAGGTCAATTCATCAAACATTTCTTAGGTCTGTCAGTGAGGTATTTATAACTTTTATTCCTTTAAAAATAAGTTTTGAGGGGCGCCTGGGTGGCTCAGTAGGTTAAAGCCTCTGCCTTCGGCTTGGGTCATGATCCCGGGGTCTTGGGATTGAGCCCCGCATCGGGCTCTCTGCTCGGCGGGGAGCCTGCTTCCTCCTCTCTCTCTGCCTACTTGTGTGATCTCTGTCTGTCAAACAAATAAAATCTTAAAAAAAAAAAAAGTTTTGACTTTGGAAATATTTACATCTGTAGTACAAACCCCTAATCTCACATATAAAACTCACTTCAGGCACAAAAATCAGCCTTTAAAGCTCTTCATCTACTTGATATTGAGGATGCGCATGATGTAAGCTTTGGCTTTTCTTAGGAGACAAATGTACACAGACAAATATTTAGCACACACGATGCCAGGGCCTGGCCTGCTGCTGAGAGAAGCCTACCCTGCACTCATCCTATACAGATGCTTTTTCTTTCTTTCTTTTAAAATATAACACATCAGGGGCGCCTGGGTGGCTCAGTGGGTTGAGCCGCTGCCTTCGGCTCAGGTCATGGTCTCGGAGTCCTGGGATCGAGCCCCGCATCGGGCTCTCTGCTCTCTAGGGGAGCCTGCTTCCTCCTCTCTCTCTGCCTGCCTCTCTGCCTGCTTGTGATCTCTCTGTCAAATAAATAAATAAAATCTTTAAAAATATATATATATAACACATCAGAGGAAGTATTATGGGTGGTCATTTTAAGTATTTTCAGAAACTCTTATCTCTTAATAAGCAGTACAAAATATAAAGAAACACAGAAGGTTTGAACACTGAATAAGGTGAAAAGGAAGTTAAAAGGGTACAAACTTTCAGTTATAAGATGAACAAGGTTTGAGGATCTAATGTATAACCTGATGACCATAGTTGATAACACTGTATTATATAACTGAAATTTGCTAAGAGAATTTAAATGCTCTCACCAAAATAGAAGGGAAAAAAAATTAAACTGGGGCTCATTGTTCCAAAAAAAGGGGACAAGACTGAAATGTAGAGAGAATTGAGTTTATACATTTTCTTGATTGTTGTGTTTATTATTTTAGTAAATAAATACAATCTTTTAAATATATACATATATATTTTAAAAAATTTTTTGACGGAGAGAGAGCATGTACATGTGAGTGGGGAGGGAAGGGCAGAGGGAGAGGGAGAGAGACAATCTTAACCAGTCTCCATACCCAGTGTGGAGCCTGGTGCAGGGCTCCATCTCATGACCCTGAGATCATGACCTAAGCTGAAATCAAGAGTTGGACACTTAACCAACTGAGCCACCCAGGCGCCCCTTTAAATATATTGTTTAGGGGAGGGGTGGGCAATAACAGAGGAAGAAAATGCAAGAAGTGGGTAAATTCTCTATAAGTGAATATTTTGTAAAATACCAGTTTCAGAAGTTGAATTGTCCATCTGCATTCATTTTTTTAATCTTTATTTTTTTATTTTTTATTTTTTTATAAACATATAATGTATTTTTATCCCCAGGGGTACAGGTCTCTGAATCACCGGGTTTACACACTTCACAGCACTCTCCATAGCACATACCCTCCCCAATGTCCATAACCCCACCTCACTCCCCCCAGCAACCCTCAGTTTGTTTTGTGAGATTAACAGTCACTTATGGTTTGTCTCCCTCCCGATCCCATCTTGTTTCATTTATTCTTCTCCCACCCCCCTAACCCCCCACGTTGCATCTCCACTTCCTCATATCAGGGAGATCATATGATAGTTGTCTTTCTCTGATTGACTTACTTCACATACCCTCTAGTTCCATCCACGTCGTCGCAAATGGCAAGATTTCATTTCTTTTGATGGCTGCATAGTATTCCATTGTATATGTATACCACATCTTCTTTATCCATTCATCTGTTGATGGACATCTAGGTTCTTTCCATACTTTGACTATTGTGGACATTGCTGCTATAAACATTTGGGTGCACGTGCCCCTTCGGATCACTACGTTTGTATCTTTAGGGTAAATACCCAGTAGTGCAATTGCTGGGTCGTAGGGTGGTTCTATTTTCAACTTTTTGAGGAACCTCCATGCTGTTTTCCAGAGTGGTTGCACCAGCCTGCATTCCCACCTACAGCGTAGGAGGGTCCCCCTTTCTCCGCATCCTCGCCAGCATCTGTCGTTTCCTGACTTGTTAATTTTAGCCATTCTGACTGGTGTGAGGTGGTATCTCATTGTGGTTTTGATTTGTATTTCCCTGATGCCGAGTGATGTGGAGCACTTTTTCATGTGTCTTTTGGCCATCTGGATGTCTTCTTTGCAGAAATGTCTGTTCATGTCTTCTGCTGCCCATTTCTTGATTGGATTATTTGTTCTTTGGGTGTTGAGTTTGCTAAGTTCTTTATAGATTTTGGACACTAGCCTTTTATCTGATATGTCGTTTGCAAATATCTTCTCCCATTCTGTCAGTTGTCTTTTGGTTTTGTTAACTGTTTCCTTTGCTGTGCAAAAGCTTTTGATCTTGATGAAATCCCAATAGTTCATTTTTGCCCTTGCTTCCCTTACCTTTTGTGATGTTCCTAGGAAGATGTTGGCTGCGGCTGAGGTCAAAGAGGTTGCTGCCTGTGTTTTCTTCAAGGATTTTGATGGATTCCTTTCTCACATTGAGGTCCTTCATCCATTTTGATTCTATTTTTGTGTGTGGTGTAAGGAAATGGTCCAGTTTCATTTTTCTGCATGTGGCCGTCCAATTTTCCCAACACCATTTATTGAAGAGGCTGTCTTTTTTCCATTGGACATTCTTTCCTGCTTTGTTGAAGATTAGTTGACCATAAAGTTGAGGGTCTATTTCTGGGCTCTCTATTCTGTTCCATTGATCTATGTGTTTGTTCTTTTGCCAGTACCATGCTGTCTTGATGATGACAGCTTTGTAATAGAGCTTGAAGTCTGGAATTGTGATGCCACCAACTTTGGCTTTCTTTTTCAATATTCCTTTGGCTATTCGAGGTCTTTTCTGGTTCCATATAAATTTTAGGATTATTTGTTCCATTTCTTTGAAAAAAATGGATGGTACTTTGATAGGAATTGCATTAAATGTGTAGATTGCTTTAGGTAGCATAGACATTCTCACAATATTTATTCTTCCAATCCAGGAGCGTGGAACATTTTTCCATTTCTTTGTGTCTTCCTCAATTTCTTTCATGAGTACTTTAAACTTTTCTGAGTATAGATTCTTAGCCTCTTTGGTTAGGTTTATTCCTAGGTATCTTATAGTTTTGGTTGCAATTGTAAATGGGATTGACTCCTTAATTTCTCTTTCTTCTGTCTTGTTGTTGGTGTAGAGAAATGCAACTGATTTCTGTGCATTGATTTTATATCCTGACACTTTACTAAATTCCTGTACAAGTTCTAGAAGTTTTGGAGTGGAGTCTTTTGGGTTTTCCACATATAGTATCACATCATCTGTGAAGAGTGATAGTTTGACTTCTTCTTTGCCGATTTGGATGCCTTTAATTTCTTTTTGTTGTCTGATTGCTGAGGCTAGGACTTCTAGTACTATGTTGAATAGCAGTGGTGATAATGGACATCCCTGCCGTGTTCCTGACCTTAGCAGAAAAGCTTTCAGTTTTTCTCCATTGAGAATGATATTTGCGGTGGGTTTTTCATAGATGGCTTTGATAATATTGAGGTATGTGGCCTCTATCCCTACACTTTGAGGAGTTTTGATCAGGAAGGGATGCTGTACTTTGTCAAATGCTTTTTCAGCATCTATGGAGAGTATCATATGGTTCTTGTTCTTTCTTTTATTAATGTGTTATATCACATTGATTGATTTGCGGATGTTGAACCAACCTTACAGCCCTGGAATAAATCCCACTAGGTCATGGTGAATAATCCTTTTAGTGTCCTGTTGAATCCTATTGGCTAGTATTTTGGTGAGAATTTTCGCATCTGTGTTCATTAAGGATATTGGTCTATAATTCTCTTTTTTGATGGGATCCTTGTCTGGTTTTGGGATCAAGGTGATGCTGGCCTCATAAAATGAGTTTGGAAGTTTTCCTTCCATTTCTATTTTTTGGAACAGTTTCAGGAGAATAGGAATTAGTTCTTCTTTAAATGTTTGGTAGAATTCCCCTGGGAAGCCGTCTGGCCCTGGGCTTTTGTTTGTTTGGAGATTTTTGATCACTCTTGCAATCTCCTTACTGGTTATGGGTCTCTTCAGGTTTTCTATTTCTTCCTGGTTCAGTTGTGGTAGATTATATATCTCTAGGAATGCATCCATTTCTTCCAGATTGTCAAATTTGTTTGCATAGAGTTGCTCATTGTATGTTCTTATAATTGTTTGTATTTCTTTGATGTTAGTTGTGATCTCTCCTCTTTCATTCATGATTTTATTTATTTGGGTCCTTTCTCTTTTCTTTTTGATAAGTCTGGCCAGGGGTTTATCAATCTTCTTAATTCTTTCAAAGAACCAGCTCCTAGTTTCCTTGATTTGTTCTATTATTTGTTTTTGTTTGTTTGTTTATTTTTTTGGTTTCTATTTCATTGATCTATGCTCTGATCTTTATTATTTCTCTTCTCCTGCTGGGTTTAGGCTTTCTTTCTTGTTCTTTCTCCAGCTCCTTTAGGTGTAGGGTTAGGTTGTATATTTGAAACCTTTCTTGTTTCTTGAGAAAGGCTTGTACCAGTATATATTTTCCTCTCAGGACAAACCTTTGCTGTGTCCCACAAATTTTGAACCATTGTGTTTTCATTTTCATTTGTTTCCATGAATTTTTTTTCAATTCTTCTTTAATTTCCTGGTTGACCCATTCCTTCTTTAGAAGGATGCTGTTTAGTCTTCACGTATTTGTGTTTCCAAATTTCCTCTTGTGATTGAGTTCTAGCTTCAGAGCATTGTGGTCTGAAAATATGCAGGGAATGATCCCAATCTTTTGATACCAGTTGAGACCTGATTTATGACCCAGGATGTGATCTATTCTGGAGAATGTTCCATATGCACTAGAGAAGAATGTGTATTCTGTTGCTTTGGGATGAAATGTTCTGAATATATCTGTGATGTCCTTCTGGTCCAGTGTGTTATTTAAGGCCTTTATTTCCTTATTGATATTTTGCTTGGATGATCTGTCCATTTCAGTGAGGGGAGTGTTAAAGTCCCCTACTATTATTGTATTATTGTTGATGTGTTTCTTTGATTTTGTTATTAATTGGTTTATATAGTTGGCTGCTTCTACGTTAGGGGCATAGATATTTAAAATTGTTAGATCTTCTTGTTGGACAGACCCTTGGAGTATGATATAGTGTCCTTTCTCATCTTATTATAGTCTTTGGCTTAAAATCTAACTGATCTAAGGATTGCCACCCCAGCTTTCTTCTGACGTCCATTAGCATGGTAAATTGTTTTCCACCTCCTCACTTTCAGTCTGGACGTGTCTTCAGGTCTAAAATGAGCTTCTTGTAGGCAACATATTGATGGGTTTTGTTTTTTTATCCATTCTGATACCCTGTGTCTTTTGATTGGGGCACTTAGCCCATTAACATTCAGGGTAACTATTGAGAGATATGAATTTAGTGCCATTGTATTGCCTGTAAGGTGACTGTTACTGTATATTGTTTCTATTCCTTTCTGATCTACTACTTTTAGGCTCTCTCTTTGCTTAGAGGACCCCTTTCAATATTTCCTGTAGATCTGGTTTGATGTTCGCAAATTCTTTCAGTTTTTGTTTGTCCTGGAAGCTTTTTATCTCTTCTTCTATTTTCAATGATAGCTAGCTGGATATAGTATTCTTGGCTGCATGTTATTCTCGTTTAGTGCTCTGAATATATCATGCCAGTTCTTTCTGGCCTGCCAGGTCTCTGTGGATAAGTCCGCTGCCAATCTAATATTTTTACCATTGTATGTTACAGACTTCTTTTCCTGGGCTGCTTTCAGGATTTTCTCTTTGTTGCCAAGACTTGTAAATTTTACTATTAGGTGACAGGGTGTGGACCCATTCTTGTTGATTTTGAGGGGGGTTCTGTGCACCTCCTGGATTTTGATGCTTGTTCCCTTTGCCATATTAGGGAAATTCTCTACAATAATTCTCTCCAGTATACCTTCTGCTCCCCTCTCTCTTTCTTCTTCTTCTGGAATCTCCATTATTCTAATGTTGTTTTGTCTTATGGTGTCACTTATCTCTCAAATTCTCCCCTCGTGGTCCAGTAGCTGTTTGTCTCTCTTTTGCTCAGCTTCCTTATTGTCTGTCATTTGGTCTTCTATATCACTAATTCTTTCTTCTGCCTCATTTATCCTAGCAGTAAGAGCCTCCATTTTTTATTGCACCTCATTAATAGCTTTTTTGATTTCAACTTGATTAGATTTTAGTTCTTTTATTTCTCCAGAAAGGGCTTTTGTCTCTCCAAAGAGGGTTTCTCTTATATCTTCCATGCATTTTTTGAGCCTGGCTAGAACCTTGAGAATCATCATTCTGAACTCTATATCTGACATATTACCAATGTCTGTATTGATTAGGTCCCTAGCCTTTGGTACTGCCTCTTGTTCTTTTTTTTTGTGGTGAGTTTTTCCGCCTTGTCATTTTGTCCAGATAAGAGTATATGAAGGAGCAAATAAAATACTGAAAGGGAGGCAAAGACCCCAGGAAAATGCGCTTTAACCAAATCAGAAGAGACCCCAAATTGTGGGAGGGAGAAAGGGGATAAAAAGAAGTTCAGAAAAAAAAATTAAAAAAAGAAAACAAATAAAGGAAAAATATTAAAAAAAATATATATATTAGATAAACTAGTAAAAAATGTTAAAAAAGAAAAGGGTAAAAGTTAAAAAAAATTTAGCAGAAGAAAAAAAAATAAAATTAAAAAAAAATTAAATTAACCGCAAGACTAAAGAATCATGGGGAGAAAGCCATGAGTTCCGTGCTTTGCTTTCTCCTCCACTGGAATTCTGCTGCTCTCCTTGGTAGGTGAACTTTGTCTTGGCTGGATTTCTTGTTGATCTTCTGGGGGAGAGACCTGTTGTAGTGATTCTTAAGTGTCTTTGCCTGAGGCGGAATTGCACCGCCCTTACCAGGGGCCGGGCTAAGTAATCTGCTCAGGTTTGCTTTCAGGAGCTTTTGTCCCTTGAACGCTTTCCGTAGAGTTCCGGAGGATGGGAATGAAGATGGCGGCCTCCCAGTCTCTGGCCCGGAGGAGCCAAGAGCTCGGGGCCCCACTCCTCAGTGCGCCCTCAGAGAAAAGGGCCCAATCACTCCCATCTCCCTGGCCTCTGGCCGCACTCTGAGCTCACCCAGGCTGCGACCAGTTCAAGGTAACTCCGAGCTGAGAGCTCACTCCTCGGCTCTGTCTCTGTAGCCGGCTTCCCCGTTCTAATACCTGCGAGCTCTGCGACACTCAGACACCCCTGATCCTTCTGTGACCCTGCGGGCCTAGGGCCCCGCTGGCCCCGTGTGGGCTTCACCCCGGTTTAGCCTCTGGAGCGATGTCCCTCAGCGGAACAGACTTTTAAAAGTCCTGATTTTGTGCTCCGTTGCTCCGCCGTTTTCTGGGAGCCGGCCCCTCCCCCCACAGTCTATCTTCCCATCGCTTTGGATGCACTTCTCCGGCAGTCCTACCTTTCAGAAAGTGGTCGATTTTCAGTTTCTGGAATTGCTGTTCTTCTCTTCGATCTCCCGTTGGATTTGTAGGTGTTTGCAATGGTTTGATAAGCTATCTAGCTGATCTCCTGCCACCTGATGTAGTCTCAGCCTGCTACCTCTCCGCCATCTTGACTCCTCCCCCTCCATCTGCATTCTTATAGTAGGTGGCAGGATAAAGTTTTTATTCTTTTATTTATTTATTTATTTTTTACTATGTCTGACAAACTTTAAAACTCAAAGCTGGCTTTCTATGAAAGACTTTTTCTTTTTAAGATTTTGCTTACTAAGAAGTAAATTTTAAACTATATATATTTCAGCATTGATTGAGATAAGTACAGATAGTATTAAATGAAATCATACACCCCAGATTTTAGGTACTTAATGTGTAGGGGAGTTTCCCTTATGGTTTAATACTGACTTCACTAAAAATATGTTTCTAATCAGAATATAACCTTCTCCCTTGACTCTCTCCCTTTTATTTTAAAAGACTTTATCTTGAACTTCTTGTGTTTGCTAAAGAAGGTCATAGTAGATATGTTACATTTCATATGTTAGAATACAAATTATCCACTTAGAGTAATATTATTTTACTTCTTTTCTTTAAGTGCTAAAAATCCTATAAGTAGTTGAATGATTCGTTTGTTATTGGGTTTGTTTTCATGTGTGTAGAATTGATATAGAAATATCAAACATCATTAAATGTATTTTCCTAAAATGTCTTTTTTTAATAGCTATTACAGAATTTCTGCCGAGTGCTGCACTTTTTTACTAGAAATAAACGATTTTTAACAGTCAGTTTGTTCAGTTTCACAAACCAGCATGTTTCTTTGAGATTGGCCTGGATTTTACAGAACTTGGTTGAGGTAAGGAAAGATTGTGTGTGTATGTGTGGTATGTGTGTGTGTGTGTGTGTGGACTATAGGGAAGAAAAAGTAAAGGAATAACAATAGTGCTTTGATTATTTGAGGGAAAATTAAGTGTTCACTACATATTGGGATGGAATACAGGAATCTTTACTCTATTTTTTTTTTTGAAGTTTTTATTGTAAGTCATAATACATATAGGAAAACAGACAAAACAAAAATTTACCACTCATTGATTGTGGAGCAAACATCTGTGTAACACTGCTTGAATCAAGAAATAGAACATTGTGATACTGTGTATCCCATTTTCTTTCAACTTTTACTTTTTTACTTAGGTGTTTTTTTCCTCAACACTGTAGTTTTACCTGAATTTTTAAAAAATTTGTATTAATGTGTAAATTAATTTTCTTATATTTTCATTGCTATTTAGTGTTCAGTATATGATTTTATCACTATCCATTTATCCATTCTGTTCGTGTGCATTTGAGTTATCTCTATTTTGGGGCTATTATGAATAATGCTGTCTTTGGAGTATATATAAAAGCATTTCTGCTGTATTTATATATGGGAATGGGGCTTCTAGGGCATGAATGGGTATGTATATCTCTCTTCACTTTTAGTGGATAATGTCCAAAATTTTCCCACAGTTTTTGATAATTTATTTACCTACCAGCAATCAATGAGAGGACTTCATATTTCATGTACCATCATAATTGGTATTATCAGTGTTTTTTTTTTAAATTTTAGCCACTTTAGTAGTTAAATAATGATCTCTCCTTGTGATTTTATTTTATTTATTTTAAGATTTTTTATTTATTTGAGAGAGAGAATAGAGAGCATGAGAGGGTAGTGGGTCAGAGGGAGAAGCAGACTCCCTGCTAAGCAGGGAGTCCCATGTGGGACTTGATCCTCCAGGATCATGACTGAGCCAAAGGTAGTTGCTTAACCAGCGGAGCCACCCAGGTGCCCTGTTTCTCCCATTTTTCTAGGCACAAGGATTACTTCAACCCAGGTTAATGATTGAGGTGATTCAAAACAGCTTCATTTCCTGTGAGAGCCTGTCTTTCTAGTTTACCCTTACTTACAGGGTAGAGCTATTTGGAGTCTTAACCCAAAGCAAGTTTGGGAAGCCCTAATATGGACTCTGTTTTTGAATAGGTCTACTACCCATCAGAGGACCTGACTCTCAAATGTTTTTTTTTTTTTTTTTTTAATATTTTATTTGTTTATTTGACAGACAGAGATCACAAGTAGGCAGAGAGGCAGGCAGAGAGAGAGGAGGAAGCAGGCTCCCTGCTGAGCAGAGAGCTCGATGTGGGGCTCAATCCCAGAACCCTGGGATCATGACCTGAGCCGAAGGCAGAGGCTTTAACCCACTGAGCCACCCAGGTGCCCCTCAAATGTTTTTTGAAGGAACAGATGAGCTTACTACTTGTCAGGCATTGTTGCTGCTTACTGAAATGCAGATTAATCTTTCTCTGATCTGGAACAAATTTTAGAATCGCAGTTTCTAAATTTAAAAAGAATTTGAAATAAAGTAATATTACTTTAAGCACTCCATATTTAAGTGGTATAAAACCTGAATGGAATCTATATATATATAGGATCTATATATATATAGATTATAATCTATATATATAAATATTTGTTATAAATAATCTACAAATGACTTCTTTTTTGGAGCTTATGTCACATGTTTTCATTTTATTGATCCTTTCCGCTGTTGAAATATAATTCACCCTTAAATGTATTCATTTGCTATTCTTTTTATCTCATTTATTTAGGAGACATGTTTTAAGCATATGCTATATGCCAGGAACCCTCCTAGGCGTTGGACTTACCAATGTAGTCCTGCTCTTAAGGAGCTGAGGATCTAACAGGGAACTAATGATGTGAGATAAGGGTTAGAAGATTTCTGTAGAGTGCTGACTTGGCCAAAGCCAGGAACTGCTAGTCTTGAAGGACAAATAAGAGTTGGCCAGGTGGTGAAGTATGATAAAGGGCATGGTTTCCACTATGTTAGTAATACTTCAGGGCACCTGGCTGGCTCAGTCAGTAGAGCATGCCACTTTTAATCTTGGGTCATGAGTTTGCACCCCACATTGAGTATAGAGCCTATTTAAAATAAAAAAAGATATCTCAACAATCATTTCATTGTCTCTGTTGGCTAATATAAAGAGGTTGTGATACTTTTGTTTCCTTTGGTATGCTTTATGCTAAGGATTACCACATTTTTCTTTAACATGCCAGATAGTCATAATTTAGACTTGGAAGGCCATAAGGTTTCTGTCACAACTACTCTGCCATTGTAGTGCGAATACAGCCATAAATAACACAGAAACAGGTGAGCATGGCTGCATTCCAGTGCCATTTTATCTATGGACCCTGAAATTTGAATTTCATATACTTTTTCATATGTCACAAAGTATTCTTTTTAAAAAAACAATTATACAATTTAAAAACCATTCTTAATTGCTGTACAGAAATAGGCAGTGAGTTGGATTTGAACTGTAATCATAGTATACCATCCTGTTTTAGACTTTGTGTAGACATATTCATATGTCTAAGCTAAAAATATGTATATTTACTTTGTTTTTTCATCACAAAAGTAACACATGCTTCTTATAAAATTAAATCCCTTTTTACCTTACAGTAATTGCTTAGAACTGTTTGGGGTATATTTTAGAAATACTTTCTTTATATATATTCATTCTTATCAAGAAATGGGATTATATTGTATTTACTGATTGGCACTTAATCATACACTTCATAATTTAGCCTTTTAAAAAAAAGATTTTATTTATTTATTTGACTGAACGAGAGAGAGATCATAAGTAGGCAGAGAGGCAGGCAGAGCAAGAGGGAGAAGCAGGCTCCCCGCTGAGCAGAGAGCCCAGTGTGTGGCTTGATCCCAGGACCCTGAGATCATGACCTGAGCTGAAGGCAGAGGCTTAACCCACTGAGCCACCCAGGCACCCCTAATTTAGCCTTTTTGAGTCAGTTTTGTGACGTTGTGTTTTCTAGGTGCAAAATGCAGTTGAAGAAGATAATTGCTGCTTTGGGACTGTTGATACCTGGTTGTTACATAAGCTCACAAAAGGTAAAGATGATCTGATAGATCTATTTCAAGTAACTGAAATTTGATTGATAGAAATGATTCACCTAAAAAAGTGGAGGTTACTTTTTTTCCCCTTCCCCTATCCCAGACATACTGCTCCTTGGTACTGGAGTAACTACATGTTATAGTAAAGGTAGATAAATTTTAGATTTGTAAGGTGAGAGTGATTTTTAAATTGTGATGAGACCTCAAACACAAGATGGAGGAACAGTTTTAATTTCAAAAGTGGTAAAGACTCGAGTAGGGTAACAAATTTGTCCTTTGCATCTGGGTAACTATAGGCAATCATATTACACCTTTGAACCCCTTTCCTTATCCTTAAACTGGGATCAGAATGCCTTGGTGGCAGTCAGTTAAGCTCTAACTCTTGGTTTTGGCTCAGGTCATGATCTCAGGGTCATGAGTTAGAGCCCTGAGGTCAGTCTTTACCTGCGTGGGGAGTCTGCTTGAGATTCTCTCCCTCTGTTCCTGCCCCAATTCGAGTGCTCTCTCTCTCTCTCTTTCTTTCAAATAAATAAATCTTTAAAAGAAATAACAAAATAAACTGGGAATCACGATGTGACAATGTATATGAAAGAGATTTTGTAAACTATAAAAGTTCAAAAAGATTAAGTGGGAAATTGCTTTGGAGACTTTGCACTGGAAATATACATTTTGGAATGAATTTGAGGCCAGACAGAGGTCTAGATTATAAACTAGGGATAGAGGGATAGCTGTTGATTGATACTACTTGATAATATAATATCTTCAATGTGAATTCAGGTTCTGAATTTGCCACGGATTTTTCAAATGCCAGTGCAACTGGACTATTTGACCCTTTTAAGGTAAAGTTTTTTTTTTTTCCTTTTGAATCACAATTTTTGTATAATTTAGTTTGGATTCTGATGACATATTTTTATGCTCAGATGCACTGGAGTAGGATCCTTACTTCCCTGCTTTCAATACCACTGTCTATCCTGCCTCCTGTGAGGGATACAAGGTAATAATGAACATCAGTTATAGAAACTAGCAAAACTGTCCCTGAATTCATTTTGCCTTAGTGGGGAAAGCATTTTGTTATTTGTTATTTGAGGTGCTTGTATGTTCATTATATAACTTTTTGGTCTACAAATCAATTTGCTGAATTTGAGAATTAATGTTTCTAGAGCTGTGACTGACTTTTTAATCAATTTTGTTTGAAGCCACAATTTTGGATCAGTGGATGAAGAGATATTTGGTGTGCCTATACCAATAGTGGCCTTGGTAAGTAGAAAACTTGAGGGATTCTCCATGCATAGTATAAACTAAATAATATATATATGGATAGTTGGGATTATATTTAAGAGCATTAGAGGTCCTTGCAGAATAAAATTAAAGTGTTTTTTTTCTTTTTAAGTTAATGTGCCCTGGATATAATCAGGAGTATTTTCTGTATTCTGGTAAGGGGACCCACTGGGCCAGTCTTCTGACATGAAAGCACTTTCTGATCTTTTCTGACTTTTTTATATATATTGTTTTTCAGAAAACTGTTAAATTTTTTTTAATGTTGTATTCTGAATAATATGTGGCTTATATTTGATAACTCTGAGACAAAAAACAAAGGATAGGGCCATTGCTTAGTTTGTATTTGATACAGTATAACCAAACAGTGACAAGGCAACTTAAAATAAATAAAATGTTGTATTTGTATTTTATAAAATCCTTAGCCAACATAGACCAGTAGAGAAACTATAGAAGAGTGAAAAATAAATTATTTCAGGTTTTTGAGGTTCTTTCTTGATTGTACTCTTTCTGTCTGGATGAAAGATCTAGAACTTAGAGAATTTCAAGGATTTGCCCCCTGGTTGAGGGGCTCTGCGGAAACTCCAACCTTGACTTTGGTTTCCTGTAATAGCTTACGCAGGAAATATAGACCATCTTTCCCAGGTGGATGATTGCCATAGTAGATGGAGGAATCAGGTGAGAGAAGGGGAGTTTATTTCCAAGTTATAAATTCCTGGTCATTTTGAGAGGGTCAGTCTTAATCAACTTCCTGGTAGGCTCAGGTTTAGATAAAGGTATTGCTGGAACAGTCGAAGTTTAGTGACAAAGTGTTCTTTAGGTGAGTTTTGGTCCTTAAAATATTACTATACGTTGTTAAAATGGTAAGAGGGGCACCTGGCTGGCTCAGTTGGTGGAGCATGCAGCTCTTGATCTTGGGATTGTAAATCCGAGCCCCATGTTGGGTGTAGAGATTACTTAAAAATGAAATCTTGAAAAAGAGAGAGAGAGAGAGAGAGGGTGAAAGAAAACAATAGGCCTAAAATGGCAGCCTAAACCAAGACTTAATACCTTCCCTAACTGCAGTTTCAATCCCCCAGAAATGTAACCCTTACCTGTCAATGCGGAACTTTTCCATCAGCACTAGGAAAGTTTCTGATAGGCCCTTTTCTTTCCCCTTAGGGCAGCCTTACCTAATACAATGGATTTTTTTTTGCTAATAATTTCATTTTTTCCTTTTCTGGGGCACCTGGGTGGTTTGGTCGGTAAAGTGACCAATTCTTAATCTCAGCTCAGGTCTTGATTTCAGGGTCATGAGTTCAAGCCCCACGTTGGGCTTTATGATGGGGGTGGAGCCTACTTAAAAAAAAAAAAGACTTTCCTTTTCTGTAGCTCTTTGGTGCTCCCCATAATTGCTAGATGGGATGCCGTCTAATTCATGAATTGATTAATAAAGCTAGTTAGATCTTTAAAATTTACTCAGTTGAGGGTGCCTGGGTGACTCAGTCAGTGAAGTGTCTGCCTTCTGCTCAGGTCATGATCCCAGGGTCCGGGGATCGAGTCCCTCATTGGACTCACTGCTCAGCAGGAAGTCTGCTTCTCCCTCTGCCTCTCCCCCACCCTGTGTTTATGCTCTCTGGCTCTCTCTGTCATTCTCTCTAAAATAAATAAATAAAATCTTTAAAAAAAGAAAAGAAAATTTCCTTGGTTGAATTATTGTTATTTAACAGATTTGGTGGCAGGCAGCAACAAGATCCAAAGCGAACTTCCAGCAGCATCTGGGGACCATGAGAAACACAGGCATGGTACCCCATGAACCCTTTGAATTCATGTGTTTCTTGCTGTTCCTGAGGGCTATGGGCAAGTTCGCTTTTGGTTCAGAGCTCCACTCTTAGTACATTCAAGCTCCCCCAGTGTAATTGGCCTTCCTTTACAGCCTAAACTGCCAGATGGTTATGCCCAGAGCTGGCAGTTTTGCCTAGAGTCCAGCTGAGCTGGGAAAAATGTCTGCCCAAAGGCAAATCCCTAGCCTTTCAGGCCATAATTCCCCTGAAATTGCTGGAAAACCCCAGCAAGATTCCACAAGAATTGTCTGTGGTGAGCGCAGGGCCTTCTCTTGGCCGGGACACAGTAACATCTCTTGGTTGTCGCTTATACATTAAGGTGCGCATATTTGTCTTGTTTTGTGTAGATAAAGGCTATCACTAACAGGGATCTCAGAGACCAAAAAACTGGAAAAATTGGTGGGCACAGGGTGAGCATTTGAAGGCTATTAGAGCACTTACCACCTCAAGAAAATGGGTTAGATTGATACAAGTTCGCCACCAACCTCAAGAAAACCTCTATATGATGAGGTACTCTGTAAAACATGCAAGATCCCCGGCCCAGTAGCCCATCCCTTTTAGGTATTAGTTTGGCTCTAAGAACTCAAGCCTTAGCTAATGGAATCCTTAAATTATAAAGAGTCAAAGCATGCCACCTTCCAGTGCATCTGTTTATTTTATGTCTAAGAACTGTAGTTCTAGAAGTTGTAGGTATCTTGCAAAAATGGCAAAATCTTACCAAGCTTGTTTAGTGTCCTGGGGAACTTGGCTCATTAACTGTCAGGTCAAGGGTCCCCAAATAAGTCCAGACAGAAATATGAGTTGCACCCCATTTGTAGCTAGATGCAGCTGGACAGAAATATAGGTTAACTCTATTTGTGCTGAGAATCCTACCAAACTGCTCCAGCCTTCCAGAGAATTACAACCTAGAAATACAGTGGTCATTATGGGGACTGTTCCAATTCGATAAAATCATTTAAGAAGTGCACTTGAAAGGAAGGATTCCCAAATTAAACAGAATGGGAAACCTTTTTTCATTGGCAAACAGAAGCCTCTAAAAGGTTTCAGAATTCCCATATTGCTTCATTAAAAGACTCATTGCGAAAGGCTAGTGAAAAAGGGAGAAGAGGTGCCCAAAACAAAAGACTGTAAGACCAACGTAGTTCCTGTTGCTCCCCTTTATCCTCCTTGGAGTACTCGTTCTACTAATCCTTTGTCTGAATTTTTTTCCACTCTGAAAAGACTACACAACCATAAACAAAACTCCACCACATTGGCCTCACATACACCCCTGTATTTACTTCATAGGAGGACCCCATATGGGCCCGTCCCAGAGTCATTGAAACGGAGGGATTTTCTGGTGAAACTGCTACGTTATTCCCTCAAACAGCAAAGGAGAAAGTCTGGTAGATACCAGAGCCTACAGAGGGGATCCTGGAAAAACTTCCAGCAAAGGGTGAAAATTCTTACCTGAACCAGTTCTTTCCAAATCTCTGTCTGTAGTGCGCAGTCTAGAGAGGAAAATAAAATTTCACGTTGTCACTTCCTTTCCAAATCCAGATTCACTGACCATTGATCCTTTCTCCCCCAGTAGTGCCTTCTCGTTTCTCTAGTTTTACGTGACGGGGCTTGTCTTTCTGTCCGCATGGGACATGCAGATTTTGGTTCTGTGGCTATCATTTGGAGTGACTTTAGATCTTGGGAAGGTAATATCCTTTGCATCCTCTTTGGGGACCTTTCTTACACCCATGGGTTGTTATTCTGTACCACCAGAAATATTTAAAATTAGAACCATGTCCCCAGGGGAAAAAGAAGGAAACTGAGAATAACAGAGTTGAGTAGGTAGATCAACCTATAATGTCATTTAAGTTGCAACCCAGTTCCTGGAGGAAGTGAAGCAATTGTCCTTATCCTGCAATATTTATAAAACTAGAAATATAGCTGTAGAGGCAATTCAGAGTTTACCTATTTCTTTACCAATCCCAAAACTTCCCCTGTTTATCTCAAACAGATTGTAAATTTTTAGCTCTAGGAAAGTCCTTCCTGAAGGAACTTGCATTCTTTCCCTGTCCCATGAAGTTTACATCTTATCAAGTCTTAGAAATGTAAACAAAGCCCACAATCTCCAGATACTGAGAGAAAAAAGGGAAAGAAGACTTTTTAAAAATACAAACCTGCAAAGGAGCTCTTTTCCCAAACTCTAGCATTACCTCCTTAAGATTAATCCTAGGGACAAATACAAATCTTAAAAAATCTTATCTGCAAATATTAGTAACTATAGGATCTTTGTGTGCATCTGTCTGTCTCTCTTTCTCTATGTATATATTAAGTGTGAGATATTTTTCTACCTCTGGATGGTATTGCTAAAATTAATTTGTAAAAGAGCTCTGTTTACTTGGTTTAAAGGCAAACACCGGTAAGGATTAGATATCCTAAAACTCTCAGAAAGAAACCAAACCAAATATTTTCTCAAGCTCACAAAATCTGGGTAAATATTTGATATGAAAGCTACTTTAAGGTTGTTGGTTTAATTAACATAGACATATCTTAGGGTACCTGGGTGGTGCCATTAAGCAGCCAACTCTTGGTTTCAGCTTAGGTTGTGATCTCTGAGTTGTGGGACTGAGACCCTCATTGGGTTCTGTGCTCCATGTGAAGTCTGCTTAAAATTCTCTCTCCCTCTCCCCCTGCCCCTCCCGCTTGTGCACGTGCACACGCACATTCTCTCGCTCTCTCTAAAATAAACAGATCTTTAAAGAATATTAAAGTAGACATGCCTTTACAGTTATCAGCATTAAAATTAAAAGTTTTATTCTGCCTTAATTCACTTAAAGTCGAATAAGGTAATATAATTTCTTTTACAGATCAAAAAAAAAAAATAGCTTGGCAGGGGGCACCTGGGTGGCTCAGTCATTTAGGCATCCAACTCTTGATCTCAGCTGAGGTCATGATCTTGGGGTCATGAGATCAAGTCTCACATTAGGCTCTGCACTCAGGGGAGAGTCTGCTCAAGATTCTCTTTCTCTCTCCCTCTGCCCCTCCCCTACGCTCTCTATCAAATAAGTAAATTTAAAAAAAATAACTTGGAAGAATGACTGACTTTATCTGATGTCTCATGAAGTTCTTATGGGTAATACAAGCATAATTATTAAGAACAAGTAAATAGATATAAATAAAATAAAAAATTTAGGTAATCTTTTAAATGGTCTCCCAAATCTTTTTGGTAACCTAACACCCTAAAGTTTTTCTTCATTTTAAAAAATTTATTTATTTGACAGAGAGAGGCAGTGAGAGAGGGAACACAAGCAGGGGGAGTGGAGGAGGGAGAAGCAGGCCTCCTGCTGAGTAGGGAGCCCAATGTGGGACTTGATCCACAGGACCCTGGGATCATGACCTGAGCCAAAGGCAGTTGCTTAAGGAGTGAGCCACTCAGGTACCCCACCCTAAAGTTTTTCTCTAAGTTAGGTTAAGTAATGAATTAAGTTGAATTCATTAAATATCTATATCATTTGTAAATAAGTTGAAATACTAAAATATCAATTACTAAACATAGGTTTGTTTATCTTGTGGTGCCTGGCTGGCGTAGTGGAGCATGTGATTCTGATCTCACGGTTGTAAGTTCAAGCCCCACACTGGGTGTAGAGATTACTTAAAAGTATCTTAAAAAAAAAAAAAAAAAGAAATATCTACTCATGGCTTCTTGTTACAGAAAAACTGTAATATATTTTGGATATGTTAGTGCTACATTGGAAAATTAAAAACATAATGCTTCTAAAAATTATAAAATGTATTTATAAATTTGCCAGTCTAAAGAATGCTGGTATAACTGACGTTTCCATTTGCTTAACACTACCAGAAATAATAAGGGAAACATCTCCATATGCAAGGGAAGTAAAATATATGTTTTTGATTTTTAAAAAAAGTATGAGGATGGAGATATATTCCTTGAGGAAAAAACAGTTGTAGAAAGAAAGGAATCTCTGGCAAGGAATTGTGTATGTGGTCAGGACTGACTAAAGATTGGAACAGGTAAGTTTTAGTATCAAAACTAAGCCAGTGCAAAATGAGAATTTGTTTTTTTCTCTGCTTTGAGGATGAAGTTTGTTTGTTTGTTTGGACTTTTCATTGGCTTAAGTGTTTTTGACCTGGAGCATACCAAAGAATTTGCTAAACTATTTAAGCTTATGTGATATGTTAAATTACATCAGAAGCATTATCAAATACAAAAGACCTTATTTATGTTGTAAGATTTTGACACGTGTACATAAAGTCCATTCTGCTTCTGAAAAAAAAAAAAAAAGCCCCTCATTGCCACACTTTTGCCATCCTGATGTCCTGTAACATGGCAACGGTCTGCTGCTGAATCAGAGGAATAAAGGTGGGTAAATACTGGCTGTCAGTTAAATGAATAGTTGGGGCTATGGGAAAACTAAGATGGCTGCTTAGTTTTTCCCAGTTCCCTGGTAAACCCTATTTTTCAGTTTTTAAATTCCTTCACTAACCATAGGGCATTCAAGATGACCCAAAATTATGAATAGACATTGGTGGGGAGACTTCTGTAATATTGTAAAAATAATCTACCAGCAATTCCTGACTTGTCAGGTCATCCTGGGAAAACTGATTTTGTTCCCAGAGCCTCAGACCTACCCCTCTGGACCCTTTGAATACCTGCAGCTGGACTTCATTCCAGCTGCTAGTTACTAGGGGTTACCCGTATGTTCTTGTTATTCATTGTATGTTTTGTGGATGGGTCGAAGCCTTTCCCTGCTGCAAGACTGTGATGCCCTCACAGTAGCAAGGAAACTATTAGAAAACGTGTTTCCCATTTGGGGCATACCTTCCACAATCTCCAGTGATCAAGACATCCACTTCACTGGGCAAATCATATGAACCTTAATGAAAACCTTGCAGAACTTCTTGGAATTCTATCAGAAACTTGTATACTGAGCTGGGATAATTAGGTATTCTGGAAACATTAGCTGAAGAAGATGGCCCTTGAGCCCCACTGGAAGAGGAATCTTACCAAATGCTCCTGATCACTGACACTGCTGCAAAACTAGAAGGGATGGAGCCTTGAGTACATATCTCACAGCTTGCAAAGGTTCCACCTCCAACCAGGTCTTCTAGAGATGCTGGAGACACCTCCAAATCAAATTGATGAGGAAAAGAAGTAGCTGATGTGGGACGGAATGCTTCTCCCCAAGATGATGAATCAAGACTAAACTTTAACTAAATGTACAACCCTTTCTCCTTCTCCTTTCTTTTATTCTGGCATTAGCCTGGAAAGTTAATGCTATCATCTGTTTCTCCACAGGCCATTGCTTCAGGGTCTTTGGAATTTAGAATAACCTTTTAGTTCAGGCTAGGAAAAAATCTAACTGAACCCCTAATTTTTCACAAGCAAAATAAGACAACTCTTTGGGCGACTCCCTTGAAGTTACGTTGTTGAGCTAGAAAGGACCTGCCAGGAGGTTTTCATGATTCAGGAATTCACTCCTCTTGGTAGGTCCCTACTTCCCTGGTTAGGGGTAAATGTAAATGAGCCTATGATCAATCAGGAAATTCCCCTCAGTTCTTGAAATTACTGCAGAATCTGCTGCTAAAGCAGCAGAGGCCCAACAGCCATCCTTAGATTCTTTAGCCAAGGCTGTTCTTGATAGTAGTCTAGCCCTCGATTATTTTTTAGCCCAGCAAGGGGGAATCTCTGCTCTGGTCAGCACCACCTGCTGTATTTGGACTAACCCTTCTGGGGATTTCGAAACTTAATTACATACACTATAGAGTATTATGCCTCCATCAGAAAGGATGAATACCCAACTTTTGTAGCAACGTGGATGGGACTGGAAGAGATTATGCTGAGTGAAATAAGTCAAGCAGAGAGAGTCAATCATATGGTTTCACTTATTTGTGGAGCATAACAAATAGCATGGAGGACATGGGGAGTTAGGAGAAGGGAGTTGGGGGAAATTGGAAGGGGAGGTGAACAATGAGAGACTATGGACTCTGAAAAACAATCTGAAGGGTTTGAAGAGGTGGGGGGTGGGAGGTTGGGGGAACCAGGTGGTGGGTATTAGAGAGGGCATGGATTACATGGAGCACTGGGTGTGGTACAAAAACAATGAATACTGTTATGCTGAAAATTAAAAAAAAATGATTAAAAAAAATTAAAAAAAAAAAAGATCACTGAGCAAGGTGCTTGGCTTAAGAGAGTAACGTCTTCAGCGGGGTCTTTCTTTGACTTATTTGATTTTAATTGTTTTGGGTCTTGGGAACCATGGCTTTGAAGTGCGCTCCAAATACGGGGAATTATCCTGTTTATAGTTATCATAATAATCTTTCTGGTACATTGTATTCTCTCAAAAGCTTTACATGCATGTTAGCTGCCAAGCACCAAGCAAATGATCTCCCTAAGACGGAAACATTAGAAAAGGAATGAAGAAGACAACTGACTAAAAATTGTAAACCTGAAGTTATAACCTGTGAATATCACAGAAATTAAGCAAAAAACCATCATGACCTGTGAATACCACACAGAGGATCAGTAACAGCTGTGAGAACTCTGGAGTGGTGATGGAGAATGCTGCTAATGCTTTAAATTTTGATCGCATCTCTCAGTTAACTGAGAGTCTGATCAAAAGAGAGGAAATTGTTAATAAGAAAAACACAGGCCTAAGGTGGCAGCTCCAAGCCAGTAAACCAGGACTTAATAGCTAACCCACCTGTAGTTTCAGCTCCCCAGAAATGTAACCCTTACCCAGTCAACATGGGAATTTCTGGGTCAGCGTTGGGAAATTTAATGATAGACCCCTTCTGTCCACCTTAGGAGGGCAACTGTTCCCAAAACAATGGGTTCTTTGCTAATAGTTTCCTTTTTTCTCGTGTTCTTGTTCTACTTTTAAAAACTTTCCTTTTCTTTAGCCCTTTGGAGCTCACCTCTGCTAGAATGGATGCATCAATTAATAAAGCCAAATAGAGCTTTAAAATTTACTCTGTTGAACATTGTTACTTGACAATTTACATTTAATTATTTTAACAAAATGTTATAATTTTTCTTTTAACAAAAATTTATAGTTGGGAATGTGTACTTTTGACCTATATCTCTTTATATTAAGCATACACCTATCACTCTTATTAAAAGAGAAATTTGTGAGGTCAGTTATTTTGAATGAATGAATGAATGAAACCACTTTTAAGTTGAAAAATCTTTGTTTTTTTCTGGATAATTTTTATCCTGACCTTTATTTCTCAGATTTTTCCTGTGATATTTAAAAGTCATAAAGTAGATTGCCTACTAAAAATTCCTGAGGCATATTGGTTACCACATAATGTTAGTCCTGAAGAGACTTCTAGCTTATTGTTGCTCTTTGTTCTTTCCAGGGCTTTTTTTTTTTTCCTTAAGGAAAAGGAGAAAAGAAAATAAGATGTTGACCCATGAGAATACAATATAGGAGACAGTGGGATACAGTGAAATGGGCCACTGCTCATGCCCAGCCATCTTATATTTGAATATTTTTGGCAGGTCGCCGATCAGCAGTCAGCCATGTTTGGAGAGTGCTGCTTCCACACAGGAGATGTGAAACTAACTATGGGAACTGGGACATTTTTGGATATTAATACTGGAAACAACCTTCAACATAGTGTTGGAGGTAAATAGTTAGAATTTATCCTTTTTATTGATAAAATATCACTTCATATTTAACTTTTGTGACACTTTTCCCATTTTTATATTGAGTACTTTCTAACATATTTTTCACTGTTATTCTTAGAGACAGTTAATTTCTATTTTCCTGTTTTCCTTAAAAGCATAAAAAATGAGACAGATATTTTTTTTTTTAAAGGTTTTATTTATTTATTTGACAGAGAGAAATCACAAGTAGGCAGAGAGGCAGGCAGAGAGAGGGGGGGAAGCAGGCTTCCCGCTGAGCAGAAAGCCCAATGTGGGGCTCCATCCCAGGACCCTGAGATCACGACCTGAGCTGAAGGCAGAGGCCTAACCCACTGAGCCACCCAGGCGCCCAGAGACAGATATTATAGAAAACTCAGTATTAGGGTATTTTGGTCAGTTTACTAAATATTTACCTGTAATACCTATAATATTTGCCTAAAGAATTTTTCTAGGCGTCTAACTTTTCTCTTATGAGTTAGCAGTTCTTTTTGTGATTTTTTTGGGGGGTGGTAATTCTCAATTAATATTCTATACATATTTAATGACTGTTTCCAAGAAATTGGTTTCCCTGATGGAAGACATCCTAGGATATGTAAACCAAGAAATTTAGATTGTGGAACTATACCCTAGGAGGCCTGTGGGCTCTTAATCTGGGCTGTGGTCTCTTAACATGGTTACAAAGAGGAAGTTTTAAAATATTTTTCTTACCTTCAGTCCCGCCTCAAGCTCTTCCTTTCCCCCTAACTTGGAAAATGGAAGATAGAAAATTTCATCATGGTATTAGGTTGTTTCTATTTAGGAGCCTTCACAAATAAATAAAATAGTGTAGTTGGCTCTGTTTGTGTGTTTTTAGAGACATAGATATGCCTGTGGCTACTAAAAGCTAATGTTTATTGTTCATATTAAATACCAGGCACACACTAAGTTTTTTATGCTTTAATTCAGTTTATTCTCATAGGAGCTGTCTGAGGCAGACCATTTTACAGTTGAGGAGACTGAGGCTATGAGGTTAGAAACTTGTGAGATCACGGACTTCAGAGCCACTTTGCTATTTTTTTAAGATAATCCAATTGTTAGTCAAAATTGTAGATGTCTCTGTAATGAATTATCTGTTTATTACATTTGACTTATATTGTTTTTTTGTTTTTAAGGGTTTTATCCTCTAATTGGGTGGAAGATTGGCCAAGAAGTTGTATGCTTAGCTGAAAGCAATGCAGGAGACACTGGTACTATCATAAATTGGGCTCAAGAATTAGGTAAGTCATCTTTTAAACATTTCCCAGGCCCGAATTAAAGAATTCAAGCACGCCGTAGGACTGACGATGAGTAGGGAATGAATGGATTGTTCAGTTGAGACATAAAAGGACCTATGCTAGAAGAAAATATAGGATATTTTTTTTATGACACTGGGATGGCAAAAGGCTAGGCATTAAGGTCAGATACCATAAAGAAAAAAGCAATAAATTTAAGTGTATAAATTATTAGAATGTGTAAGGAGAGAGCTGCCATGAGCAAAGTTAAAAGACAAGTTGGTAAGAACGATTTGTAGCATACGTCAGAAAAATTAATAAAGATGACTAAAGAATTGGGGTGTCTGGGTGGCTCAGTCAGTTAAGTGTCTGCCTTCAGCTCGGGTCATAGTCCTGGTGTCGAGCCCCACATCCATCGGGTTCCATGCTCAGTGGGGAGTCTGCTTCTTCCTCTCCTTCTGCCCCTCCCCCTGCTCCTGCTCTCTGTTTCTCTCACTCTCAATTCCAATTAAATAAGTAAGATTTTTAAAAAAGATAACTAAAGAATGAATAAAGGGCAGAAGTATAGACAGCTATCATATCAAATGACTATTAAAAATGACTATTCTTAATAATCATGGCTCAGTCAGTTAAGCCTCTGCCTTCAGCTCAGGTCATTATCCGGGGGTCCTGGTATCGAACCCCACATTGGGCTCCCTGCTTCTTCCTCTCTGCCTCTCCCCTGGCTCTTGCATGTGCATGCTCTCTCTCAAATTAATAAAATCTTAAAAGAAGTATATACATAAAAATTATGTCTCCACGGGGCGCCTGGGTGGCTCAGTGGGTTAAGCCGCTGCCTTTGGCTCGGGTCATGATCTCAGAGTCCTGGGATCGAGCCCCGCATCAGGCTCTCTACTCAGCAGGGAGCCTGCTTCCTCATCTCTCTCTGCCTGCCTCTCTGCCTGCTTGTGATCTCTCTGTCAAATAAATAAATAAAATCTTAAAAAAAAAAAATTATGTCTCCTGCCATTGGCAGAGATTAAGTAGTTTGATGATGTTCAGCACTGATGGAAATATAGAGAAAAAAACTGTTCTTGTTTTCCTTTGCAATGAACATTAACTAGTATGACCTTTCTGGAGGACAAGCAGGCAATATGTTTCAATTTATAGAGTGCAGACCCTTTGCCCTCAGTTCTATTCTTTTTTTTTTCTTTTTAAGAAAACAGTGATACAGGTATGCAAAGATGTGTACATGCTTAAGTGTTTAATACAGTGATTAGAAATAAGTTCCTGTCTAAAGTAAAGCATAGAGTAAGTAAACGTCAGTATATCCATACAGTGGGACATTGTACAGTCACATATAATGGCATAGTTGTAGATCTTACTGATGTAAAACACTGTCTATGAGAAATTAAGGAGGTAGTTGCAGGACAGTCTATATAAATCTTTCTTGCTTGTATTTTACAACTTTATTGAGCTATAATCCACATACCGTATAATTTGCCTACTTAAAGTGTAAAATTCAGTGTTCTTTCATATTGTCTTGGGGCTACACAACCATCACCATAATCTATCTCCTTTTAGAACATTTTTATTCCCCCTAAAAGGTACCCCTATAGGCATTGGCATTCTTGTTCTACGCACCAGCCCTAAGCTACCATGGATCTACTTTCTGTCTCTATGGATTTGCCTATTCTGGACATTTCATATGGATGCAATTAAATAATGCATGGTGACTTGTAACTGCCTTCTTTCACTCAGCATAGTGTTGCAAGGATCACCCATGTTGTGGTGTGTGTCAGTGTTTCATTTCTTTTTACTGCTGAATAATAATCCATTATATGGCTGCAGCACAATTTATTTATTCATTCATCAGACAATGGACATTTGGTTTGTTCCCACTTTTTGGCTTTTGTAAATAATGAATAGCCTATATATTATATAGCCATATTTCATGCAGAAGGTGTGAAATGTTACATACCAAAGAATTGACAGTGGGTATCTCTGATTAAATTATGGAGCAGGCTGTAATTTTCTACTTTGCTAATTTGAACTAAGCTGAGTTGTTTAAAGAAAAAGCCAATTTTGTTGGCAGAAAACATAAAACTCTAGGAAGAAAATGCCAGTCCATCTCCTTTCTTCCTTTCTTTCTCCTTCTCCATGAGCCTGCACCTGCATTATAAGCATAAGATTACTTGTTTATAAGTTATTATTATAAAAGTTTATTTCAAATTTTTTTTTGTCACTTAGAAGTCTCTTCTTTATTTTTTTTAGATTTATTTATTTATTTGAGAGAGAGAGAGAGAGAGAGTGCGTGCACACATGTGGGGGAGGGGTAGAGGAAGAGGGGGTGAGAGAGAATCTCAAGCAGACCTCCACACTGAGCATGAAGCCCAAGAGGGTGCTTGATCTCAGGACCCTGAGATCATGACCTGAGCCTAAATCAAGAGTCGGATGCCCAACCAGCTGAACCACCCAGATGCCCCAGAAGCCTCTTCTTTAAATGTTCCTCTTTTAACTTTTTTTGGACATCTATCTTGATTATCAGAAATAGAAAATGGGGATGCCTGGGTGGCTCAGTTGGTAAGTGACTGCCTTCAGCTCAGGTCATGGTCCCAGGACTGAGTCCCACATTGGGCTCCTTGCTCAGCAGGAATCAGGCTTCTCTGGCTGCCCTATTTCATGTTTGTGCTCTTTCTCTCTCTCTCTCTGACAAATAAATAAATAAAATCTTAAAAAAAAAAAAAAGAAATAGAAAGTTACATATTTTTTCTCCTTAGTTGTACCTTCTATTAATTTTACTCTTTCCCAGAAAATGCAAAGAAAATGCAGAAAAACTTCACATTCATCAGTTAAAAAAATAATTCTCAAGTTCTGTGTGACATCATATTCACGTTCTCTGTAGGAATCTTTGCTTTGCTGGCTTGAGTCTCATTCACTGTGATTCTCAAATGATGAAAACTCTTTTCTGGGAGATGGGGCTAAATGGTCCTACCTAGAAAAGCGATGTGATTTCTGGTAGAGGCACAAGGTCTCCTGAAGGCCAGTCCCATCTCTAGCAAGGAAATGGGACTGTTGTTCTGACTGGAGGGAGAAAGAATTCAGAGTTGAATTACTTACTTTAAAATTTTAGTCATTGGTAAAGCTAAACATCTGTGTCTGTCTGAAATTCACACAAAAAGTTGACATTTATTTGAATATATTTCTTTCTGTTTTGAGAAATCATTTAGTGGGTATACTGAAAAAAATTAATCATGTTCGGGAGAAACACAGTGTGTAAGAGCCTAAGTAGCCCTGACATTTCCTTGAATGTGTGAGCTGAACTTTATATCTTTGTGTAGCGTCCTGAGCATCTCCAGTCTGGATGATGGCTTCCTTCCACTCCGTTAGTGGATTGAACACCTCAGCTCAGGTGTAAAAGCTGTTTTAAACAAGTTTCGTCTTGATTTTGGATTTATTTTCTAAGTCTTTTTCACACAGGCCAGTTCTTCCTTTTTTCCCCCTTAGCCTACTGTTAACTGGCACATTTGGTCTCCCACATGGTCATCTCTTTTCTTTTTGATTTAGTCCATTTCTCCTCCTCTTCACTCTTTGTTCTATTTTGCTGTCTTAATCTTAAATTTTTTCTGTCTTCCAGCTTGTATTGAGTTAACAAGTAATTGAGCACTCACAGCGTGCCTGGAACTAACTGTACATGCTAGGGTGACATGAGTGAATGACACAGAAACCCGCTGCCCTCACAGCAGTTACAGTCTAACACAAAAGACATGGGGGGGGGGGGGGTCTTTTTTTTTTTTTTCCTCTCCCTCTTTTTTTTTTAAGATTTTATTTATTTAAGAGAGAGACAGAGATAGCTAGAGAGAGCACGGCGGGGCATGGGTGGGCGAGGAGCAGGAGAAGCAGGCTACCCGCCAAGCAGAGAGCCAGACACAGGGTTCAATCCCAGGACCCTGAGATCATGACCTGAGCTGAAAGCAGATGCTTATCTACTGAGCCACCCAGGAGTCCCAGGAACGACATGTTGTCAATGGAAAAAATTGAAAAAATATATTAGTGTTAAGTCCCAGGAAAGAGAAGTAGTTGTAGGATCAGTGATCCCTTTTTAAAAAAATTTATTTATTTATTTATTGTAAGCAAAGATAATAGAAATTTATTAAGTGAAAATAGAGAAAAAGCTCTCCAGAGAGAGGGGTCCGGACAGGCCTAGGAGGGCCTTTAGGGTTGGTCTTTTATAGAAAGCCAACCAAGGAACTTAAATCCTTTTAACATCTCTATCGATATCACCACTGAGCAAGGACTAGTGATAACACTTTCAATGGCCCACCTCCACTAGGGTCTCATTATTCTTTGTTAGCCACAGGTTTTATCATAAAAGACACCCACCCCCCACACCTAACAGGATGGTCCAGTTTGTTCCCTTACCTCTGGTTTCCCCACTTCTCCACATTTTCAGGATTTCTGTGACCTGATCGCAGAGCCCCCTATCTATCTCTCCCTACCTAGTCCTGCCTATCCCTTACTCATTCCTCTCCCTGTAATAGTAAACTTACCTGCCGTTAGAGAATGGGTTGTTGGCCACTCTGGCTGCTTCCTGCTGAAATGGGGTGGTGGGCTGTATGGCAGTTAGAATCTATTCAGGGGTTGGTCCAGGGGATCGTGGTGTGGCTCCAGGGGGTCATGACGGGCAGCAAGGGGTACATGCCTCAGCACATGCAAAAGGATGAACATTTCTTAGGCTCCAAATTGTGATCACATTCCTTAAGTAAGATCCTCAGTTACCAATTTTGTCAAATAGATCAGTGGATATCTTGATCTTAATTGATCACAAATGTCCCCTATTAATTGGGATACCTTGCAGGAATTAACTGTAATGTTAAAACACATGTGAAGTTTTCGCACCCCAAGTGGTGTAGCAATAGTGGCGCAGTTCTTGGGAAGTGCTTCTCTGACTTCATTTAATTCTTGGCTTGAGTGCATCCAGTGCCTGCGTATCATTTAGAGTCCTGCTGAGCAAGCATCCTGTTTTGCTTATTTTATATTGCAGTCCTAAGTAAATCCTAGAAACCCCATGATGAGCTTTGAGACTCTTTTTACCAGGAGGGCTGCTGTATGCTTGGTTAGAGCCTTTGTTTGCTACTGTATGTCAGTAGAGGTGGCTTCTTGGATAAAAGACTATGAGGGATGAAACCTTCAAAACACCCTTTTTGTTTGAGGTCCAGCCTTAATAATATCCTAATTACAAGGAGTCACTGGCAAATGGGAGAAGACTTGTCTCAGGAAATAAGAGCACCCCCAGGTGTATCATCCTGTCTAATCATAAAGTGGGGCCATCCATTATCCCCATCTGGTACCCTCTGGCTTTTAAAGAGTGATCTTGTCATCCCAGCCACATAGAATTGGCCAAGGTGATAGGTGAGTTATACACTTACTTGGGAATCTATCCCATTTCCCAGTTGTTCAAATAACCATATGCCCATGGGGTCCTGTTATTCCACAGAATAACAAGCAAGGAGATTGTCTATACATGAGCTGTTGTGGCAGTTTCTCTGGAGTTTACCTCAAGTTGTCTAGCTTAGGCAAACAACAGTCAAAGACAATCAGAACTAAAATTTAACATCAGCAAAGGTGTGTTATTGAAACATAATTTCTCTCTATAATAACCCTCATTCCCAGAGATAGCCGAAGAAGACTAACTTATTTAAAAACAAGTCCAGGGGCGCCTGGGTGGCTCAGTGGGTTAAGCCTCTGCCTTCGGCTCAGGTATGGTCTCAGGGTCCTGGGATCGAGCCTCACATCGGGCTCTCTGCTCAGCAGAGAGCCTGCTTCCCTTCCTCTCTCTCTCTGCCTGCCTCTCTGCCTACTTGTGATCTCTGTCTGTCAAATAACTAAATAAAATCTTAAAAAAAAATTATAAAAACAAGTCCAGTTTTAACAAACAGCATAATTATTTACATAAGCTCAGCAAGAATGATCATATAGGTCTTTTAGATTCTGCTTTGTTGGAACTTTTTTTTTTTTTAGATTTTATTTATTTATTTGACAGAGATCACAAGTAGGCAGAGAGGCAGGCAAAGAGAGAGAGGAAGGGAAGCAGGCTCCCTGCTGAGCAGAGAGCCTCATGCGGGGCTCTATCCCAGGACCCTGGGATCATGACCTGAGCTGAAGGCAGAGGCTTTAACCCAGTGAGCTACGCAGGCACCCCTGTTGGAACTTTTATAAGGAATCTCTAGGTTGAACTTTTAGTTACCTCTGCAGGCCAGATGCCAAGCCCAGTGCTTGCCCTCAGACATGCCTGCAATACTGTAGATGTGGGTGGATTCCTCTTCACAAGGTCCCCAAAGTATCCTGTGGTTCCTGTACCCTTCAGTGGAAGCGAACCCAGGTTTTGGCACCAAAACGTTGCAGGAGAGCTAAGTTCTTGTCTCACAGAGTAAAAAAATGAATCTTGCAAAGGAGAGTGAGTAAAGCAATAGAAGTTTATTAAGTGAAGATACAGAAAAAGCTCTCAAGAGTGAGAGGGGTCCGGACAGGTTTGCCCTCAATGATCCCTTTTTAAAGGGAGAGCTTTGTCCAGTCTGGAGAATCAGGAGGCTTCTTTCAAGAATGATGTTAGCTGTTCCTGAAGGGATAATAAGAGTGGTTCCATAGGGAAGCCTGAATGGCTTAGTTGATTAAGCATCGGACTCTTTTTTTTTTTTTAAAGATTTTATTTATTTATTTATTTGACAGACAGAGATCACAAGTAGGCTGAGAGGCAGGCAGAGAGAGAAAGAGGAGGAAGCAGGCTCCCTGCTGAGCAGAGAGCCCGAAGGCATCGGACTCTTGATTGACTCAGGTCCTGATCCCAGGGTTGCGGTATCAAGCCTCACTTTGGGCTCTGTCTGCTGGAGATGCTGTCTCTCTCTCTCTCTCTCTCTCTCTCTCTCCCACTCTGCCCCTCTCTCTGCTTGCTCTCTCTCTCTCAAATAAATAAAGCTTTAAAAAAAAAAAAAAAAAGAATGGTTGCATAGGTGAGATTGGCTGTTTAAGTTAGGGGGCAGTCCAGCCAGGAGGAAGGAGGACTGGTGAGGGAGGTCCAAGCAGGGAGAAGCATGACCTATTTAAGGGACTTCAGGAATGCCCTGTTTCATCTCTGCAATTGGGGCAGTTACCATCGCTGCTGTCCTCCAGTAACACAGGTCAGGGGACATTTTTTTCCCCTAGCAATATCACTCTTAATTGCTACATGTCACATCTGCTTGCTCTAGGCGATACCCATAAGACTTTCCCATGCACATTTAAAATTACCCAGGACTCTTGTTTACTAGAAATATGGAAACTGATTCCTCTCTGGGTATCTTACCAAGAGAGATAAAGTATCCCTCATTAGAAGGGATGAGATAAATATTTTCTCATATATGAACTATTTGTAGGTGGTGGTGAACACATACATGCTAGCTGGATAGGATCTTAGTTCATGGTCCTGCCTCCCTCCCTTCCTGCTGGGGGAGAGAAGGAGGGGTTATTGCTGAAGCTACAGAGGAACCCAGCATGAACGACGACCTGAATTCTCAAGGAGACAGTGCAGACCCAGGGTGTGTAGAGGGCATGACCTCACTGTAACTGGTGAAGCTACTCGAGGCTGCTGAAGTCGCTCTGGATATTTGGGGCACCTAAATATCCAGATATTTGTGGCTCAGTTGGTTTAGCGTTGATTTCGGCTTAGGTCATGATCTCAGGGCAATGAGATCAACCCCAGGATGGGCTTCTTGCTGGGTGTGGAGCCTGTTTGAGATTCTTTTTCTCCCTCACCTCGGCCCTTCCCCTGTCCCTCCCCCACCCCCACTCGCTTGGTCTCTCTTTAAAGAAAAAGATGCTCTGGATGTTCTCTATGGATCCAGCCTGCTGAGCCAGGAGAAAATCCCCACAGCATGTGGAGAAGAAAGCTGGCCTGGCCAGTCCCTGGGAAAGTTTGCCCACAGTGGACATTGGTACTGTTTGTCTGAACTGCTCCTCTTCCAGCCTGAGGGGGGACGCCTAATCTTTCTCCTCTCTCCAGAAACCCGAGTGCCAAGGTTCACTCCCCTACCTCTCATTGCCTCACAACCCCGTAAGCCTGACCCGAAAGAGACCACGATATAAGAACATATAGCACTCTGAAGGGGGGAGAACAGCTACAACAGATAAGTCCCACAAAGACAGATAAAATGGAAGAAACAGGAGATTAAAATAACACCAACAAAAGTTAAACTTAAGGGATGGAAGAAAATATTACAAAGAAATGTTTGGAAAACAAAGAATTTTGAAGAACAAAACCATGGTATATAAAATGTAAAAACAAACAAACAAGAAAACAAACAAAACCAGCATAAAATAGACAGTGCTAAAAATCCAAATAGGATTCAGGAAGAATTTAAAAACAAAAAAAGAGAGAAATAGAAGATAAAACTGAAAGGTCAGAGACACAGAGGAAAGATCAGAGGAAAAAACATGTGAATAGTAGTCTCTTTTGGTATATGAAAATGTAATTATGGAAATGGAGTTACAAAAATGTAAAAATTGAAGCAATAAATTGAAAATAAATTTCCTTGAACAGAAGAAAGGCCTTAGTTTTCAGACCGAAATAGCTTACTAAGTCAAAGAAAAAAAAAAGATGCAAAGACAGTCATATGTGTATGAATTATCTGATTCCCAAGAATAAAGAAAAGCTTCCAGATAGGAAGAACAGTTGATGTATAGAGAAAAAAAAATCACACTGGCATGGAAGGTAGTTGTAAAATTTGGAAAGTAGAATGACATGTACGTAGTATAGAGAAAAAAGAACAATGAGTCAATATTCTGGTGCCTGGCTAAGATATCACTCAGATTAAGTGGAAAAGGGACATTTCCTGGCTGTGCAGTTTATATTTTCTGAGGAAATTACTCAAGGAGATACTCCAGCCAGAAAGAAATAGATGAAAGATCTCAACATGGAGAAAGCAAAGTGTATAAATAAGATGTTTTTTTTTTAAAAATTTTTTTGTTTTTTTTTCCCCCCTGGTAGCAGCCCAGACTTTGTTCTGTTTTTTTTAACTGTTCTTATACCAAATTGATAAAATATTTCTTACTTTAATGTAAAATCTTTATACGTTAAGAACATAGTTTTGAATATTTCTTTAAGAGACTGAAATTATCTTAAAACTAAAAAGAGCCCCTAATTAAACTAGGCTTAAATATTTCATGTGCAACATATGGTTCTATAAAAGAAAGTAATGTGGGGTGCATGGGTGGCTCAGTCAGTTAAGCATTTGACTCTTGTTTTCTGCTCAGGGAATGTTCTCAGGATTGTGCGATTAAGTCCTGCTTCAAGCCCCAAGTTGGACTCCGAGCTGGGCATGGAGCCTGCTTAAGATTCTCTCTCTCCCTCTCCCTCTACCCCCCCCCCCCTAAAAAAAAAAAAAAAAAAAAAAAAAAGAAAGTAATGTTTCTTTTAAAAGTTTCAAAATGGTATTCTCTTTTTTCCCCCTCCTTCTCATAAGTGATTTTAATTCCATGATGTGGAATTTATGGGGTTAAGTGCTGGTCAAGAATAGACAACAGAGTGTACATTTTTTCTGTTCTTCATTCTTCTTTCTGTTCATTTATGTTTTCATTTCAAGTTTAATGAAATCCTTTTCCAAACACACCACACACACACACACACACACACACACACACACATTTTCTCAGTGCCATACTTTGAAAAGCAATAGAGTAGAACATCTCAGCCTATTATGTAATATTAGAAATAAATAGCAAAAACAGTATTTAAATGCTACTTCACCACATGGAAATTTGAGATGTCTTTTCTTAAGTAGAATAGAGCCAAGGAAAACTTTGAAACATAATTTGATAGTGTCCAAAAAATACAGAAAATGACTATAATTCTGTAAAAACAGTACTTACAGGAAAATGAAGAATGCTTATTAATAAGAAAAAGAAGAGAAGCAGGGCCACCTGGGTGGCTCAGCGGGTTAGAGCCTCTGCCTTTGGCTCAGGTCATCATCTCAGGATCCTGGGATCAAGCCCAGCATTGAGCTCTCTGCTCAGCAGGGAGCCTGCTTCTTTCTCTCTCTCTCTCTGCCTGCCTCTCTGCCTACTTGTGATCTATCAAGTAAATAAATAAAATCTTAAAAAAAAAAAATAAGAAAAAGAATAGAAGCATAATAAACTTCCCAGCCAAAACATATAAGGACATACAAATTATAAAATAGAGAAATAATAAAAAGTAGAATTGATAAACTAAATCTCTTTTAAAAATACCCAAGAATTTTTGAACTCTCTTTATATATCTATATATAGATATATAGATATATAGATATATACACACACACACACACACACACATATATGTTGTTTGTGTGTGTGTATATATATATCTGTATATATATATAAAATATAGAATTTATATATATTTCACTGGGTATATATACAGTGAGATATATATAAAGAGAGGTGAAAATTAGAACTGTTTTTTCTTTTTATTTTCACAGTTTCAAACTTGTAAAAACAGCACAAAAACTTTTGTACACCCTTTATCCCAGATTTGCTATTTTTTTAAGATTTTATTTTATGTTTTTGAGTAATCTCTACACTCATCATGAGGCTTTAGAGTACAACCCCAAGACGAAAAGTCGCACGCTCTACTGACTGAACCCCCAGGTTTGCAAATTTTTAACATTTTGTCATGATTGCTTTATCTACCTGCCTACCTACCATCCATCCATCTTACATACTTCAGGATATAGATATATATCTATATAATTTTTTGAGCTTTTTAAGAACAGATTACATGCATCATGCTCCTTTCCCTGTAGTATTTCACTGTGTATTTCCTAAGAACAAGACTATTCTCTTACTTATCTAAAGTATGATGTTAATGTTGGGCGTAATAACTTTTACCAGATTTATAGTCCATATTCCAGTTTTGTTAGATGTCCCAGTAACACCCTTCATGGCAATTCTTCCCCAATGTAAGATCCAGTCTGTCATTGTTTATTGTATAATTTTCTTTAATTTGGAGCCACTTTCTCAGCTTGGTTTGTTTTTCATGCCATTGACATTTTTGAAAGACATAGGCCAGTTATTTTCTAGAGTATGCTTCTGTTTGGGGTCTTGTGACTAGGTCCATGTTATGTAGTTTTAGCTGAAGCCATCCATAAATGAGAACTGTATCCTTCTTAGAATATATACCTGGAGATGCAGAGTGTCCATTAGTTCTGTTTTCGTCTGGTAAATTTTGTTCATGTACATAAGATGTTTTCCAGTTTCTCTACTGTAGAATTACTGTTTTTCCTTTTGTAATAAATAATATGTGGGAGATACTTTGAAACTAGCAAGATGTCCCATTTCTCCTCAAAATTCTCCCATCCCCTAAATTTAGAATTCATTGATAATTCTCACCTGTATCACTCTTCACTCTGATGGTTGCAGAATGGTGTTTGCTAACTCCATTATCCCCTCCATGTAAATTAGCATTTTATTTTGTAATGAAGAACTTTACGTTTACCCCTTAAACTGTAAACTCATGGTTTCTTATTTCATTCAATTGTTTATAATTTTATAGTTCTTACTTATATTCATGTTCAGTTTGTCCCAGATTTAACCAGTGCAAATCTCAAACTGTCTTCAGTGTCTTTTAAATGTCATATCTATCTTTTTCTTTTTTTTAGTACTTTCTCATTTTCTCACAGAAGATGTTTTAAGTTCATCTTGTGTTTTTCCTACTCCTACCCAGGAATTAGCTACCTTCCCAATGAGCCCTAATTCTATGAATGGTAAATGGTATTTTAAAATAATGATTGACAGGGGTGCCTGGGTGGCTCAGTGGGTTAAAGCCTCTGCCTTTGGCTCAGGTCATGATCCCAGAGTCCTGGGATCGAGCCCCACATCAGGCTCTCTGCTCCGTGGGGAGCCTGCTTCCTCCTCTCTCTCTGCCTGCCTATCTGCCTACTTGTGATCTCTGTCTGTCAAATAAATAAATAAAATCTTTTTAAAAAAAATAATGATTGACATGTGCCTGACTGGCTCAGTTGGTAGATCATGTGACTTTTCATGTTAGGGTCATGAATTCAAGCCCCACATTCCATATGGAGCCTACTTATAATAAAAATAAATAAAAATGAAAACAGTGATTAGCAACAGATTTCAGCAGAGCTAGCAGTGTGCATGTGTTTAAAAATTTTTTTAAAGATTTGATTTATTTATTTGAGAGGACTGGGAGGAGCAGAAGAAGAAGGACTAGCAGACTCCACACTGAGCTAGGAGCCTGACATGGGGCCCAGTCACATAACCCCGAGATCATGACCTGAGCCAAAATCAAGAGCAAATGCTTAACTGACTGAACCACCCAGGCACTCCAGGATGTGTTAAAAATTTTTGAAATTACGGTGTACCTCCAGTTCCAGTTTAGCTCCTAAGCATCTTTGCCTGGCCTTTTCTGTTCTACATTTTTACATCCTTTTTTCCATATCGAGAACCCTGGCTCCCGACATCATTAATATTATGTATTCATTTACTCAGTCTTAAAATATACACAGAAGAGCTTCAGAATTACTAGTCCCATCCCACTACAACAAAAAATATTTGCTCAAGATCATTTGCAGGTTTTTTCCTTTATGTAAATGGTGTATGGTCAAAATATACTATTCAAAAGGTACTTCGATCAGTTCTTTTTTCCCTTCAGTGATTTTATTAATTTGGAATAGAATTGGGTTTGTTTTCTGTTATCATTCAGTTTTAGTTCTCCCCCTCTCTGCATTCTTTTTAAAGACATTATCAGCTTATTTTTAATGTGGAATTTTAGTTTGATTTCCAAAGTCAAAAAAGATATGCTCAGAGAAGTTGACTCTCTCACCTGTCCCTTCATTCTGTCTCCCTACATCTTGTAATCATTTCATTCATTTTTGGTTTATCCTTCTTATTTCTTTTTGCAAAAACATTTGGGATACATGCATGTTTTCTTATATTCCCTAATTTCTTACATAAAAGATAAGCTGTATATGCTTTTTCATAGTTTGCCATTTTCACTTAAAAGTATATCCTGGGAATTACTTCACCTCAGTTCACGGATATCTTTCTTTTTTTCACAGCTGCCCAGTATTCCACTGTATGTGTATACACAGTTTAGCCAGCCAATCACCTGTATTGGGGCACTTAAGTAATTTCCAATATTTTGCAAATACAAATAGGGCTGCAGTGAATAACTTCGGGCCTATGCATTTTCATATTTTTGGAGGTATGTCTTTATAGTAAGTTCCCAGAAGAGAGATTGCTATATCAAAGGATAAATACATTGTAATTTTGTTAGACATTGCCAAATTCCTCTCTGTAGGAATTGTGTCATTTTGCATTTCTGCCAGAAATGTTGATACTGTTTCCCCATAGCTTTTTTCTTCATTGCATCTTTTACATCAACAAATGATCTGGTTGGATGAGTTGCAGAAATTGGGGGCTGAACTAAAACTCTCATGTGTCATAAAGCTTTTGACCTTTTGCACAGTATCATTCAAATGGCTCTCATATAAGTGGAATCCATATAAATGGATATTGGAATCCACAATATTGTATAAATGGAATCAGTCAAGGTTTCTTTTACTCAACATAATGCCTTTGAGATTCATCCATGTTTTTGTATCTTTTAATAGTTGATTCCATTGCATTACGTAGAAATTTACTGTGTTACAGATATATCACAGTTTGTTCATTTGTTATCCAACTGAAGGATATGTGGGCTGTTGTATACAGTTGTGGGGCATTTTAAACAAAGCCACTATATGAACATTCGTGTACAGGTTTTTGCATGAACATCAGATTTAATTTTAATTTTAATTTTAATTTTTTTTAAAGATTGGTTGATTGATTGATTGGCGGGGGGGGGGGGGAGAGAAGCAGACTCCCCGCTGAGCTAGAGGGCTCAATCCTGAGACTCCAGGACCATGCTCTGATGACCTGAACTGAAGACAGACACCTAACCAACTGATCCACACCCAGGTGCCCCAGATTTCATTTTTCTAGGATAAATACCTAAGAGTGGGATTGCTGGCTCATATAAACAAACAATGTTGTATGTCATGTAAACATACACACAGGGGCACCTGGGTGGCTCAGTTGGTTAAGCGTCTGCCTTCAGCTCAGGTTATGATCCCAGGGTTCTAGAATCAAGTCTCACATTGGGCTCCCTGCTTAGCAAGGAGACTGCTGTCTGCCACTCCCCCTGCTTATGTTCTCTCCCTCTCTGACAGATAAATAAATAAAATCTTTAAAAAAAAATAAGGGGCACCTGGGTGGCTCAGTCAGTTAAGCCTTCGGCTCGGATCGTGATCCCAGGGTCCTGGAATCAATTCCACATCCGGCTCTCTGCTCAGCCGGGAGCCTACTTCTCCCTCTCCCTCTGCTGCTCACTCTGCTTGTGCTCTCTCTCTCTGTCAAATAAATAAGTAAAATCTTTTTTAAAAAAGATTTTAAAAAAAGTAAACATACACACAAATAAGTATGAGTTTATCTTTGTAAAACATACAAAAACAAAAACCTGCCAAACCGTTTTTGAGAGTGGCCATATCATTTCATGTTCTCACCAACAATGTGTGTGTGTTTATGTTGTTCCAGTTTTAGTATTGTCATTTTTTGTTTTTTGTTTGGTTTTTAATTTTAGCCATTAGACTAAGTGTGCAGTGTTATCTTATTCTGTTTTTAATTTGCATTTCTCCAATGGTTAATGATATCAAACACCTTTTCATGTGCTTTTATTTGCCATCTATATATCTTCTTTGGTGAAGTATCTGTTCACATCTTTTGTGCAGTTTTTATTGGGTTTTCTTACTGGGGAGTTTGAGAGTTCTTTTTTGGTTTTGAATGTAGGTCTTTTTTGGAATACATGATTTGCAAATATTTTCATCTAAATTGTAGCATATGTTTTCATTTTTTAGCAAGGTCCTTTGCAGAGTAAAAGTTTTTAATTTGTCAAAGTTTAATTTATAATTTTTTGTTTTGTGAATTATGCTTTGGATATCATATCTAAGAACTCTTAATCAAATCAGATTCACACAGGTTTTTCTCCCACGGTTTCTTCTAAAAGTTTTATAGTTTATGGTTTACATTTAGATATATAACAGTTTTGAATTAATTTTTGTATACGGTGTGAAGTTTAAGTCAAGATTCTTTTTTTGTTTTTTTTGCATATAGATTAACATTTCTTTTATACTATGTTAACAACAAATTCTCTTAATTCTCCTTCATCAGAGACTGTCTTTATTTCTGAGGGATATTCTTACTGGGATATAGAATTCTAGGTTGAGTGGCACCTGGGTGGCTCAGTGCATTAAGTGTCTGCCTTCAGCTCAGGTCCTGATCTTGGGTCCTGGGATTGAGCCCCAGGTCCTAGGATCAAGCCCTAGGTCAGGCTCCTGGCTCATGGGGAAGTCTGCTTCTCCCTTTCCCTCTGCCCCTCCCCTCTCTGATGTTCTCTTGCACTCTCTCTCCTTTCAAATAAATAAATTAAATAAATAAATAAATTCATTAATAAGATAGAATTCTAGGTTGACATTTCTTTTTTAGTACTTAAAAAGATGTTCCACTGCCTTTAGACCTTTGTAGTTTTGATGAGAAACCTCCAGTCATTTGAATGTTTGTTCCCCAATATATAATCTGGTTGCTTTTAAGACTTATTCTTTGCCTTCAGGTTTTAATTTTCAGTTTTATTATTGTATGCCTGGGCATCAATTTCTTTGTGTTTATCCAGTTGCAATATTCTGAACTTCTTAAACCTATAGATTTATATCTTTCATCCACTATGGGATGTTTATAGTCATTGTTTTTCTTCGGATGGTTTTTCTGGACTGCATTCTTTGTCTTTTTCTTCTGGGATTCAAATCACAGAAATGTTTGGCCATTTCTTATTGTCTCACAGATTCATGAAGTTCTGTTTTCATTCTCTCTCTCTGTCTCTTCACTGCCTTTCCTCTCTTGTTCAGGTAGAATGAAAAAAAAAATCCAAAAAGCAAAATCCAGATTATCTGCTCACCTTCTGTCCTATAGAATTCTGTCCTGAATCCTGCTCCTCAGACTAGAAAGAGGGTTCTTCCAAAGAAACTCTTCATATTTGCACCCAGTATACAGATCCAGGTGTCAGGTTTTAGGCTGTCCCTGAGTCTAGGCCAGGAAATACCATAGAAAATAAAAACAGGAAACTCACCACTGGTTTGGTGTTAGAGTTCCCTGACCAGACTTATTCTTCTGAGTCCTCAGATAGCTTTTCTACACATTCTGTCCAAGATCCTTAGCTGTGTTCAGTGGGTGAGACAAAGTGAAATCTGCTTACTCTCAAAGATTTTCCATCAGTAAGCTCATTTGAGAACAGTTTAAGTGGAAGATTATTTAGAGAATTTCTTTAAGCAAGTATGGAACAACCAGTGAAGAATGTAAATAAATTAAATTCCTTCCCCCCCATTTCTTTGCCTATTGCCAAAAACTTTTCTCAAACTAGCCATCTTGTATGTTTTCCAAATTTTGATTTAAAAATATATCTATATTTGGACATGATATTTAAAAACATACAGATTCAGGGCACCTGGGTGGCTCAGTGGGTTAAGCCACTGCTTTTGGCTCAGGTCATGGTCTCAGGGTCCTGGGATTGAGTTCTGCATTGGGCTCTCTGCTCAGCGGAGAGCCTGCTTCCCTCTCTCTCTCTCTGCCTGCCTCTCTATCTACTTGTGATCTCTCTCTGTCAAATAAGTAAAATCTTTAATAAAACATACAGATTTCAAAACCATAATTTTTTTTTAAATTTTATTTTTTATAAACATATAATATATTTTTATCTGCAGGGGTACAGGTCTGTGAATTGCCAGGTTTACACACTTCACAGCACTCACCATAGCACATACCCTCCCCAATGTCCATAACCCCAACTCCCCTCTCCCAACCCCCCTCCCCCCATCAACCCTCAGAAACCATAATTTTTTTAAAGATTTAATTTATTTGAGAGAGAGGAAGAGCATGCAAGTGGGGGAAGAGGGGGAGTGAGAGAACCTCAAGCAGATTTTGTGCTGAGCCTGGAGCCCAGAGCCTGATGTAGAGCTCCATCTCACAACCCTGAGATCATGATCTGAGCTGAAACCAAGGGTCAGACACTTAACCAACTGAGCCACTCAGGTGCCCCTAAAACCAATGTTATTTTTTTAATATTAGTTTTTGAAGTACTAGATATATTTTAATGTGTTATGTGAACATTTTGACCAAACAAATGTGACTAATGGATCTGAGAATTCATTTTAAATAAAATTTATAGTTATTATTGAATAGTCCTTATTAACTTGCATTTTAATGTAGGTGTTCCTTAACCTTCTTGTCTTTAATCAATTTTTCACTACAAGAATAACAAAACATACAATTAAATTAAGCCATTTTACTTAAGGCTGTACAAAGCCATCAATTTTTATGATGACTGATTTTTGAGCTTTATCATCTGATCTATGTATGCTGTCTGTCCTACATGCTTATTTGAGTCACTTCACAAAGATATCCAAGTGGTCAATGAAAAGGATTTCAACTTCATTAGTTAATAGAGAAAACAAAAATCCAACTGTCATGCAATACCACCAAAATAGCTAAAATGAAAAACATAGTATCAATTATAGGCAAGAATGTGGTATAACTGAAATTTTCTTACTGTTGTCAGGAGCCTTAATTTGGTATAACCACTTTGGAAAATGGTTTCGCAGTATCTTCTAAAACTAGTACTAAATGTGTAGACCTTAGCAGTTCCATCCTTTCATATATATCAAACGGAGACATATACATATGTTCACAAAAAGAATGTCTATGAGTGTTCAAAGATGTATGTTTCTATATGTATATTTCTATATGTATGTTTCTATATGTATGTTATATACTTCAGTAGAAATAGTATACTAAATTAATTAGATCTTGATTTTTTTTGTTTCTTCAAGATTGGCTATTAGTATATCTACTTATTGGTCACCCCTGATGGAACTCATTAGATGGAGTAGTTTTTCAGTTGACTCAGTAGAGAGGATCTTTTCATCAGAGAACTAGGAATGGTGTTATCTTCAGGAGAATAATTGATTTTAATGCCAAAAAACACAGAATTGATTTTTAAATAGCTCAGATATTTTTATTTATCTATTTATTTGAGAGAGAGACAGGCATAGAGCATGCATGCAGGGGGATGGGTAGTGGGTTGCAGAGAGAGAGGGAGAGAGTATTTTAAGCATTCAATGGACTGACCCACCCAGCTGTCTTGTAAATAGCCTAAATATTTTTAAAGGAAAAGGTAAGGTGTGCTCCATACAGAGCCCTTCTAAAATCTTCCACAGGCCCCTAAACCTGTGAAGTGTGGGAGCCCAGATAGTACTGGAGCAGATTGGCCTTTCTGTTGACCCTTTCACAGTGTACTCATAATAAATTTTGGATGCAGGTAAATACCAGTCATATAACATAATTCTGTTGTCACTTCCCAGCCCCTCTGTTTTGTTTTATGGGTTTTTTAATTATTTGTTTTTGTTTTTGCAGATCTTTTCACAGATGCTGCTGAGACTGAAAAAATGGCCAAAAGTTTAGAAGATTCTGAAGGAGTCTGTTTTGTTCCATCTTTTAGTGGATTGCAGGTATTTTTTAAAAAATTTTTAAATTTTTTTTTAGTCAGTGGCAACTACAGACATTTCTATCCTCATACCCACACTCAAAATTATGTACCTGCCACTCCCTTACCTGAAAATTTGGGCACTGATCACTGTGAGGGTGAAGGCATGTTCTGGGGCTGAGGAGCTGTGACTTAGCAAGGATATGAAAATACAGCACATTCAGCCTGGAGCTCCACCCATGTGGAAATGAGAAGTTGGCAGGTTTAGTATAGAACTTTTACATAAGACTTAGGATTACTTTATCATAACCAAAAGTTGCCATTTCCCAGTAGGGAAAGATATATCTGTATATTGGCATTGTTTTACTTAGAGGAAGTATCCCATTGAGAATTAGAAAAATAATGTGAAGATTATATGTGTGCATGCCCCCCCCACACACACATACATATGGGCATATTTTGCAATAACTTATAAGTTTCATTAACTTTAGTTTCATTAACTTTTTAAAAAAAATCAAAATTTCTTTTGGTTAACTGTTGTGATGGAGTATTGGTTACTTCACCTAATCAAAAAGTGAACCCAGTAAAAGACTTGGCTTTGTAATATTTAGCTTAGTGTTTACTTGAAAGATCTGTGATATTGCCTTTGATTTTAGCATATTGTAATAAGACCTTTAAAAAACTTTTCAGGTATATTATTATGAACAAAATTCCATTTTTTAGAAATCTTATACTGGCCTTTTAATCTTCTTATAAATATGTTTCCTTTCAGAAAATAAAAATTTCTCTTACTTCTAGTCCATCCCATTCTCAGGCAATCAGTTTAAAAAAGCCCCAAATTTGAAAGTTTGGACAATATAATGTAGAAGGTGGTGAAAAAAGATTAGATCAGGGTGTTTCAAATCTCTAAAAATACCGTATTTTGAATCTAAACTTTTAATGGTCATTAGTTTAATATCTGTAAAAATTTCCTTCTATATACATTATCCTAAAGGACTGAAAGTTTATAAACTACGCAGTAGAGGTGTCCTCTTTTAGGGTGATATGAGGAAACTAAATAGCGTCCATCCTAGGACAGGGGGTGAAGAATATTTGTTCGGTTGAGGTTTCAGGAGGAAGCTTGAGATGAATAGTTGTCACCAGCCAAGGTAGGATTTAATTAGGCTACTGGGTATTCTTCCCTTTTTGAGAAATATGCTGGGGAACTTAATAGTGGCTTTATCTTGATACCTCTGTTTTTAACTTCTGCCTCAGTCCATCTGCCTCTAAAAATAATTTAAAATATATGATTAAAAAATATTGCTAAAGCCCAGAAGATTAGACAAAACTCTCACAGATAACATTTTTAATTTTGTGTTAATAAAAAATGTCCCTATCCTGCCATGACTGCCTCCTGGCAGTATGTTGGATTTGAGAGGAGCGGGGGAAGGCTGCAGACCAAGTATTTCCCAATGTAGCATTGAAACTCCTCAGTAGAAACCAAAAGTTAATTCAAACAACAGTAGTGTGTTGATACTAAGCTGTTTGGAAAATAGGAGGGAGATCACTGATAAGCAGCCTATGTCAACAGCTAAAGAAAATGAGGGATGGGGAAATGGAGGGAAGGGTCAAGTATCTGCCATACTGCCTTTAATTTTAGAATATTGTTATACCATAGATAACAGGGGGTAAGATATTAAAAAATCACCATAGCCTTAATTTCTCCAGGGATTCTGTTGAGAAAGGGGTTTGGGGGCACTTTGAGGAAAGTGGGACGTCCAGGACAACCACTTCCGGGAATGGCAAGGGGTGAGCTAGAGCATGGGGGCCATAACCCCAGGGTGACATCAGTTGGTACAGCCATGTGGCTTCACTCTTCAGAGCTTGTGGTTTGTGGGGGGAGACACTAATGGAGAGTATCTTTGACAGGCATCAGAGGCAGGAATCAGTAGCTAGCTGCTTAACTTGAAAGTTATTGTGGTGGTGGCATTGGTAGGATGGACAGGACTGTGGACCAAGTGCTGGTCTTCAGAGGCTGAGGAGTCATGCTCCAATGAGGTTTCTTAGGTTTGCAGGGAACCAGCTTGCTCTTCCTACCCTGAAGGGAGCTGGTGGTTCACTGGTACTGGAAAGGAGTCAGCAACTGACTTTGCAGTTCTTAAAGTTCTTTGTGGTTTCTTCTCTGTGGGTCCCCTTTTCTCATTACCAGCTCTGCTCTGTATTCTTTCTTCCTCCTAACTTCTGCTTAATTGTCATTTTCCTCACACTCTCTGCTTCTCCATAATTTGGAAATACACACAACGTTCTAACACTTTGTGCCTTTTAGCTTCAGTTCCCCCTGTTGTTGGTCTTTTTCTGAAATGGTCATTTCTGGGAAATCAGAGACTCTGACTGGAGCACCTGGTCTTCTCAAGCTTTGCACAGATTTTAAGTTAGTCCTGCTCAGTCCCCATAGTTGTGACACTGGCAGTGGAACTAGGGCGTGAAACATGGCTGCTGTAGACAACAAGTCTGTGGATTCAAGCAGTTCCTTCAGAAAGAGATGTGGCCAGCAAGTACTGGGAATGCCATCTCTGGTCTTGTGAGTGACTGGGATCTCTGCACCATGGAAAGGTGAAGGGAGGTAAAACATGAAGTTGATGTGGTCCTAAGCAAACATGGGGGAAGGGAAGTGTCTCCTCTAACAGTAGATGCATAGTGGCCTAGGGTGACCATGGGAAGTAGTTGTGTTTTTCTAGGACCCGTGATCTGGAAGCTTGAAGGTCCTCCCCTGGATAGCCACCACTGAAGCTGTTTGCCCAGCACAGAGCTGGTCATGTTATAGCAACCACAGAATGAGTAGAGTGAACTTCTCAGAGTTGGTTACAGGTTAGGAGAATTTATTTACAATAGAAGGAAGGATTGATTCAGAAGGCACAGAAAGGGTTATGAAGAAAGTCAGTAGTGGGAAGGGTTTTAGTAAGAAATAATAGTAATATAAAATTGTAGCAAATTCTTATCAGGCACTGTTCTAAATGTCATGTGTTATCTCATTTAATCCTCAGTAACTCCATAAGGCAGAAGATGTAGAGCTGTTAAATCACTTGCGTGGTCTCACACAGCTAGTGAGTGGCAGAGCTGGTTTCAGGGCCCAGGTTTCTGATTCCAGAGTCTAGGTTCTTAACCACTCTGCTATCCTGGTTCATGATATAGTATAAAAAGTGACGTTGGGAATACATAGTAGGTGCCACGGGAGTTTGTGTTTAAGTTCACAGTTGACAAAGGGCAAGAGGCGTTAACCATCCTGCAAGGCCCCAGCATATTAGGCTAGGATCCCAGTGGTAACAAGGGCCTATGGTGGCAGGCAGTCTGTTCCTTGGGCAGGAGTCAGCTACATTCGCTTTGGCCTCCAAACAAAACTTTACTGAGTCCTGCTGTTCCTGTTTGGTTGATGGTCTGGGAGGCTTAGTCAATGGGATTGACAGTGACAGATTAGAAATGTGGCTAGAGGGGACGCCTGGGTGGCTCAGTTGGTTGGACAGCTGCTTTCGGCTCGGGTCATGATCCCGGAGTCCCAGGATCGAGTCCCGCATCGGGCTCCCAGCTCCACGGGGAGTCTGCTTCTCTCTCTGACCTTCTCCTTGCTCATGCTCTCTCTCATTGTCTCTCTCAAATAAATAAAAATAAAATCTTTAAAAAAAAAAAAAAAAAAGAAATGTGGCTAGAGGCTATCTGTCCTGGCAAGGTGTGACCGGGCCCGAAGGACTTTGCCATGTTTTTCCTACCATATCATCCCAAAGACAGACTCACTTGGACTAATACAGGGGAGTTGTAACCGAAAAGGACTTTTTGGGTCTCTATGGAATTTATTACCCCTCAGATTGGCCTGTTACTAATTAATTATAAATTATGTGCTTAGCTATATTTACAAAAGTGATTTCAGGCCAGTCATACCAGGAGTTTATGTGGTATATTAAAATGTTTTTGCATAGAAAATACATAGCACACTGCTAGGGACTCATTGAACTAGCTGAATCTGACCTCTCTTTGTTTTACAGTATTGTATCACCTGATAGAAGCCAGTGTGACTATAAATAAGCTTTTACTGAGTGAATCACCAAAAAACATTAATAAATTTGAAAAATAATCAGGATGAAATCACAATAGGAGGAAAACCACAGCTACAGGAAGGATAAGATGTAATATGGAATTTCTTCAATTAAGTAATGAGGAAGAGTATTGTTTGTTCATTAATTGAACAAATGTGTGAGGATGCCCTGTGGGGGCCAGATGCAGTGCAAGACCCTGGAAACATATAGGAATGAGTTTCTGCAGGGAAGACAGACTTTTAACAAATGTTCACACAAGTATACATGATTGTCAATATATGATATGATGTGAAGCTCTAGGGTTCCATAAAAGCGGTGATGGAAGGGGCGCCTGAGTGGCTCAGTCAGTTTAGCATCTGCCTTTGGCTCAGGTTGGGCTCAAACCCTACATTGGGCTCCTTGCTCAGCAGGGAGTCTGGGTCTCCCTCTCCCTCTGCTGCTCCCCCTGCTTGTGCTCTCTTTCTCTCTGTGTCAAATAAATAAAATCTTGAAAACAAAAATAAAAACGATGATGGGGGCTTGGTCTTGTCTCTAGGATCAGAAATTTTCCCAGAGGAATCTGAGCCAAGATCTGGAAGTGGAGTAGGATTAACCAGGAAAAGTGGTGGTAGAAAGTTTTCCAGGTAATGAGATGATGTCTCAAGGCCCTGAAGCTAGAAGGCATTTTTCTTGGGGACCATCATTTCCTGATAGCACTAATACTTCCCTCTGTTGCAACCTCATATCTTAACATTGAAACCATTCTTCTGTGTCTTTCCTTGTGAGATTATAAGCTCTGGCAGGAGTCTTTGCTCTTCATCTTTGTGTCCCAGAATTGTCTTGCATTTCTGGGGATGCAAAGATGAAAACAAACTTCATCCGACAGATACAGAATTCCAGCTCAAGACTTGGGCTCTTTTAAAGACGGAAGTTAGGCCGAGTCATTTCTCCTATGAGGCAATGAGACTATTAAGCTAAGAAATAGAAGAGTTTAGTTTGAATGTGTGACAGCATACTAGGTGTAAGTTATGACACTGGAAAACACATATTCTGCATTATAGTTTTTTAATCTTAAGACTAATATATATTTTAAAAAAAACACTCTACAAAAATGATTCTGGGTTAAAAACTTTACAGATGAAGAAAAGGGGAAATACTAGGATTGCTTTTCATTTCTTCTTGTAGAGCTAGATATTTAATAGTTTGTTACTCTGAAAAAAAATGATTAATAATTTGTTACTCTGCCTCAGTCCCTTCTCTTCGTATGAGTTCAGACAGAAGGTTTAGCTAAGTCCAATACCTATGACTCAGCCTTGCTTAGGTCCTATTAAAGAGTTATCGTAATAGTTCACATACTATAGGGCTGTCATTTATTTTAAAACTACTTAACTCCAAGCATTCTTTTTTTCTACCATGGCTGTGTTTTTATTGCATAATATGTCTTCCGAGACTATAGATATAATTTAGAACAATAATAAAAATTCTTCCCAGTGGAGTTTCAACGTGGGGGTTTGGGGGGGTAGGAATAGAATAAATGAAACAAGATGGGATAGGAAGGGGGACAAACCATAAGAGACTCTTAATCTCACAAAACAAACTGAGGGTTGCCGGCAGTGGAGGGGGGTAGGGAGAGGGTGGTGGGGTTATGGACATTGGGGAGGGTATGTGCTATGGTGAGTGCTGTGAAGTGTGTAAACCTGGCGATTCACAGACCTGTACCCCTGGGGCTAATAACACATTATATGTTTATAAAAAAATTAAAAATTAGAAAAAATTCTTCCTATATCTCTTTCTTTAGGCTCCACTAAATGATCCCTGTGCATGTGCCTCTTTTATGGGCTTGAAGCCTTCCACCAATAAATACCATCTCGTACGAGCAATATTGGAGTCCATAGCTTTCAGGTACCAAAACCTGCCCTAAACTCTCCCTTCCTCATACAGTATTTCCATTTCCTTCTGTTAATTTCTGCTAAACTAAATTATGAAATTTCTTAATTTTAACTTTTTATACCTTTAAAGTCATGACATAATCTGCTCCTATTGCTTAATTGCTGTAACATCTGTTTTTTTTTTTTAGATGTAATAGAACCAGTACCATTTAGATTTGATATCTGAAAATAGAGGGTTTTTAAAAATGCAGTTGGCCCTTGAACACCATGGGTTTGAACTGTGCAAATCCACTTAAACATGTGAATTTTTTCCAGTAAACACGGTACAGGACTATAAATGTATTTTCTCTTCCTTATGATTTTCTTAATAACATTTTCATTTTTCTAGCTTATTTTATTGAAGAATACAGTATATAACACATATAACATACAAAATATGTATCAATTGACTGTTATCAGTAAGGCTTCCTGCCAAAAGTACGCTATTAGTAAAGTTTTAGGGGAGTCAGAATTTACACATGGATTTTTGATTTTGTGGTGGGTTAATATCCCTAATCCCTGTGTTATTCAAGGGTCAACTGTATCTAATTTCTTAAGCATAAAAGATTTAAAATTTGGGCTTTCAGAGATTTTTCTATCCTTATTGATAAAGGAGAATTCTAATGATTCTAATTAATAATGCTTCCATTATACTCAAAGATTGAATCACCAAAATTACTTTTTTTGTATCTTTCCCTGTGGTCTTTTCATTATGGCACAGTTGTAGTTTATTAAAGTTAAGAATCTGGCTGTCATAAATATGGAACATTTGGAACGTTTAAAATAAAAATTTCTGTGATTACAAAGTGATTATTTTTATAGTTGATGAATTCTATTAGATGTTACTTATGTCATATCATCCTTATCACTGTCTATTAAATGAATGCTTGCTTTAAATTTTTATTTGTAGGAAGGACAGTAGATTAAATTTATTTCTAAATGAAAAATATACTCCCTTTTATCAAAGTGCAAGCACTAGGCCCCGAACCTCTTGCTTGTTTGAGCATTTATTATCAACTTCCAGTTAGCATAATATTTTTGAATATTTGAATATGTTGGTTTAATGTTTTCTTTTGCATATTTTATAAATGCCACATAAATAAAACCAAAGTTTTTATTTTTCTAGATTGGAAAAAGATAGAGAATTATCATGCTATGAATGTTCCCTAAATAGTTATCTTGATTTTTTTACTAGAAACAAACAGTTGTATGAGTTGATGCAGAAAGAGATCCATATCCCTGTGACAAAAGTCCGGTATGTAAACTTTGTTTTCAATAGATTTAATTAGAAATTGGAAGTGAGTAGTAATTGCTATTAGTATTTTCATCATTATGATTATTTAGGATTTAAAAAAAAAATTATGCCTAGTTCCTTTGCAACAAAATTCTTGGTCATAGGAATTTGGAAAGAAAAGAATTTGGATTTATAGAGAACATAACACAATATAGAATTTAGGAAGATCCTAATATACGTATGTATATTATAAACATCTTTAAAATCTCCTTTTTGTATGTGTGGCTATCCTTTTGGCTTGGAAACATCAAATTTTCTTTGCTGGTTTGTCCAAATGAATTTTTACATTGGCTTAGTTTACTTAGCCTAATTTGAGCTAGTCTTGACAAACAGGGTGGGTGGGAAGATTGATGTCAGGGATAAGAAAAAGTGTTTGAGGATTACCTAGTGAGGACCTTAACTTCAGGTCAATGTGGAATGATACAGTTTTGGAATTAAAAGTTGAACTTACAAAATCAAGAATCAAAAAAAATATGTGTGGCCCTTTTAAAAAAAAAATGAATGTTTTTATGCTTCTGTTGGAATAATTTATCTCAAATATCTTGGTCCCCACAGGGCAGATGGAGGAGTTTGTAGGAACAATTTTGTTATGCAGATGACTTCAGACCTGATTAATGCTAATATAGAGAGACCCGTCAACATAGACATGCCCTGCCTTGGTGCAGCTTCTCTGGCTGGCCTTGCTGTTGGTATGTGTGGATTTTATAAAAGCGAGAGCTGTCTTGGAAGCTGTTTCTTGCCAATAGCATTTCTCTTCCCAAATCACAGAATTAAGAGAGGCTCTGGAAAACCTTGGTGTTCATTAAGCTCCATACACATATGCACATAACTCACAGAATACTCTTTGACCTCCTCTGTGGGTGGGTCTTCCCCTCCCTCCCTCCTTCCTTCACTCCTTTGGTCAGAATTATGAGGCAAGGAGAATTAATTTTCAACTGCTCTGTCTTTAGCAGAGGAAAGGTCTCTGGGTAAACTTCCGGAGTAGACAGGCTTTTCTTTGGCATTAGAAACCATTCCATTCTTTTGCTTATTGAAAATATGTTGAGTACCTGCTACATGACAGTCGCTGCTGGGAATAGAGTTTAAAAGGCATAGTCCCTGCTATGGGAGTCTCTGGTTACAGTCAGGCAAGTCAACCAGTTATTAGACTTGTGTGATAAACCCCGTGGACAGCCATAGCTTTAAGCAAGCGATGCAGGCTTCCCAGAGGAGGTTCAGTTTTGAAGGAGTCAGCAAACAGCCAGAAGAGGCAGTAAGGAGCCACAAGAGGTCCAATAAAGAAAGCAGCCTGTGCAAATGTCCCAGCCCATTACAGTAAGTGCTAATAGAGGAAAAGCAAGAGGAAAGGCTGGAGAGGAACAGAGGTCCAATTGTGGTAGACTCCTCATACAGGAGTTTGAACTTAATCGTGAAGGCACTGGAGAGCCACCGAAGAATTTTAAGCAGGGGAGGGACATGGATAGATCTATATTTGAACAGACCACTTTAGCAATTAGTGTGAAGATTATTTGGGAGGGTGAAGAATAGACTCAGGGAAGCCAATTAGAGGGTTCCCTAGGAAGCAGGATGCTGACTTGGGACACTGGGAATATTTAATACATTCCTGTGTGGAAGGGAAAGAGTGTTTGTACAAAACAGAATATTTTGCAGTTAAGAGTTTTAGGCTAATATTTAACATATTAAAGTTACAAATCTAAATCTAAAATCTAAAAACTTTGAAATCTTGGTAAGTTCAACTTTAACTTTATTCTAGTAAAAATCTGTTAACTTTGAATAAAATTGAAACAGTCACTTTCATTTGCTCATTGATTAATGTGTGGTTAATTAAAGTTGAAGAAAATAACTTTCCCTTGAATAATATTTCCATTTACAAATTCAGTTAAATTCTTTTGTATATTTCAACTAATACAAATTTAATACAATTGACTTTCTTTTTAATAATTTCATATGCCTAACTAAGCAAACTTAGAAGTGTAACAAAGAAAATCTTCTTCTGTACTTAAATAAATTTTAAATCTTGCAAAATGAATAAATTAAGCTAATATTTGCAGTAAATCAAATGCTCATAAACATTCTGATATTATTTATAAGGTAAATAAAATCTTTCTGTGCCTTTTCACCTTGTAAGACTAAAATATATCAGATTCTCTTGAACATTTTAATTATTTTAAATAACACTTACAGATTATTCTTTTTTTTTATGATTTTATTTATTTATTTGGTAGAACAAGAAGCTCAAGCAGGGGGAGCAGCAGAGGAGAAGCAGTCTCCTCATGGAGCAAGAAACCTGATGCTTGATCCCAGGACCCTGCGATCATGACCTGAGCCAAAGGCCGATGCTTAACTGACTGAGTCACTCAGGCGTCCCCACATACAGATTATTCTTAAACATAACGTAGTAGCAGGACATCTGGGTGGATCCGTCGTCAGTTAGGCCTCTGCTTCCTGCTCGGGTCATGATCCTGATTCTGGGGTCGAGTCCTACTTGGGCTCCTTGCTTGTCAAGGATCCTTCTTCTCCCTCTGCCTGCCTCTCCTGCTGCTTGTGCTCTCTCTCTCTCTGACAAATAAGTAAACAGATAAACAAACAAATAAATAAAATCAGTCTTAAAAAAAAATAACATAGTGGCTTGAGCTTTAGCTGTTTCATTGTATCTATACTATACGTAATTTCAAACCCTTCCAATACAGAGACTTCACTAACTACAGGGAGTAGTTTTATCGTCTCAGTAAAGCTGAGATTTCTGGTTGGATTGCTTCTCTTTCAGCAATCTGAGATTTGAAGGCTATGCACATCCTCTCTATTTTCAAAATTCACCCAGGAGATGAGTCTATTTGATACATATTTAATAAAAGTACTTTAAAAAATATGTATGTCATGGGGCACCTGGGTGGCTCAGTGGATTAAGCATTTGACTCTTGATGTCGGTTCACGTCATGATTTCAGGGATGTGAGCGAGCCCTGTGTTGGGCTCCATGCTCAGTGCAGAGTGCTTGAGATTTTCTCTCTCCTTCTCCCTCTGCCTCTCCCCCAGATCACACGCTAAAGGAAGGAAGGAAGGAAGGAAGAGAGGAAGGAAGGAAGGAAATCTTTAAAAGATACATATGCCTTGGAGAGTAAATAATTAATTCTGGAAATAAGGATTTTAAGAACATGCTTGTTTTCATGACTAGACTTATCTAACTTTAGTATACTAATAAAAACTATTTTTAGTCTTTTAATAACTTCTATAAATTAATATCTTTAAATATGGATAAATCTAAAAGGCTGACTTTGTCAGTTAGAAAGAATGTGTCCTGACAGAAAATATGAGAGGAAAGAATTTTGTGTCTGCTTTATTGATAAGAGAAAATATACCTTAAGAAGACTTGTCAACTCTATTAGTACTTCAGAGTAAGTGAAATACACCAGGTTAATTAATAAGACACCTTAGCCATTTCAGATTACTTACGGTCATGGATATAAAAGTGTGTTCTTGCTGCTTTTTATTATAAATCACATGATCCTCTTTATGAAGAACAATATATGCCAGGACAATATTATCAGGAAGTGGGATTTAAGTAACTTGTATGAAATAAAATAGTTTGAAAAAGAAACTTATTGCATTCAGTCCCAACTTTGAATTTATGCATATCCCAGAGAGTTGCCTCTTACCTCAAGATATATGACAAAAATCCTAATTTATCTTTTTTTAGTTATGTAAAAGGAAAATATACAATTTCTTACTTGAAAACTTTTCTTAGCAAGTCATGAAATTAAATGATGATAGGGTGAGGTTGGTCTGGAAATGGTTTGGTGCCCTGCCACACAGAAATAAAGCTGATAGAAACAAAATGATTTTAAAATCCTGGTGTATTTATTCCCAGGGATAGTCAATCTAACAAAATTCAAAAGCAGCAAAAATATTTTAAATTGTGTTTTAAAACAATAGTTGTTTACCTGTGCACCAGTTTGCATAGGTTTGTGGATAAACTTTATGGACTCCTTATTTGCCTTAAAATTTGAGAGTAATTTTTTCTATCCATAGGGTTTTGGGCTGACAAGGAGGAACTGAAGAAACTGAGGCAAAGTGAAGTTGTTTTCAAGCCGCAGAAGAAATGGCAAGAATATGAAATGATCATGGAAAACTGGGTCAAAGCAGTGAAGCGTTCCATGAATTGGTATAACAAGATGTAGCACTAAGTGGAATGACTGAAACCATATATGGCTGGTTGATACGACACGCAGATGAGACACAGCTCAGGAATGATAACCAATACGACGATGACTGAGATTTCAGATGAGCTTTGCAACCTGCTTTTTTGAATACAAAACAAAACAAAAAAATCCCTCATTTAGATTTTTAAATCTAAACCTTGATAAGACTGTAAGGCAACAGTACCTCAAAACTTTATATCTTCTGTTTTGTAGCAGATTCCAAATGCCGTTAGCCATTTCCAACCATATTTTGACAGCTGCGGATCCTCCTCCTTTTTATACTGGGTCAACAATACATATGAACATAATTGTTTACTATCTGAGTTGATAGTTCTGGGTCAAGCACCATTCGTATTTTGTTCCAAAATTAAGTGACAAATGTTCCTTTAATTCTTTAAAATTAAATGGGCTATATGAAGTTCCCATAGCTAGGAAGAAAGAATAACTGAGGAAATGGGAAGTTTTGAAACATTAATATTTTATATTTAAAGTCATAATTGTTCAATACTGTATCCAAATAATGAGCTCAAAATGCCCCTCTCAGATAGGCTTATTTGTTAGTTTTTTCCTTTATTGGGCTTAAAGACACTGCCTTAATTTTTCTTTGTTTAACCAAAATCTAAGCATTCTTTTTTATTGAAAAAATAACTTCAGTGAATTATACTACAAAGGGTAATGATTCATAAGGGACAAGAAAATATTTTCTTCCTCAAATAGGATTTTATATTCAGAAACTTCTGGCTAAAGTGTAACTTTTTTTTTTTTTTTTTAACAAAATGCAGATAGTGGATATAAATCTTACTTTTCTCTTCCTATTCTTTATTTTTGTTGTTAAGATGCTTGCATAAATGTCTTTTGCTTTTATTAAGTGCCTAAATGACAGAGCTTAATTTGAAGAAAGTGCCCTAATTCATTGGTGACATAAGAATTGCCTTCATTGGGGTATTTTACTTATCCAGGTATCTTTTATTTTTGTTCAGTCTACTCATCTCTGTGAGACAGAAGCAGTGGGTAGCTGACAGAGTTAATGGAGGTGTATTCATGCAAATGATTGCCCGACAGTTCCTGGGCCTGAGCTCCATAGAGAGCAGCCGGGATAGTTCCACATTCTCAAGCTTCCTTGATAGAAACAAATGTAAAAGAATCAAGAGTTAGTGAGTAGCTTCGGGCCCGGTGTAAAATTGTCCTGTGGCAGTTGACTACCGTCCAACTTGTTCCCAGGTTATTTGGCCCTCCCTCCACTGGGGCTAGGTTCCATTTTGATTTGTAGCAAAATTGAATTTATTTCCCTCTTGGACAGGCTTTATCACATAAAGATCTACTGTTATAGAGCTGGTTGTTAAATACTAATGTAATTTAAAAAGTGACTATTACAGGGAATTTTGCTGTTGCCATCATATAGGTCCATTTCAGTGACAGAATAGAACTAGAGGTCACACTGCATTCCTGCAAATTCCATTTCAGTGAACTTTGTCTTCTTCTGTTAACATTTTTGATGGAATCATAATAGCCAATACATAGTATCATTAACTCCATTAATTAAGATTTGGAAATATTTTTTGAAGTGGAGGTATTTTGTACCTGTACTGTAACAAGTCAGATTCCATTAATTAGATAATATTCTTCTTTTTATTCTTTTCATTTTTCTTATGTCCTTTTACAGAGCTTAGTGACCAATTATAGGCCCTTTTATCAAAATCAGATCACATACAAGCTGTTCCATTGTTTTACTACTTCTTACAGGTTCTGCTTCTCAGTGGGCATGATTTGATAGGAAAGAATTATCTTTTTGTGTTAGGATATACTGAATTGTAATGTTATTAATACTTAAAATTTGTTAGCTCATTTCTTTTTCACATTCTTTTTTATCAACCACAAAATAAAGGATTAATACCTTTTAGATAATGTGAAAAAGTAACTGTGAACATGTCTTATCAGAATCGAGCATCTCCTCAAAAATTAGTAGCTAATTTTTTCTTTTGTTAGTCTAGAATTAATCTTTTATTTTTACTACTTCTGGCTGTTTTTAGTGACACAGTTTAGTAAATCTTTTGCCAGATTTGACCTAAATCCGAAACGTGCCCACATTAGCTTTTGTGGTTGTAGAAACAGTTGATATTCAAAATCGGTTGAGCAAAAAAATTTATCATTTCCATCTCCCAAGTTTATTTTCATTTATATGCTAATATTTGCAGTTTGAAAAAAATTGTGCTAAGATTTCTCAGCATGTTTTATTTTCCCATTATGGATCTATCAGATATTTTTAGGAGGTTTGTAGCTATCTTATCAAGGAGGAAAATGTTCATTAATTGCTTTCATACCTAGACTTACTGATTTTTAATTTTTTTATATCCCACCATAATAGGGTTTCTCAATGTTAGCATTATTGACATTTGGGCAGGTAATTCTTCATCTTGGGATGTTGTATTGTGCATTATAAGGTATTTGGCAGCTCTGCCTGCTAACGAGTAGCATCCCCCTAGTTGCTGTGGTCAAAAATGTCTCCTAGCACTGCCGAATGGCCCCCAGGAGGCAGTATCACCCCTGATGGAGAACCACTAATATAGAAAAATTGAAGACTCAGCAAATGTAGTGTGTCTCTCATGCTCCTTTTCTCTCTGCCTCATTTTAATTTAGGAAATGGTGGTTAGCAAAAAGATGTGGTTGTATCTTAAATAGGGTTTCTACTTTACTGGTTAGTGAGGCAAAAAAAAAAAAAAAAGAAAAATTTTATGTTGTCATTTTCTTCTGCTATTTTTACCCACTCGCCCCCATCCCCATGCCTGCATCCTCTGTGGTTTTAATGAGTGGGTTTATGACTTCAGTATAGGATTAATACAGTCTGCAGAGCATCTTGATTTGATCTGCCTTTTTGCTTCCTTTTCATCTCTGAACAAAAGAGATGATCACTCTCTTATCTGCGTCTGTGCAAGACTCCTATCAAACTGAAAGTTCCTCAAAAGCAGAAACCATGTCGGTCACCTGGGTGGCTCAGTCAGTTAAGTGACTGCCTTCAGCTCAGGTCATGATCCTGGAGTCCAGAATAGAGTTCCACATGGGGCTCCCAGCTCAGCACGGGGTCAGCTTCTCCCTCTGACCCTCCCCCATCTCCTGCTCTCTCTCTCATACTCTCTCAAATAAATAAAATCTTAAAAAAAAAAAAAAGCAGAAACCATGTCTGCTTCCACAGAACCTAACTCTGTGCCTTCCTATTGATGGGATGAATTTTTACTTTTTAAGTGCAACTTTTTTTGTATATATATTTTATCCTCGATTTAAATATATTTGTTGATAGGGAGCAGCTTATATTTGTTGCAAGTAAAATACGTTTTGTTGGATTAAGAAGGACAACAGCCGACCCTTGAACAACATTGGTATGAACTGTGCAGGTCCACTTATATGCAGATTTTTTCCGTAAATATATGTACTGTATTGTAAATGTATTTTCCTTATGATCTTCTTTTTTTTTTTTTTAAGATTTTATTTATTTGACAGACAGAGATCACAAGTAGGCAGAGAGAGAGAAAGGAGGAAGCAGGCTCCCTGCTGAGCAGAGAGCCTGATGTGGGGCCCGATCCCAGGACCCTAGGATCATCCTGAGCCGAAGACAGAGGCTTTAACCCACTGAGCCACCCAGGTGCCCCTCCTTATGATCTTCTTAATAACATTTCCTTTTCTCTAGCTTAGTTTACTGTAAGAATACAGTGAATAACGCATATAACACACAAAACTGTATTAATTGACTTTATATTATCAGTAAGAATTCTGGTCAACAATAGGCTATCAGTAGTTAAGATTTGGGGGAGTAAAAAGTACATATAGATCTTGGACTGCACAGGGGGTCGGCACTCCTAACCCCCATGTTCTTCAAGTGTCAGCCTGTGAGAGCTAGAATCTTCCTATTGTTTATTTTAAAATTCTTCATATGTTTATATATTTGCATATGTATTTGTGTAGAGATACACATCTATAAGTATACATAGTTACATCAACTTTCTAAGGTACAGTTGAAGCCTCTGCATTCACATGTTTTGCATTTGAGTATAGACAGCTCAGAGATTGAATCTTAAGAACACCAAACCCTCTGATGTTAGAGGGAAATAACTTCAGAAACATTCCCTTCTTCAGAGGTCTTATACTGAGGACCTGTCTTTTTTTTTTTTTTTAATGATTTATTTATTTTATTTGACAGGCAGAGATTAAAAGTAGGCAGAGAGGCAGGCAGAGAGAGAGAGGAGAAAGCAGGCTCCCTGCTGAGCAGAGACCCGACACGGGGCTCGATCCCAGGACCCTGGGATCATGACCCAAGCCGAAGGCAGAGGCTTTAACCCACTGAGCCACCCAGGCGCCCCAGGACCAGTCTTCAGTGAAAAATAATTTAACTCAGGAGTTTGGCAAGAATTTTATTATTCTCTGAAGAGAAGACCCTGGAGTTCTTCAACTTGAAGTGATTCTAGATTCATCCAGACATAGCCTAGAAGGCTTGAATCTACCCCCAAAGGACTCTGAATCCTTTTGGGAAATCTAGATCATGTTTCTCAGTTAGAATTAAAATATACTTTGGACCTATGTGGTCCCAGAATCATTTTCTTGCCTCCCCAATGCTGGGTCATCTGGTTCAAACCAGTCAAAATGGTAACCCCAAGGAAGTCAAGTAGGTGCTGCTTATTTGTTTTTAAGTTTTAGAGCCTCATAGTCATAAATATTTTGGTACCAGCACTGGTTCTAAGTTACTGGCTATATTGTCACCATATTCTCATGGGACCCTTGCCCTTAGGGTAATGCAGCAATGATCTTGGGAGTGGGAATGTTAGAGACAGAAACCTGAAGAATCAGATATTCCTGAAATTCTTTGTATGCTATTTCTACTGCCTTTCCCCCCTTTATTATAAATTTGGTTTATTAAAATGGATATGTCTGTATAAATATCTATGCTATTTAGGAAATAAATAATGTAAGGTTTCCATTTAAATGAGCCATATCTTTACAAGAAACTTTCAAACTGTTCCAGAGTAGCTGTACCATTTTACATTCCAACCAGCAATGTGTGAGTGATCCAGTTTCTCCATATCCTCACCAGCATTTGATGTCACAATTTTTTATTTAGCTACTGTGATAGGTGTGAGGTTTTCTCCTTGTGGTTTTAATTTGCATTTCTCTAATTAATAATGATGTTTAACATCTTTCCATGTGCTTTTTTGCCATCTGTTTATCCTCTTCAGTGAAATGTCTATTCATGTCTTTTGTCCATTTACTAACTGGGGTGTTTGCTAAATGAGCCATATCTTTACATAAATATCTTTAAAAAAATTTTTTTTAAATCAGTACGGTGACTTAAGAAATCATCAAGTAGGGGCGCCTGGGTGGCTCAGTGGGTTAAGCCGCTGCCTTCGGCTCGGGTCATGATCTCAGGGTCTTGGGATCGAGTCCCGCGTCGGGCTCTCTGCTCAGCAGGGAGCCTGCTTCCCTCTCTCTCTCTCTCTCTGCCTGCCTCTCCGTCTACTTGTGATCTCTCTCTGTCAAATAAATAAATAAAATCTTAAAAAAAAAAAAAAAGAAATCATCAAGTAGCATTTCTAAATCCTTCTAGGCAGAGTGTATACAGCACTTTAATGTGATTTTATAATGTACTGAGCAGAAGAGTTCTCACATTCCTTCTGACTCATTATGTAGTATAGTACTAATAGTGTATAACAGCAAAAAAGTTTCAAAGATACGTTTACCTAGAATGTTAAGTAGGGTGTACAATACATATTTTGTCCATAGCTGTCATAATGTTTGTAATGTCTTTTATTTAAAATAAGCTGACTTGTGTTTCAGAATGATTTTGTAGGGAATTAATTTGAAATTTTCCTATTTGTGCAAGACAATATATTTTCTAGTTATATGCATCAAATTTCATAATCTTATTTCTCTGATGTTCTTTACAAATTTCATAGTTTTATTAAATCATCATTTAGAACCTCATAAACCAATGTTGAGATCTGCAAATACAATCTGGGATGCATAGCAATAGAAATGTATATGTGAATTTTTCCCTTATCTTTTTTCTACTTTACTTTTGGATTTGTTTTTGAATTTTACCTGGAAATTCTTATTAATACTATTTCCTGTTTTGGTTTCTGCACATATGAAGGTACAGAGAAATTGGGGCACCTGGCTGGCCTAGTTGGTAGAGCATGCAACTCTTGATCTCAGAGTTGTGAGTTTGAGCCCAACACTGGGTATAGAGATTACTTAAAAATAAAATCTTAAAAAAAAAAAAAAAAGGACACAGAGAAATAAACATAAGTTAACTACAAGATAAATTTGAGCTTAATATGGTTAGAGAAGAAAAGTTTTATGTAACCCTGCCTCTTTAGATCCTGTTAGGGTTATTATTCATATTGTACATTCTTGCACAAGGGAAATTACTAGAGAAGAGGGTTAATTCTTTGTGGTGGGAAAAATGGTATAATTTGTTGTGAAAGTGTACTGTATTTTTAAATACCTAGAAAGATTTTAAATAATGAGGGTAAATAATTTCAAATACTAACATGATAGAATTAACCTAACAGTTGTTAGAAATCCCTTCTGAAAATGAAAGTTATTTGGGAAACTACAATGAAACAGTAAATGATTTTTTCTTTAAATATTATGTTTTAAGGCCATTTTTATTTAGTGTTTCTCTGTTCATTGCTTTGGGTTTGCACACATGCACAGCAACATCTGGATGGTGAAGGATTCAGTCAGTCTGGATTCCATTCCCTGACTAGTGAGGCCCATGGTATCATTCCAAAGAAGGAAATTTGAAGAATGATAAACATTCACTTACTAGAAGGAAGAGAAGGGTTTTCTTTTAATTTTATTTTAGGTCAAAGTAGTATGAGTCTAGGGAGGATAAGGACGGGGCATTATGGAGAAATGTGGAGCTGGCTTTTCTAAAATTTATAGGAATATTTTTAAAGAATCTTGCAGTTGTAGGAAAACATGGGGATGGTAAGGAGTAATAATGGATTTTTTTTGCTACTTAGAAAAAGAAACAACCCATGAAGAGGTGGAGATCGTAGGGCGGAAACACTAGATTTGCTAATTTCCCTTCACCCTCACCCACCACTTGGGCAAGAACATTAACTCTTGGGTCCCAGGGAATTCTCATATCCTTTAATCCGGTTCGTGAGGCTCCGGTCCTGTCTCTCCTAGAAATTCCAGTCTCTGTCAGCATTTCCGCTTCATCAGCAAACACTGTCAAGAATTGAGAAGAGTTTGAAAATTTACTCTACTTGGAAACTAATAAGTTAGCCTCCCACAGTTCCATGGATATTGGCAGAAGATAGGAGACTCCTGAGTCAGAGATTAAGGACTTAATCTCTGTCTTTAAGGCATAGCAAACATCACAACCTTCATATTTGCATTGGTTTCCTTTGCTTCTCAACTCTTACAGGGAGCAGTCCAGGTTGATGCTGGGCACGCAGTGAGTCTGCAATACAGCTGAGGAATCGCAAGCTTAGGAAACTTGAGTCTTTTGTAATGGGCTTTTGTAATCAGGTGCAAGTATATGTGTCCAATGCTTGCTCCAGAGGAAGTTATTATACTGGACAGTAAACAAAACTGCCCTCTGCTCTGGAGGGAGACACAATTTTGCAACAAAGTCCTCAGTGTCTCTGTTTGCAAGATAAGCAGAAATGAGAGAGCCACGTAAAACGGACTCCCAACAATAAATTCATTATCTTGATTATGGCAGTGGTTTCATGGGTGTATACATATGCCCAAACTCACAAAATTTACTGTTTGCCTAGTTTATTGTGTGTCAGTTTCACTTCAACACAACCAGAGGAAGAAAAGTCTTAAATATGTTGTTGGGACCAATAGCCTCTGCCTCCAAAGTGCTTTTCAGAAAAGCAGAATTTAAGACCTCATTCCAGATCTTCTAAATCAGATTCTGTATTTTAATAAGATTCCCCAGTATTTAGTTTTTTAGCTTTTTATTTTGAAATAATTTTTAGACTTAACAAAAAAGTTGTGGAAATGGCACAGAGTTCCCCTCATCGCTCAGCTTCCCCTAATTAACATCTTACATAACCATAATATAATCACCCAAGCCAGGGAATTCACATTGATAGAAGAGGATTAATCTACAGACCTTAGTTGGATCTTGTCAATTTTCCAACTACTGTCCTTTTTCTGGCTCAGGATTTAATCAAGGACCCCACATTGCATTTATTTTCATGTCCCCTTAGTCTCCTCCAGTCTGGCAGTTCCTTGGTCTTTTTTTCCTTGACATTTTCAAAGAGTACTGGCAGTTACTTTATAGAATGTCCCTCAATTTGGGATGGTCTGATATTTTCTTGTGATTAGGATAAGGGTCTGAATTTTTGTTATAGTGCTGCAGAAGTGAAGTGGCCTTCTCAGTGCATTCTATCAGGAAGACATATCTATATGTCTTCTTATTGATGATGTTAACCTTGATCAGTTGATATACGTGGTATCTGCAAAGGTTTTCCATCATAAAGTTACTGTTTGCCCCTTTATAACTAATAAGCATCTCGTGAGGAGATGGTTTCAGACCAACATAAATACCCTGTTTCCCATCGCACTTTCACTCACTAGTTTGAGCATCCATGGTTAGTTTTTGCTGGTAACCATCATTCCTGTACTATTTGCCTAATAATGGTGATTTTCTATTTACATCATTTCTTTACATTTATTCATTGGAATTCTATCATAAGGGAGAGGTGTCTCTTATCTTCCATTTATTATTTATGTGTTTGTTATTTATATCCATAATGGTCATGTTTTGGTCCACTTCACATCCTCTTGGCCCACCTTTTTATTCCAGTTGTTACAGCAGTTACCTGCCCAGGCATAACCTGACATCACCTTGTATCACCCAGCTCCTGTTTTCTGGGCTGGGATTTCTCTGCCTCCCAACTTGGAACTGATTCGAATCTACTCTGTCATTGTCACCCATGGTCAAACCAGGAGGTGCTAGAGACCAGACACCCTATGGTGCAACTTTTAAACAATGGGGATGAGAGCCAGTGTATAAACATGCTCCTCTGGGGCACCTGGGTGGCTCATTCTGTTAAGTGACTGCCTTTGCTTAGGCCATGACCCCAGGGTCCTGGGATCCAGCCCTGCATCGCATTGCATCAGGTTCCCCGGCTCAGTGGGAAGCCTGGTTCTCCCACTCCCTCTGCTGTTCCCCCTGCTTGTGCTCTATCGATTGCTCTCTGTCAAATAAATAAAATATATATATATTTTTTAAATGCCCCTCTTCAGTTCCTTAAGTGGACAGCCTCACAGCTCCTTGCAGTCTCATGCTCCATCAAGCCTCAGTGGCCTCAAGCAGGTGATATCTCAGAAACATAACTTGGATTGGCTTTTCCTCCTTCGTGCTTCAAGCCTCCCAGCACATACTCCTGTTCCTTGGAATCATTTCCCAATGATTTTGTGCAGAATTTGTCTCGGGGGGGCGGGGAGTGGGGAAGGAGAACAAGCAGAGTTGTGTTATCACCAGTCATTAAGTATTTTGACTCTCACCGCAGTACATAACTAAAACCCTATGGAAAGTTTCACGTCTAAAAAGGAGAGGTGTACAAGAATATTCATTATGGCAGAATAGAAAAAAAAACCTCCATATGTCTATCAGAGAATGGATTATATAAATTTTGTTACATTTTACATTCAGTGAAAATAAATGAATTAAATCAAGACAGATGACTCAAACAAAATGAGCCAATAATAGTAATTTTCAGATGAGTAATAAAGTTTGACCAGATATATGTAGTTCAAAAACATGCAAAACTAATTGATATATTGCTTGAAGTTAAATACATATGTGTTAAAATTGTCAAGAAAACCAAGAAGATTGTAATTCAGGATAGGGTTATTATGGGGCGGGTCAGGGAAAGGCCAAGGGTTACACTGGAGAGGCTCACACAGAGCTCCGTTGATGTTAATCGTATGTTTCTCATGCTGGTACTTAAGGAGTTATCATTATTCCTTATATTTCACACTTATGTTTTTAGAATGAATAAAATATCATAAAAAGATTTTAGGTTTGATATTAAGAAATTAGTTTTATTAAGGGTGACTATGAAATCCTTTCACTGGCCAAACCAAGTAAGTCATTCCAGAAATGAGCTCAGGAGAAGGCTGTGCCCCTGGCTGAGGAAATTCCAAAGCTTAGAGGACAGTCTCTGGAAGACAAGGCCTTGATTTAACACATTTTCCTTTTAAGTGGTTTTTCTTCTGTCAGTCACTGGATGATTAGGTGTGACAACAGGATGCTTAAAAAAAAAAAGTTGAGGGTCGCCTGAGTGGCTCTCAGTTGGTTGAGCAACTGCCTTTAGCTCAGGTCATGATCCCAGAGTCGTGGGATCGAGCCCCACATCAGGCTCCCTGCTTGGCAGGGAGTCTGCTTCTCCCTCTACCTGCTGCTCCCCATGCTTATGCTCTCTCTGTCAAATAAATAAATAAATAAATAAATAAATAAATAAATAAATAAATAAATAAATAAATAA
>NW_019154086.1:45953735-45986886 GCF_002288905.1 Enhydra lutris kenyoni
TTCAAACAAACAAACAAACAAAAAAGAACCTGTTACTCAAAAGTGTGGTGTTTGGTGTGGAAGCACCAGCACCAGGTGGGAGCTGATTGGAAATGCAGCCTCTACACCCCACCTCAGACCTACTGATTCAGAGTCAGAATTTTAATAAGATCTCAGAGTGGTTCCTGTGCACATGAAAGCTTGAGAGGCACTAGTCCAGAAGTCCTTTGGCTGGGCCTGCAGAAAGCAGGAGAGGAGGAAGCACATGCAAGTTCCTCCGGTTTAACTGTAGCAGATCTGTGTCTTCCCTGGCCCTCTCTTTTTTGGCCCACATATTTATAAGTAGAGACTTTATTTATTTATGCTTCTCTCCTCTTTCCAACTGTGCAGGGCTGTGGCTTATCCATTCAATAAAAACTTACTGAGCGGGGCGCCTGGGTGGCTCAGTGGTTAAAGCCTCTGCCTTCGGCTCGGGTCATGGTCCCAGGGTCCTGGGATCAAGTCCCACGTGGGGCTCTCTGCTCAGCAGGGACCCTGCTTCCTCCTCTCTCTCTCTGCCTGCCTCTCTGCCTACTTGTGATCTCTGTCTGTAAAATGAATAAATAAAATCTTAAAAAAAAAAAAACTTACTGAGCTTCTCTTAAGCACTGAGGATACGGTAAGTGAATAAGATGGCATGGCTCAGAATATCAAGGAGTTTACAAGATACAGATACTAAATGAGTAATTGGAGTCTGTTTAAAAGACACAGTTTAATGGGAAAAGAGCTGGAATTGGGGAGGCAGAGGAAGCTTTAGAAAAGAAAGTAATCTCAGAAGGCACATGTAGGTGAGATGTGGGTGCACTGGGGGATTATTCCAAGCACAAGGAATACCCATGAGTGGAGTTCTTTGGACATTTATATGTGTATATCCCATGACTTGCACTGTTCTTGGCATACAATAAGTACCTAATAAGTGTTTGCAGAATCAGTGTGTTTTCTGTCATATCTCAGACAACTACTCTCTGGCATGGGAGATACTGGAAACTTTCCTTTCCTTTCCAAAGGAAATAAGATTCCTTAATGGGGAAATGAGAAGGAAGAGAGCTGAGTGTTGTGCAAATTGCTAAATTGGAACTGTGAGTGGGAACGAAAAATTGATTTACATGAATTTTCCTCCCTGAAGCAACTTGACAATTTATTCTGTTCTGGAGAATTTTCAGTTTTTGGCTTTAAAACCAAGCTGTTCCTTATTCTGAATTTCTTGGCCTGCTGTGAAACTAGCATTTAGTGTCTTTTACAGCATACCCTGATTAGGTCATGGAAATTCACAGCTAGATCAAACCAGTATATGGAAAATTTGAAACTTTCACTGCCCATTTTACTTCACGGTGTTGGAAGGTGTTATGAAACATTGACTTTTAAATCCATTTTTTCAAAAGCAGTATTATCTAATCATAATTGCGATCATTTATTGAACACTTACTATATGTATATTACAGAGCAAAATCCTCATATTAACTCTGCAAGAAAGTAAATTGAGCCATATGAATATTGCCAAGTATTAGCAATTCATATGGTTCAACTTAATTTTGTCTTCAGACTCCCATCTTCGAAACTTGGTAAAGAGGTTAGAGAATCACTGACAGCCATAGCCCTCCTCCAAAATTAAGCATGGAGTTTTTTTTATAGATAAGGAGATCCTGAGAGAGTTACAGCTACTTAATAACAACTATCTGTCTTACCCAGATTGGTGCAAGTGCTCTGTGTGTCTGTCATGGTTGTTTACACATTGTACTGAAGTGGTTTACAATCCATTTCTCCTGCTAGACTGAGTTTCTTGAGAGTGGAGGTTTTGTTTTTGTTTTTTTTTCTGTCTTGCCCATTTTTGTTTCGTTGTGCCTAGAGTGAAAAGAATTCGTTAACTTGAAACCTTAACAAAATTTCTGTGGAAACTTAATAAATACCATTGATTTGTTACTGGAAAAAGCATGGTAATCACTCCACTGGGGCTTTTGCATTTTAGAATCAGTCCAAAGAATACTGCATTTGGCATTCTTGAACTCCTAGGAGTTTATCTATGTACAATTATGCAGAAATTGTCTCTCCACCCCCCCCCCCCCCCCCCCCGCCCCTGGAGAAAAGTCCAAAGGTGCTCTCTCACCTCCCTCACCTCCTTTTGATATTTCCTTAAATGGCATCTTTTCTGTCGCCTTCCCTGAGCACCCTATTTAATACAAGCCATCCCTCAAAGATCTTTTCCGCTCATCCGTCTCCCCCATAGCACCTGTCATGTGATAGCTTACATTTTGCTTATTTCTTTTGCATATTTTCTTTTCCACCCCCCAGAATGTAAGCTCATATGTGATTTTTCACATAGGCACTGAAGAGACTAAATGTTTTAATTTTGAACAAAATGGATAGGTATTTGGTGGTGTGGGCCCCAATTTTCTCTTCAGCTTCTAAAGGACATGGTGACCTGGCCTGGTTTGGATCTTATTTGCCTGAGTATTGAAGAACCACATCCCCAGTGGTCTGTAACCCATTGTCCGGATAATTAATTACAGGGCGGCCCACACGTGGCCTCAAAGTCACTTGTCCCCATGTTCCTCCCCGCTGCTCCCCGGGGGCGACCCATCAAAGGCCTGAGGACCCAGATGCAACCGCCTTAGTTCCTTTTCTCCCAAGAGAGATAGGGTCTTCCAGCTTCGGTTCTGGGGGATGGGGTTGGATGGAAAAGTGAATATTCCGACCCGAGCCCGGGGTAAGGGATGGGGAATGGGCGTGTCTATAAATTTTAGGCCTCAGGCCTGCAGCCCGCACCGCAGGCAGCTGGAAAGCGGACTTCTCCGGTCACCGCGAGGTACCCACTGAGAAGCTCCTGCAAGCAACTGGAGACCCGGGCTGAGCGTTTCAGGTCCCGCCCCTTCACCTCACCGCCCCCTCCTCTCTTTGGGAGGCTTGGGGGCGGGGTTTGTTTACTCCCTGCACGCACCGCCGACCTGGCCAATCCGTAGGGAGAGGCGCCTTACGTCACGCATCCCGAGAGCCAATCGGAGCTCACCGTGCTGCTCCGCCGCCAAAGCTTGCGCGGGGGAAGCGGGGCCGCGGCTGGGTTGGGTGAGGGCGGGCGAGGCAGTCTGTGAGACGGCCTGCAGCCGCCGCTGCTTCTCGGCACGCGGGCGCGCTCTGACCCTTCCTTTTTGGGCTGCCTCGCGGGCGCATGCACGGTCGGCGTCCCCCGGCCTCGAACTCCAGGGCCTCGCCGGGCAGGCCGCGGATCTCCCACCTCTTCCCCCAGTGTGAGTCCGCCGGGACGCGGCCGCCGCCAAGCGCGGGCGCCACAGGAACGGCGGCGCCAAAGCCGCGCCCCAGGCTCGGAAGAACCGCCCTGAGTGGCAGCCTCGTCCTCTGCAGCCGAGCGGCGGTAAGGTCCGGGGCGAGGGCTCGGGGCCGCGTGTCGAGGGCCTCTGGACCCGGCCCCTCGTGTTCCCGGGCAGGTTTCCCTCCCTGTGCGTCGGGGCCCCCTCGGTACCGCTAGTCCCATCTGTTTGTTCCCATGCGTTCGCTCAGGCCTGGCCGAGTAACCCCTAAGTGTCGGGGGGGCGGGGGGGGGGGGCCGGAAACCCGGGGGCCCCCCCCCCCCCCCGCACATTGGGAGGAGGCCCGGTCCCCGTGTCGCGCCTCGTGGGAGAGAGGGAGTGCTGCTCTCTACTTTGTCGGTCTGTTCAGGTCGTCAGGGCACAGCGATGGCTTCTGAGGCTGGTTTTCTGAGTTTTCCGCCGTTCATGACTCACACGCCTCCATCTGTCTTTACCAGGTGTACTTCAGAGTTAACAGAGCGTTCAGCGCTTCCGAGAACCTTATATCCCGCAGAAGGGAACTTTTCTCTAAAGTAGAGGATCGCTTTTGGGGCCCACACTCCCTTGAGAGATTCCAGAGCTAAGACGCCTCTCCACAGAGAAGTGTAAAGGTTTTGTAGGCTCTCTCCGAAACACACTTCAGCTAAGTGGATGAGCGCTCAGTCTCTGGTACCAGCTTGTGTTACCTTGGATTGTGTGGTCTCGGGTCTTAATCTGTAAAATAGTTACTGCCTGTTCCAGGTATTTCGAGGAGCAAATGGACCAGTCTGTGGAACGCATTTGGAACCTAGCTCACCGCATATTAAGTGCTCTGCATGAGTTAGGCATTTTTATTATAGTCTACCATGAATGCCGGTTCAGAAAAGTGCACTGCATTGTTGTTTCTCTTTTTCTGAAACAGTTAACAGGCTCATCCTTTTTCATATTTACTGCCGATGCTCCCTTTGAGCCTTTGATACGTTTCTCTTCCTCATTCTATCTCAGAGGGCTCAGACTCCCTGTCCCACTTATTTGCTCTCTTTTTAGTAAGTCAGTAGCTCATTCTCTTTCTTCCCCATTCTCCCCTAAATCTTAGTTTTATATATTTTCATTTGACTTCTATAGCCTAATTTTTTTCTGGGCCACCCTTCTTTTCTCGTAATGGTTTGAAATTATCTTCACCTAGTAAATATAAAGTTACTCATCTGTTCTCTTTACACTGTAGTCCTGACCCAATCTGTGTTCAAAATGAAATATAAAATAATTTAGTTGATCTGACATTGCATGTTGCTTTCTCATTTCCTTGGTTAGCCTATAATTTAGCTAAAGCTTTATCTCTATCCTGTTACTATAATCAATCTTTAATAGTAGTGCCTATTCTCACATAACACCAGGAGAAAAATCAAATGCGTAGACCTGGGATTCTATCACCCTTGTGTACTGGCTCTGAATGCTTTTGTTATTTATTAGAACATCTTGTGCCTGGAACTAGAGTCTAGTCTACTGGCAGACATGGTGTCTCTAGCTCTGTTCTGGCCGTACAGTTGCAGTTTCAGCAGTGTGGCACCTATATTTAATAAAGGCCCAACACTTACCAAACTTTGTTTTGAGTTCTCTTTATTTCTAGTTGTTTAAGAGGGAAAGCAGAATTTTCAAGTGTGTAATAGTTCATATTCTGCAGTCACATAACTTTCTCCCCAACTCTTTTTAAATGTGTAGTCCGACTGGCACTTTCGGGTTTTTCCCTTGCAGCCAAAAATCTTAACTGTCTGAGCTGAGTTGCTCTCAATACAACTTGAAATTGGATGTACAGATGTTTATCCTTAATGGGAGAAGCATTTGTGGATGAAAATTATACACTAAAAGATACCCTAAAGGATTCAAAGATTGTTTTTTAGAATTAGGTATTGAAATGTGAATGTACTTTTGCTTTTTTTTTTTAATGATAGAAAGACTGGGTTTGTTTTCTTGTTGTTGATAATTTATGTTTTATAAAAAATGCATGATCTTCACATTGCACCACAGCATTTTAAAGCCCTTTTAGATATTTGAGAGGTTTAGAACACAGTGAGGAGACAGACTAAGCAAAAATTAAATTCATGGTAAAGGTAGTAAATGAGAACCCAAGTATTCTGACTTCTAGTCTATTGTTTCTTTGTCTGTCAATCTTAACAGTTAACCCAGAACAAAGGATAAGAAGGGAGAGTTTAAAATGAAGTTTTAAAAGCAGAGCAGGGAAATTCTTAATATGGGTATTATACTAGATGTTGAGTAGTACAGTACATTAGCATCTTATTTTTATTTTTATTTTATTTATTTATTTTTAAAAGATTTTATTTTATTTATTTGTCAGGGACGGAGGGAGAGAGAGCGAGTGAGCACAGGCAGACAGAGAGGCAGGCAGAGGCAGAGGGAGAAGCAGGCTCCCTGCCGACCAAGGAGCCCGATGTGGGACTCGATCCCAGGACGCTGGGATCATGACCTGAGCCGGAGGCAGCCGCTTAACCAACTGAGCCACCCAGGCGTCCCTAGCATCTTATTTTTAAACTTAAGTATGTGAAGGTTAAATAATAAGCCATACTATCTAAGAATTTACTCACAGTTTGTGTCAATTGGCAAATTTTACTTCGCTTTTTTTCTTTGTCGTATTTTAGACTCTTACTGCAAAATGTAATGGATCTCAGAAGAAACTAGAAAGCATAGAGTTGAGTTTTTTAAGTCATAGAATTGTAAGTTGTAATAAATTTAAAAGATTATTATATATACTTGCCTTTTCATATTTGAATCCTTTCCATTTTGATCTGAGACATCTTACTGTAGGGTGGGGCATGAATGGATTTAAAAGTATATTTATGAATTCTTGGAACAGGATGCAAAATTATATGCATTTGTGTATTTTTTTCTGGAGAGAAGATTCGGAGTTATCTAGTTTCTGAGGCATAGGTATTTGGACATACAGTATTTGGGTATATGATTTCCTTTGCTGAACCAGAAATTCCATCCTCACTAGTTCTTGTTCTGTCTTTTCCATAAGCAGGTTTTCAGATATTTTAAGATACTTATTATATTCCATTAATTCTTCTCTAGACAAAATATTCTCCATCTTTAACCTCTTCTTATGATTTTAGTGTTTTGATTTGAGGCTCTTTCCATTACTGATGGCTTATATGTGCATTTTTTTCAGTTCATCCATACTCTTCTTAAAATGTGGTACCCACAGATATTAACCAGTAGGGAAGACCATAAGTTACCTCTCTGATTTTAAAACGTGTACTTTAAGAAAAGATTTGCTTCTTTGGCAACCATATTGCCCTGTTAATTCATAATAATGTCCTGGCTAAGAAGACAGACTCTGGAGCTAGCCTGCTTGGGTTTAAATCCTAGCTCTACAGCTTATCAGCTGGGTGACCTTGGGTAAATTATGTAAACATTTTTTGGGCTGCAGTTTTCTCATCTGTAAATTTTTTTTTTAATTTACTGCATTTTAAAGAAGGCTTTATTTATTTATTTGGCAGAGAGAGAGCATAGCAGGGGAAGTTGCAGGGAGAGGGAGAAGCAGGCTCACAGAGCAGGGAGCCCAGGGCGCCACTTGATCCCAGGATCCTGAGATCATGACCTGAGCTGAAGGCAGACACTTAACAACTGAGCCACCCAGGGCCCCTCCTAAAAGGGGGTTTATAGTAGTACCTGTCTCATAGGATTGTAATTGAACACATTATGTAAAGCATTTAGAATGGCACCTAGCATTTAAGTGCTGTATACATTACCCATTATTACTGACTTTGTAGTCAACTAAAATTCTTGAGTTGTTTGTCTGTGTTCTCCCAGTTCTTTAATAGGATTTTTTTGGGGGTAGAACTTTATATTTATCCATATTAAATTTTATCTTGTCAGATTGGTTCCATTCTGTTGAATTAAAAAAAAAACTGATTTGGTCATATGATAAATATGGGCTTATTTATTTAACCATAGATTTGATAAACTATACGTTTGATAATGCTGACATTGCCTTCATGCATATCTTACTAAAATGTTTACTAGGCAGGGCTAAGAACAGAGGTTGGCTCTGCTAGAGACCTCTTTTAAGGTTGGTTAGAAAAACTCAATTCTTTGGCTCAAGTTGTTCAGACAGTTAGAAATCCCGCTAATTTAGCATTATTCACCTCAAATATTCCCAATTTTTCACAAGAAATATACAAGAAACTTTAACAATTGCCTTCCTAAAACCCGGATAACTTTATGTACTTCATTTAAAAAAAAAAATCCTACCAGATGACTCTATATACTACTAAAAAATCCTGTCAGTTCAGTAACTGTCAGGAAAAGAGCCAGTTCTCTGTCATTATATGTCCCTAATTAACACTACATTGGACAGTATAAATATACAGTAATGTGTGTTGGTTACTACCTTTTCTATGTTCACAGACTTAACTCAGTAATGATCCTAGAATCCTGGCTAGACTTACATTAAACTTCAAGAAGGTTGACAGGAGGGGCACCTGGGTGGCTCAGGGGGTTAAGCCTCTGTCTTTGGCTCAGGTCATGATCTCAGGATCCTGGGATAGGGTTCTGTGCTCAGCAGGGAGCCTGCTTCCCCCTCTCTCTCTGCCTCTCTGCCTACTTGTGATCCCTTTCTCTCTGTCAAATAAATAAATAAAATCTAAAGAAAAAAGGTTGACAGAATCTTCTGTCTCTCTCTCTCTCTCTTTTTTTTTTTTTCCCTTACGTAGGCTTCACACCCAGTGTGGAGCCAAAGCGGGTCTCAGACTTAGGACCCTGAGATCAAGACCTGAGCTGAGATGAAGAGTCAGATGCTTAACTGACTGAGCCACCCAGGCGCCCCACTCCTTTTTTTGATTAGCAGTACCGCATATCCTGTCTTTAGCCTTATGGCAACCTCTCCTGCCTGCCATAGTTTCTGAACAGTTGCCAACAGCTGTGTGGAAATTCCATCTGGAGCTGCATACCTTGTTGAAGGTTTGCTTGGAACAGTTAGGAATTCTCTGTAATCTTCTCATTTATGTTGAGCTTTGGTTTTCATTAATTCATTGATTAAATTTATTAAATGCCCTTTTACACAGAATACCAGTGTTTGTTTCACCCCATGCAATCTGAGAGAATTTTCTTAATAGGGATGCCTAAAGCAAAAAGGTAATCCTCATCTGTGTTTCTCTGTTCCTACTGTTAACATAGTCTGGGCCTCCCTCCTTTCTTCTCTTGCCTGTAGTAATAGCTTCCCGTTGACTTACCCTCTAATCTTTTTCTGTTTTTAATGCTTAAGCATTACAGCCAGAGTCATCTTTGTTTTTAAAATCTGTGGATTTCTTTAAAATCTTTTCTTCCCCATTGGAATAATCTGTAATGATTTAATTAGATGTTTAATTTTCAGTACTTTCCATCTCCCTTAGTTTTTCTGTTTACTGTCCTTTTAAATTCAAGCCCCTTACCACCTCACCCCTTTAACCTTCCTCATTCTTAGGGATAATAGGAACCATCAGTCAGATAAGCATGGAGAGACGGTGATTCCCACCAGCTGGTCTTTGCGTGAGTCACTCTGTAGACAGATAATGGAGTGCTTACTATGTTATAGGCACTCTGTGAGGCACTGAGTTGACAAAGGAACATTACATAACTTTAGCCCTTCAAAAATTCTAAGTACAGGGAGGGGTGCCTGGGTGGCTCAGTCAGTTAAGCATCCCATTCTTGATTTTGACTCAGGTTGTGATCTCAGGGTTGTAATATCCAACCCCTGCGGGTTCAGTCTGTGCTCCACTCTCTCTGTGCTGGGCATGGAGCCTGTTTAAGATTTTCTCTCTCCTTCGGCCCCTGCCCCCCACCCCAACCCTGCTTAAGCTTTCTCTTGCTCTGGGGGTGCGGGGGGAAGCTAGTGCAGGGAAAGATAGAATAGAGGAAAGGATTTGGAGAATGAAAAATCTTTTTTTTTTTTAACACTCAAAAACATAATTTTTTTTTTTAAAGATTTTATTTATTTATTTGACAGAGATCACAAGTAGGCAGAGAGAGAGGAAGGGAAGCAGGCTCCCTGCTGAGCAGAGAGCCAATGCAGGGCTCCATCCCAGTACTCTGGGATCATGACCTGAGCCGAAGGCAGAGGCTTTAACCCACTGAACCACCCAGGCGCCCCAAAAACATAATAATTTTTAACAGATTTTGTGTTACTTTTAAAAAGAGCTAAGTATGTTATTACTGAAGAATGAGTTTGTTAAGGGGACCACTTCAGTCCTAGTTAAGTTAAATCAAATTGTAAAATAGCAAACCTATAAATGTGGGAAAATAGTACATGTTTCAAAACTGCCAACATAAAATGTTTAATCGAAACTAGAAGCCGAAGGGGGCTGGAAGCCTGGGCAGAAAGCTGTGAAACGGGGGGTGGGAGGTATAGGCCTCTAGTTATGGAATGAGTAAGTCATGGGGATGAAGGTACAGCAGAGACATTATGGTCAGTGGAAGTATAATAGTGTCGTATGGTGACAGATGGTAGCTGCACTTGTGGTGAGCATAGCATGACGTATAGAGATGTTGGGTCACGATGTTATACACCTGAAACTACTCTAACATTGTGTCAACTATACTTCAATAAAAAGGTAAATAAAAGTGAAAATTAATAATAAATAAAAGCATAAAAGTAGTTCTGTAAACCTATTCCCACTTTCTCAAAGGCTCCATTGTTTGAAGGATACAGTGAGCTGCTGCCTTCAGAAAAACCAAAAAACCAAAATACTGGAGGCACTAACTTCTCTTTTATAGTTCACATGAGAGTGGACACTTAAAAATCAATTTGTTAAGTTTTTCTTCACAGCATCCTTGAAATTGTGTTGGTAATATAAAACAACCTATAAAAGAAAAGGATTTATTAAATGCTGTTCAAAGGAGAGAAAGGTGGTGGTGATAAGCAGTTTCGCTCAGAACACATACAACTAACAAATGGTGGTCAATAAAGTGACTTTTAGGTTAGTAAGTATTTGGAAAACCTGTCAGATAAGTAATTCTGCACTAATTAATATTTTTAAGCAATAATATCTTTATAAGTAGAAAATTTTGTGAGCATAATGATTACGTATTTTTAAGTTGGACAAATCAGTATTTACAGGCAACAGAATGTATTAGCTGTGCAGGCATTGCAAGAAATATAAACTGAAAATCAGTGTGAAAAATAAGATCATTATGTATGAAAAGCAGTAAAATATTTTCTAATGTTAACATTCTGACTAAACTTGCCATTAAATTCATACTCTTCCAGACATACTATATCACAGTTATTGTAAAAATAGCTACTCAAGTATTCTCTCTTCCTGAATCGAATTATTTTCTTTTATTGTTATTGTATCAGATCCAGTGGTAATCTTGGGATAATCAGGACTGTTCGATACTACAATTCTAAGGAAGATCTGTTTTGAGTTACTAGTTTTGTAGACGAGTTGAAGTTGGGAAAGAGTTCAAAACAATTGAATTTCCTCTTTTGACATTAAGTGATAAGTTTCAAGAAACTGAAATGCTAAGCAAAGACATGTGAAATTAATATTAAGTAAATGACTTTTTAGGAAGGGGTCACTGCAAACAAAACACTTCTTCCTCATAACAAAGAAATTCTAAGAGAGATGTAAGAGAGATCTAGTAAAGAAAATAAGAGATCTTATTGATATAAGCAGCTCATTGAAAAAAATGAAATCCTGTTTATAAGGCCATTCCTCCATAATCTGCAAAATGTAAAAGATCGCAATATATTTTCTAGGATTAAGAAAGAAGATAAAGATCCACGGTCTGAATATTTTGTATTCATTATGAATTTATAATGGCTTACTTTACCCAGCACCTACTATGTGACAAGGATCTCACTTAATTCTCCCCCAAAGTGTAGGACATATGTTTAATGCCTTTCATTTTACAGATAAGGACACAAGTTACTTTACTGGGATCAGAAAGGCAGTAATGGCAGAGCTAGGGCTGAAACATGAATCTCTATGACTCTAGTGCTAGTCAGTTCACTATATTGCCTTACTAAAATACTGTCCTAGGACTTGAACATTCATCTTAGAACCCAACGGTCTTTATAGCTTCTTCCTCATTGGTCTTTCCAGTAGAGTTTCTGTTTTTCTGGAGTGTTGTGAATTCATCCAAATATAAGTGAGTGAGTAACTTAAAAATTAGCCATTGTTTTTGACTGATAATTTCATTGCATCACTGTTTACTAATTTAAAAAATAGTTTCTGTGTAATGTATGTGCTATCTTAGATTCAGCTGTATTTCAGTTAATTGGTTAAATCATGATTACGAACTGTGAATCTATTATACTGACGGGTTTGCTGCAAATAAAAATAAGTACATACTTAGATAAGGCATTAACCTAACTTCTTTGTTACATGAATAATTTTATGTTATTGTAAGGTCTATATTATGTGTCACATGTCCTTTTGAATTGTTCAAAAATTAAATATATGTAGCCTAAAAGAAAAATGAATTTAATGAAATGATGTAAAGTCTTGATGTTGGGATGAGAGAAGAGAAAAAGGCTAAAAGTGTTTCCAGAAAGTAAGAAGAATAAAAATATAATTGCAGATAACAGTGGCAGTGTTTATTGTTAGTCACAGAGCAGGAGTATGATGTATTTCACAGTCACAGATGCAGTGGCCAGTTCAGTTTATGTCTGGGAAATTGAATAGGTAACAAGAAAGTAAGTGTATTTAAAAGTAAGATTGATGGTGCATATCTTCATCAAAGTAGAATATTTAGCACAGAATGATTTTTTTTTTCCCTCTTTGCCTTTAATTCTAGGCATATATTGAAACATTCGATCAAGCTTCTGAAGGGAACTCAGACTGGCTATCTGTGTATCTTAATATGGAAACTCTGACTTATTTAGTACTTATTTCTGTTTCTGTAAAACTCACTCCAGTCTTTCACTCTGGAAACAAACAGTTTGACTCAGATTGGCCTTCAAAGAAAACAGAAAACTATTACATTAATTTGATTTACTTTTACATGAAACTTTCTCTGATTATTTTTTTATCGTCTTAACTACCTCAAGGGTAGAATAATAATTCTCAGCCCAGCATCTAGTTATTTATTAGGCTTCCTAGAACAGTAGACAGAATATGAAGCAGTTTTTTGTGTTGTGGCTAAAGCAGTTTTGATGAATTTTACGTAGTTAATCTACATCTATTTTAACTAACCAGTTTGTGTTTGGTATTATTTCTATGTCCCGGATTGGAAGTTCTCACAGTTTACGTTTTCTAGTGGTTACTGTGTGTGAATCTTACTGTATCCAATATTCCCCATTAAGACACTTCCTATTTTATCTATTCTTTGTCTTAAGAGTGTGCTCCAGGAGATCAGGTAGGTAAGGATAAGGAAATAAAGTAGGCCAGTTGTGCTTTCTGGATTCTTCTGGGCTTAGGGTTGCAGGTTTGTCTTTTTGGCTTCTTGTATTAATAATTGGCTGTTACCAATTTAAAATTTTTCTTTTTTTTTTTTTTTTAAGATTTTACTTATTTATGTGACAGAGAGAGACAGCAAGAGAGGGAACACAAGCAGGGGGAGTGAGAGAGGGAGGAGCAGGCTTGCAGCAGAGTGGGGAGGGAGTCCAGTGGGGGGCTCAATCCCAGGACCCTGGGATTATGATTGGAGCTGAAGGCAGCTGCCTAATGACTGAACCACCCAGGTGCCCCAATTTTAAAATTTTTTAAGAGAAAGACTCTCTTTATATTTTTAGTCCCATTCTCCAGAGTTAAACTCATGTTTTTTTTTTTTTTAAACTGCACTTTTTATTGAAAAGTGGTAGATTTTTAAAATTCCACAGATTTTCACTAACTAAATAACAGCTGTGTAACCAGCACCCTAGATCCAGAAACAGACCATTACCAGCACCATAAAATCCCTTTGCAGTCATGAATGCTTCTAGAGAACTACCCTAACTTCTAAGAGCATGGATTGGTAAATAACCATAACCACATCTACTTTTAGTCCTTTTGATGGTTATCACTCTTAATGGTATAATTATTGCCCTGTTTCTTTAAAAAAAACTTTCTATTTTGAACTAATTTTAGAACTATAGGAAAGTTGTAAAAGTTGTACAGAGAGTTTAATTATGTCCCTCAGCCCATTTCCCCTAATGTTAACATTTTATATAATTGTAGTATAATTACTGAGAGTTAGAAACTAACATTGGTATGATATTGTTAGCTAAACTACAGACCATATTTGAATTTCATCAGTTTTTTCACTAATGACATTTCCTGGTCCAAGATCCTGTGCAGGTTCCCATATTGCATTTTTTTAAATTTTTTATTTTTTATTTTTATTTTTATTTTATTTATTTTTTTTTAAAGATTTTATTTATTTATTTGACAGACAGAGATCACAAGTAGGCAGAGAGGCAGTCAGAGAGAGAGAGAGGAAGGGAAGCAGGCTCCCTGCTGAGCAGAGAGCCCGATGCGGGACTCGATCCCAGGACCCTGAGATCATGACCTGAGCCGAAGGCAGCGGCTTAACCCACTGAGCCACCCAGGCGCCCCTATTTTTTATTTTTTATTGAGCCACAGTACAAAGTTTATTGAATGATAGTACAAAGCTCCCGAAGAGGGAGGGGACCGAAGAGAGTTGTCCCCCACATTGCATTTAGTTGTTATTTCTATTTAGTCTTCTCTTTTGCCTAACAGTCTTCAGTTTTTCTTTGTTGCATGACTTTGACACTTTTGAAGAGTACTGATTATGTATTTTTCAGAATGTCCTCTATTTGGGTTTGTCCATTGTTGTCTCATAGAAGTGCAGTTATGCATTTTTGGTAAAAATACCACAAAGAATAATGTGTCTTTCTTTCACAGAACATCGTATCAAAGGGTTCATCATGTCAATATATTTTATCATTAGTGATGTTTACTTGGCCACTAGGTTAAGTTGATGGATGCCTGCCTTCATTTTTTTTTACATCCAGATCTTTAATCCTTAGGAATTTATTCTTGCATATGGAGTGAGATATGGCTCTAATTTTATCTTTTTCAAAATGACTACCTAGCACTTTTTTTTTTTTTTTTTAATTTATTTGACAGACAGAAATCACAAGTAGGCAGAGAGGCAGGCAGAGAGAGAGGAGGAAGCAGTCTCCCCGCTGAGCAGAGAGTCCGATGCGGGGCTCGATCCCAGGACCCTGGGATCATGACCTGAGCTGAAGGCAGAGGCTTTAACCCACTGAGCCACCCAGGTGCCCCTACCTAGCACTTTTTATTAAAAAGTTCATCTTTTTAACTGGTACAGAAAAGCATTTGAGGGAATCCAGCACTCTTTTATGACAAAAACACTCGACAAACTAAGAACAGAACAAAGCTACCTCGACATAATAAAGGCCATATATGGAAAGCCCACAGCTAACATCATACTCTGTGGTGAAAGACTAAAAGCTTTTCTTCTAGAGGCACCTGGTGGCTCAGTCAGTTGGACGTCAGACTCTTGATTTCGGCTTGGGTTGTGATCTTGGGGTCATGGAATTGAGCCCTACATCGGGCTCTGTGCTAGGCAGAGAGTGCCTGGGATTCTTTCCCTCTGCCCCTCTGCCTGTGCAGCGTGTGTGCCCTCTGTCTGTTTCTCTCTCTCTTTCAAATAAATCTTAAATAAAAGCTTTTCTTTTAAGTTCAGGAATAAGACAGGGATGTCTGCATTTACCACTTCTGTTTAACATAGTACTGGAATTTCTAGCTAGAGCAATTAGTCAAGAGAAAAAAATAAAAGGCATCTAAATTGGAAAAAAGAAGCAAAATGGCCTCTGTTATTAGACAATAAGATATTATATGTAGAAAATCCTAAATATTTTGCATACAAAAACCTGTTAAAACTGGTAAGTTCAGCAGAGTTTCAGGATAAAAAATCACCACACAAAAATCAGTTGCATTTCTGTACACTAACACAGTGAACAATTTAAAAGGAAATTAAGAAAATTCCATTTAGGATAGCATGAAAAAGAACAAGATACTTGGTACACTAGTACACTGAAAGGTACAAAACGTTGCTGAAAGAAATTAAAGAAGACACAAATGGACAACCTGGTCATGGATTGGAAAACTTAATATTGTTAAAAGACACAAAATGATGTACAGATTCAATGAAATCCTTATCGAAATCCCAGTGATTTTTTTATGGAAATAGAAAAATCCATCCTCAAATTCATATGGAATCTCAAGGGACCCTAAATAGCCAAAACAATCTTGAAAGAGGACAGAGCTAGAGGACTCGCCCTTCTCAGTTTCAGTACTTATTGCAAAGCTTCAGTAATCAGACAGTTAATCAATAGAATATAATGGTCCAGAGTAAATCCTTGCATATATGGGCAGTTGATTTTCAACAAGGGTGTCAAGACCCTTTAATGGGGAAGTGGCAGCCTTTTCAACAAATGATGTTGGGAAAACTGGATATCCACATGAAAACGAATGAATATGAACCTTTCTTTATACCATACACAAAAATTAACTCAAAATGAATCAGAGACCTAAATTTAAGAGTAAAACTACACAACTCTTAGAAGAAAAGGTAGGGAAGAAACTTCATGACATTGGATTTGGTAAAGATTTCTTGGACTGGGGCACCAAGGTGGTACTTGTTTAAGTGTCAATTCTTGATTTTGGTTCAGGTCATGATCTCAGGGATTTGAGGTTGAGCCCTACATGGGGGCTCTGCACTCAGTGTGGAGTCAGCTTGAGATTTCTTTCTCCCTCTCTCTCTGCCCCTCCTGCTCTCTCTCTCTCTCTCTCTCAAATAAATAAATAAATAAATATTTTTAAAAAAGATTTCTTGAACCTAATACCAAAAGCATAAGTGCCAAAAGTAAAAATAGGTAAATTGGACTATATCAGCATCAAAAGACACCATCAACAGAGTGAAAAGACAACCTGTGGAATGGGAGAAGATTTGTAAATCATATATCTCTTAAGGAGTTAATTCTAGAATATAGAAATTGTTCCAAAAAACAACTAACCAACCTGATTGAAAATGGAAAAGGACTTGAATAGACATTTCTCCAAAGAAGATATACAAATGGCAAACCAGCATATGAAAACATGCTCAAAAGCACCAATTACTAGGAAAATGCAAATCAAAATCACAAGAGATAATCACCTCACATTTTTTAGGATGGCACCTATAAAAAAATAGAGAAAAAAATAGTGTTGGCGAGAATGTGGAGAAATTGGAACCCTTGTACACTGTGTTGGTGGGAACATGAAATGGAACAGCAGCTACCATGGAGAACGGTTTGGAAGTTCCTCAGAAAATTAAGAATGGAATTACCATATGTTTCAGCAATTCCACTTCTGGGTATATACTTAAAAAAAGTGGAGTTTTGGGGTGCCTGGGTGGCTCAGTTAAGCATTTGACCTTTGGTTTTGGTTCAGGTTATGATCTTAGGGTCATGAGATTGAGCCCTCCCTGCATCACGCTCTGCACTCAGCACAGAGTCTGCTTGAGATTTTCTCTCCCTCTGTCCCTCCCTCCGCTCACATACATGTACACACAGACTCTTTCTCTCAAATAAAATCTTATAAAAGAAGAAGTAGAGTCTTGAGGTATTTGTGTACCCATGTTTACAGAAGGTGGAAGCAACCCATGTAACTGACCATCAACAGATGAATGGATAAGCAAAGTGTGACATATACATACAAAGAAATATTATTCAGACTTAAAAAAGGAAGAAAGTTCTGACGCACACCATAACATGGATGAATCCTGAGGACATTATGCTAAGTGAAATAAGCCAGTTTCAAACAGAAAAATACTGTATGATTCTACTTATATTCTACTTAAAGTAGTCAGAATCATAGAGACAGTAGAATGCTGGTTGTCAGGAGCTGGGGGATGGGAGTATGTGGAGTAACTGTTTAATGGTTATGGAATTTGTTTTTCAAGATGACAAGAGTTCTGGAGATTAGTTACATGAAATGTGAATATACTTGATGCTGCTAAACTCTACCCTAAAAATATGGTTAAGATACTAAGTTTTAGGGTTACCTTACTAGCTCAATTTATAGAGCATGCAACTTTTTAAGTAGTCTCCACACCTGGAGTGAAGCCTAGCATGGGGCTTGAACGCACAACCCTGAGATCAAGACCTGAGCCAGGATCAGGAGTTAGATGCTCAGCTGATAGAGCCACCCAGGCACCCCGAGCATGCAACTGTTGGTCTTGGGATGAGCCCAGGTTGGGTGTGGAGCCTACTTAAAAAAAAGAAAACAAAAAGATAGTAAATTTTATGTTGTATGTATTTTACCACAATTTTAAAAGTCATCTGGGAAAAAAGTCCACCTTTGCTCAGTGATTAGAGATGCCACCTTTGTCAGATAGAAAATTTTCATATATATTTGGGTCTAATTCTGGACTTCCTATATTGTGTCACTGACCTGTTAGTCTATTCATGCATCTGTACCACAATATTTTAATTACAGAAGCTATATAGTATTTTTAATGTCTGGTAAGGCTGTTTCCATATTTTTTTGGTACTTTCTTGGTTATTCTTGAATGTTTTCCATATCAACTTTATTTTGTGTAGTTTTTATTTAAAAGATTTTATTTATTTATTTGACACACAGAGAGATATAACAAGTAGGCAGAGAGGTAGGCAGAAGGAGAGGGAGAAGCAGGCTCCCTGCTGAGCAGAGAGCTGGATATGGGGCTTGATCCCAGGACCCTGAGATTGTGACCTCAGCCAAAGGCAGAGTCTCAACCCACTGAGCCACCCAGTGTTTTTTTTGTTTGTTTGTTTGTTTTTTCTTAAGCAGGCTCCATATCCACTGTGGAGCTTGAACTTAAGACCCTGAAGTCAGAAGTCACATACTCTGCTGAGTGAGTCAGCCAGGCGCCCCTCTATACCAACTTTAATATCAATTTGTCTCACCTCATAAAATGGCTTGTTAGTATTTTTTTGGGGATTACATTGAATGTGTAAAATTAGGGAGAATTTACATCTTTATAATGTGCAGTTGTCTTACCCAAGAACAGGATATATCTTTCCATTGTTCATGTCTTTACTGTCTTTTAGGAGTTTTAAAAAATTTCCTCAAATAGGTTTTTTTTTAAAGAGCTTTATTGAGAAAGATAATTCACATAAAAAAATTTACCTTTTAAACTGTACAATTCAGCATCTTTCATATATTCCAGATATGTGCAACAATCACCACTACCTAATTCCAAAACATTTTCATCACCCCAGGAAAAAATGACGTATCCATTAGCAGTACTCCTTATCCCCTTCTCTCTCCTGCACTTGACAACATATCTACTTTATGTTTCTATAGATTTTCCTACTCTGAATATTTCCTATAGATTGAATCATACAACATGTGACCTTTTGTGACTGGCTTCTTGTACCTAGCATAGTTTTTTGTAGGTTTTTTCTTTCTGTAAAATGTATTAGTACTCCATCGCCTTTTTATTGCCAAATAATACTCTGTTGTGTGACTGTACCACGTTGTGTTTATCCATTCATCAGTTGGTGAACATTCGGGTTTATTCACACTTTCTGTGTGAATAATTAAAATTATGCTACTGTGACCATTCATTTACAGGCTTTGTGTAGACAGATGTTTTCAGTTCATACCTAAAACTTGTGTAAGTTTTTTACATTTCTTGTTATCTGTTCTTAAGTATTTCATCTTTGCTAGTGAGTTGTCTCTACCATTATAATCCTACTACTTACTGATTTTTGTTTTTGTATTTTTATTGTTATTGTTGCTGCTGCTATACATAAGTTAAATTCAACTGTAATTTAACATTAGTTCTGTTCTTGCCTGGTTTTGGTGTAAAGGTTATGCTGACCTCATCAAACAACGTGTTGTTTAGAAGAGAATTTTTTGGAAGAAATGTGTATTCTTTAATTTGGGGGACAGGTTTCCATATATGTATCTTAGATCAAACTTACTAATTTGTTGATGAAATTTTATATACCTTTACTGACTTTTCTTTTTTGTCTATTTGGCTCATTACTAAGAGATATGTGTTAAAATCTTCTTGTATAATTGTAGATTTCTCAGCTTCTACTTGTATGTTTGTCATTTTTTGCCTTAACATTTGTAGACTATGTTATAAAATACTTTCAAATTTAGAATATTTGTCTTCCTGCTGAAAAGAACCTTTAATCATATCCTCTTTATCCTCTGTAATGCTCTTATACAGACCATTTGTCTATTTATAGAGTCACATTGTCTTTCTGATTTTGTTCTGTTACTTTCTCTGAAGGTATGTTTTTGATATGTCTCTTGCAAAGAACAGTTGGATTTTGTTGTTTATTTTAAGCCTGATGTGTCAAGTCTTTTAACTAATGAGTTTATTTATGAATTTGTATTTATTTTTACTACCTATGTATACTGCTTTTTCAGTGCTGCTTGTTTTTAGATTTATTTTTAGAGGTGGGGGAAGAGCAGAGGGAGGAGAATCTCAGGCAGACTCTCTGCGAAACTTTGAGAACCATGCGGGGCTCAACCCCACAACCTTAAGAACATGACCTTAGCTGAAACAAAGAGTTGGGACACCCATCTGACTGAGCCACCTAGGTGCCCATCTTTCTGTGCTGCTTCTGTTCTTCTTTCCTGTGTGCTTTTGATGATTGTTTTATACTTTCAGTAGTTGTCTTTATATTTTTAGGGAGTATATTTAATTTAACCCAGTATTTCCTAAATAACACCAGGCCCATAGAATTCTTTAATTCTGATCAAGCTTCTCCCTTCTCACAGTATTTTTGTCCAGGCTGTATTTCCTCCTGTTTCCTGTCCCCCATTTTTCATTTTCTAAAATTACTCAGTATAGCTACTGTACAGATGATGTTCATTTATATATACTCATTTCTTTTTTATTCTTTTGTTCCTCTTTCTTTTGCATTTTCAGTTTAGTTTCCATTTTCCTGAATTATATTTTTTGAATGTCTCTTTATTGAATGTCTACAAAGGTAAACCTATTGAAGATGTGTTTATTTCACCCTTATTTTGAAAAAATAGTTTAAAATTCTACCTTGCTATTATTTTCCCTTACTTGGCACCTTAAAAATTTACTTCACAGTGTTTTTGCTTTTAATGTTGTCTAGAAGTCCTCTGCAGTCTAGTTGTCTTTCCTTTGTTTTTCTCTCTGATTTTTCTCCAGTTTTTTTTTTTAATTGTGGTCAAGTACACATAACATAAAGTTTATGATCTTAGCCATTTTTTTAAAGAATTTATTCATTTGACAGACAGAGATCACAAGTAGGCAGAGAGGCAGGCAGAGAGAGAGGAAGGGAAGCAGGCTCCCTGCGGAGCAGAGAGCCTGACAGCAGCGCTCAATCCCAGGACCCTGATATCATGACGTGAGCCGAAGGCAGAGGCTTTAACCCACTGAGCCACCCAGATGCCCCTGATCTTAGCCATTTTTAAGTGTACAGTTAGTTCAGTGTTAAGTACATTCATACTGTTGTGCTACAATCACCACCATCTCCAGAACTGTTCATCTTGAAAAATTGAAACTCTTTTCTCATTAAACAGTATCTCCCCATTCTCCCCTCCCCTTTGTCCCCAACAACCTCTATTCTACTTTTATGATTTTGACTACTTTGAATAGTCATGTAAGTCCTGTAAGTAGAATCATACAGTGTATGTCTTTTGTGACTGGCTTATTTCACTTGGTGTAGTGTCTTCAAGGTTCATACATGTTGTAGCACGTGACAGAATTTCCTTCTTTTTAAAGGCCGAATAATATTCCATCATAGCGATCTGCCACAATTTGTTTGACCATTTATCTTTTGATGGACACCTGGGTTACTTCCAAATTTTAGCTACTTTGAATGCTGTTGTGAGCATGGGTATGCAAATATCTTTGTGAGACCCTGCTTTCAGTTTTTTTGAGTCTATACCCAGAAGTGGGATTGCTGGATCATATAATCCTACTTCTCTTTTTTTGAGGAACTTCCATACTGTTTTCCAGAGACCATTTTGTATTCCTGCCAGTAGTGCAGAAGAGTTCCAGGTTGTTTTTTTTTTTACATCCTCACAATACTTTCTGTGTTCTTTTTTTTTTTTTTAAAGTGGTCACCCTAATGGGTATGAGGGTGGTACCTCACCATGGTTTTATTTTGCATTTCTTTAATGATTAGTGATGCTGAGTGTCTTTTTATGTGCTTGACAATTTTTATATCTTCTTTGGAGGTCTATACAAGTCCTTTGTTCATTTTTGAATCAGGTTGTTTGTTTTTTAGTTGTTGCATTTTAGGTGTTCTCCGTATATTTTGGGTTTTGATCCCTTAAATATATGATTTACAGATATTTTCTCCCATTCTGGGGTGGCCATTTTACTTTGCAGATAATGTTTTTTGGTGCATGAAATTAAAATTTTTTCCTTAAACCCTATTGCTTTTTTCTTTTTTTTGCTTATACTTTTGATACGATTATCTGCTCTTAAGATCTCTTTCTTTTTAATGTTTTGTGGAGTCTAGGTGAATGGTTTTTGTTTTGTTTTTAATTGGAGGTCATTGTGATATCTGAATCTGAGTCTTTTTAAATCTTTTTATTCTCCTGATTCCTATAGTCCAGAGCTAGAGGAAGACATTTTCTTGTCTTTTCTTAAATGTTGGTTGATTTTCCCCTCTCCCTAGTCCATCCTTTGACTGAGAATGTATGAAAGGGGGTGGGGAGCCTCACTTCCAACTCTTAACTTCATGCAGTTCCCAAGGCCTTGTCTGTTGTCACTGTAGAGCCATTAAAAGTTGAGTTTTGGTTAATGTTGAAAAATTCCTCCATGGCGGCTGAAAGCTTTGGTTTTTTGTGAGCTCAGTGTTTGAGAGAATATTTAATTTCTCCATTTCTAGATCTTTTGTTAAAGTTTAGAGATCATTTATTTCACTGTGTTGCTAGAAACAGAAATGTCATACTTTTGTATAGTTTCTTTCCTTTTTTCCTCTTTTCCTTTTCTGTAATTTGTAGTTGGGCATTCTGGATTGGTGTTCTTAATTTTTAACTTTTTGCTCTACTTTGTGTTTTGGAAGGTTTCCGACCTATCTTAAAAAAAGGGGGGGGGTTCTGGGTGGCTCAGTCAGTTAATCGTCTGCCTTTTGCTTGGGTCATGATCCCAGGGTTCTGGAATTGAGCCCCAGATTGGGGGTGGGGGTGGGTCCTTGCTCAGCGGGGAGCGTGCTTCTCTCTCTCACTCTGCCTGACACTCCCCCTGCTTGTCCTTGTGCCTGCTCTTTCTGTCAAATAAATAAAAAAATTTTTAAAAGCTTTAAAAAATAAAAATTAAAAAATATTTGACTTATTTATTGGATTAGAGTGAGCATGAAGGAACACACAGAGGGAGAGGGAGAAGGAGACTTCCTGCTGAGGAGCTGCATGCAGGAGGGATCCTAGGACCCTGAGATCATGACCTGAGGCAAAGGCAGGCAATTCACTGAGCCACCCAGGCACTGCTCTACCTACCTTTATTTTGCTTTTTTTCTCTCTCCCTCTCTGCCCTTCCTTCTTTTCCTTTTTTCCCCTTTTTTCTTTTATACTTTTTATTAATTTGTTCTACTGTTGTTTTGTCAATTTGGTGTTTCATTGCATACTCAAGGCTTTTCTCAATTGTTCAGTAAACTTTGGCCATCTGTTCAGATTCAAGAGTGAGGCAGTAGAAAAAGCTCTATGGGGAGTTGTTTACTGCAAATCTTAACACAGCATGATTGAATGATTGCAGTTCTTTTCTCTTGGGTCAGATTCCCCATGGAGAAGTGTGCTTGATTGGCCTCTGTTCTGAAGCTGATTTGGAGGATAGAGCTGGGTCCACTGTTCAGTATGTAAATCTTCATTTAGCCTCTTTGTGTTAGGATATGACACACAACCTTGTGTGTACCTGCTTTCTACATCCTGTCTGATTTAGTGCTAAGAATATAAACACTTGTCTCTTGCTAGGGGGCAGGAGAAGAAGTTTCTTGGCTACATGGTAGAATTTCTGAATATTTCTTATTCAAACTTTTGACCAGTATTCCTGTTTTCAGCCCCAAGCCAGACTCTTACCTTCAGATGTCTCCAATTCTTGAGCATTTCTGTTGTGCTTCTTACTGGTTTTATACCTCCACCGACCCTCACACACACAGGTTTGGCTTGTCTGTTTTACCAAGCCAGTTACTATTCAGTGGTCCTCTAGCTAGCTTCAAAAAGCTTTATTTATGTCTTTCATCAGCTATGGTCTCCTTTCATTATATATATGTTAATAAAGGTTTTTTTGATGGGCTTGCCCTTTTTTAGTCCTTTAGCATCATTTTAGTGTAGTTTCAGAAGAAAACGGAGATAATCCTGTGTTCATAATTAACCATAAAAACCTTATAATAGGGGCACCTGGGTGGCTCAGTGAGTTAAGTCTGCCTTTGGCTCGGGTCATGATCTCAGGGTCCTGGGATCGAGCCCTGCATCGGGCTCTCTGCGCCGCAGGGAGCCTGCTTTCCCCTCTCTCTCTGCCTGCTGCTCTGCCTACTTGTGATCTCTCTCTGTCAAATAAACAAATAAAATCTTTAAAAAAAATTAAAAGACAAAAACCTTATAATATATTTCAGTTCTGTTATATGCACTTAAAAATAGTGTTGTTATAAATTCAGGAATTTCTTTATCTTCCTTTTCTATTGTTTATTTCAGTTTCATATCATGGGTGAAGAGTAGAAGCATAGGTAGGGGAATGCAGGAAGGCAAGGAGAGAGACCTAAGGAGGAAAAATCAGGTTTGTTAATAACTAAGGTCAGAGACAGATACCTACCGAGTGAGAGTTTAACGAGGTAATATCGCCATCTTTTGGTTTTTAAGAAACTGTTCTCTAATTTTCTAATCCCAGATCTAGCTAACTAACTTGGATTGAGTGTCATCAAATTTAGTGAATTTGGTCTTGTTTAGTTGTTCTTTATCCTGTTGTAAAAAAAAAAGACTTTTCTTTATACAGGATTTGATTACAATATAATAATTATGTCTTTTCAAGCTCCCTAAGGGAGGATTCTGTCTAAAATATTATGAAAACCATACTGTTTCTCTATGATGCAGATGATTATTTCTACTTATGAAAATGGAAGCATTGTTTCTTTGAAGATAAATACAGAATTTTTTTTTTTTAAAGATTTTATTTATTTATTTGTTAGAGAGAGAGAGAGCATGAGCACAGGCAGACAGAGTGGCAGGCAGAGGCAGAGGGAGAAGCAGGCTCCCCGCCGAGCAAGGAGCCCGATGTGGGACTCGATCCCAGGACGCTGGGATCACGACCTGAGCCGAAGGCAGCCGCTCAACCAACTGAGCCACCCAGGCGTCCCAAATACAGAATTTTTAAAAGTTAGTATATTATATAGGTAGTTTGTGTTCAAGGTGTAAAATACAAAATGTGTAAAGGGTATAAGTAGTCATTCTACTGTTATTTAATACTGTAGTCAAAGGAATATGTTCTTTCCATTCTGCTGTATAGCCTGCCAGTCCCATTGACTCAGAGATTGTCTTTTTCCAAAAATGCTAGTATGCCACACATACTTCTCTATAACTTGGCCCTTTTCACTGTGAATACTTTACACTGGAGGTCATTCCATATCACTACTCCATGTGCTCCCTCATTCCTTTTTTTAGGCCATGATTTCTTCAGCCTGTCTACTATTGGTAAACAGTTGGGGTTTGTCTTATTTTTTGCTATTGAAATGATACCATAGTGAGTATCCTTGTGTGTGTGTGTGTGTGTGTATTTGTGTGTGTGTATACATATATATTTTTTCATGTTACTCTATAGAAAAAAACTCAGGATATATGCATTTACGATTTTCATTTATATGGTGAAATTACCTGCCAGAAAAATTGTACCTATTTATTCTCGCACCAGCAAAGTATGAAAAAGTCTGTTTTTCTCCATTCTTCTCAATATAATATACTCAATATAATCTATATATATATTTCAGTATAATAAATGATCTATAATATCAATATAATATTTTTGATCCTCTATATTACAACTTTATTTGTATTTCTCTTATGAGAGAGGTTGAACTGTTTTTTAATGTTTTTTTTTGTTTATTTTATTTTATTTTTAAAAAATATTTTATTTATTTATTTGAGAGACAGAGATCACAAGTAGGCAGAGAGGCAGGCTCCCTGCGGAGCACGATCCCAGGACCCTGAGATCATGACCTGAGCTGAAGGCAGAGGCTTTAACCCACTGAGCCACCCAGGCGTCCCTGTTTTTTATGTTTAAAAGCCATTTGTGTTTTTTGTTTTATACCCTTTTGCCATTTTTTTTTTAAGGCTCTTGGTGTTCTATTTATTTACAGGAGCTTTCATAATATAGAAATTAACTTTTTTTCTGTAATGTGAATTTCAGATACTTTTGCCAGTTGACTTTTCCTATGACTTGCATTGTGGTGTTGTAAGTGATGTTATAAAATGATACATATATATATGTTACAATCATATCAGTTTTTTTCTTTAATGACTTCTGGGTTTGGGTTCATAGTTAGAAAAGTTTTGCACACATGGAGATTATAACACCCAATGACCCTGGAATTTATTTTTAATAAGGTGAAAATTATAGTTCCAATTAATTTTTTTCAGATGATTACTCAATTATTTCTTATCTCAACACTATTTATTCAATAATCCACCTAAACTCCTTATACCCCACTGATTTGAAGTGTCAATTTTGATACACACGTAGTTTCTATAAAGAAATAAAGGGGCACGTAGATGGCTCAGTTTGTTAAGCGTGGGACTCTTGGTTTCAGCTCAGGTCAGGATCTCAGGATTGTGACGTCAAGCTCTGCATTGGGTTCCACACTCAGCACTGGGTCTGCTTGAGATTCTTTCCCCCTTCCTCTCCCTGCCATTCTACTCCTCCTACACCCTTTGGACTTGCTCCCATGTGCATGCATGCTCTTTCTCTTTAAAAAAATAAATCTTTAAGAAAAGGAAGAGAGAGAAATAGGGGTGCCTGGGTGGCTCAGTCAGTTAAGTGGCTGCCTTCCGCTCAGGTCATGATCTCATGGTCCTGGGATTGAGCCCTGTATGGGGCTCTCGGCTCAACTGGGAGTCTGCTTGTCCCTCTCCCTCTGCCCTAATTGTGTGCGTACACGCTCGCTCTCTCTCTCTCAAATAAATAAATAGATAAATGAATAAAATCTTTAAAAAAAAGAAATCCATAAGGATTTGAGTCTATCCTTAGGCTTGTTTTTCTCTGTCAAACTATGCCTTTTCATTTATAGTGTATAATATTTTAATAATTGTAACACTTTTAAGCCACCCGGGATCCCCTAATTATAACTATGTAACTTTTTTTTTTAATAATTGAGTGAGGCCATTCCTTACTTTATGTTTCCAGAATTTGTATGGATATTCTTGCTCACTTTTTCATATGATTTTTTTTTTTGGCTCATCCCCTACTTTATTAAATTTTATCATGTTAAAATACACACAGAAGTTAAAATTTTAACCATTTTTAAATATATAGTTTAGTGGTATTAAGTACATCTATAATGTTGTGCAACCACCACCACCCATATTCATAACTCTTTTTCATCTAAAAACTGAAAACTTTTTCATATAAAACTTTTTCATATAAAACTGAAACTCAGTACCTGTTAATAATTCCTCATTACCGTCCCCTACCCTCACCCCAGCCCATGGCAATAACCACTCTACTTTCTTTCTCTGTGATTTTGACTACTCTAAGTACTTTACATAAGTATAATCACACAGTACTTGTCTGTATACACATATATGTACTTCTTAAAATTATGTTTTTGTTTTAATTCCAATATTGGTGGCATATAGTGTTCTTTTAGTTTCGGGTGCACAATATTGTGATGCAACAATTCTATACATTACTCAGTGTTCATCGTGTTAAGTGTAGTCTTTAATCCCCATCATTTATATCATCCTCCCCTCCCTCCTGTTAACTATAAGTTTGTTTTCTGCAGTTAAGAGTCTGTTTCTTTACAAATCAAAACCACAGTGAAATACCACCTCACACCAGTCAGAATGGCTGAAATTAACCAGTCAGGAAACAACAGGTGTTGGTGAGGGTGTGGAGAAAGGGAAACCCTCCTGTATTGTTGGTGGGAATACAAGCTGGTGCAGCCACTCTAGAAAACAGATGGAGCTTCCTCAAAGAGTTGAAAATAGAGCTACCCTACGACCCAGCGATTGCACTACTGGGTATTTACCCTAAAGATACAAATGTAATGATCCAAAGGAGCACGTGCACCCAAATGTTTATAGCAGCGATGTCCACAAAAGCCAAACTAAGGAAAGAGCCTAGATGTCCATCAACAGATGAATGGATAAAGATGTGGTGTATATATACAATGGAATATTATGCAGCCATAAAAAACCCCAACTCTTGCCATTTGTAATGATGTGGATGGAACTAGAGGGTATTATGCTAAGCGAAATAAGTCAGTCAGAGAAAGACAATTATCATATGATCTCTCTGATATGAGGATTTGAGAGGCAGGGCAGGGGTTCGTGGGGGGAAGGGAGGGAAAAATGAAACAAGATGGGACCGGGGAGGGAAACAAACCATAAGAGACTCTTAATCTCGGGAAACAAACTGAGGGCTGCTGAGGGGTGGGAAGGAATACGGAGGCTGGGTGATGGACATTGGGGAGAGTATGTGCTATGGTGAGTGCTGTGAAATGTGTAAGACTGATGATTCACAGACCTCTACCCCGATACAAATACATTAGATGTTAATTTTAAAAAAGTCTGTTTCTTGTTTTGTGTCTTTTTTCTTTTACCTTTTCTCATTAGCTTTGTTTCTTAAATTCCTAATGTAAGTGAAATCGTATGGTATTTATGTTTCTCTGATTTATTTTGCTTAGGATTATACTCTCTAGCTCCATCCATGTTGTTGCAAATGGGAAGACTTCATTATTTTTCATGGCTGAATAATACTCCACTGTGTGTGTGTGTGTGTGTGTGTGTGTGTGTGTGTGTGTGTGCAGTGTATATATATATATATATATCTATATATATATATATATATATATATATATATATTTATCTTACATGTTTATATTTATCTGTTGATGGATGCTTGGTCTCCTTCCATAATTTCGCGATTGGAAGTAATGCAGTAAACATAAGGATACATGTATCCCTTTGAATTAGTGTTTTTGTATTATGGTAAATATTCAGTATTGCAATTCCTGGATGGTCAGGTAGTTATATTTTTAACTTTTTGGGTGCCTGGGTGGCTCAGTGGGTTAAAGCCTCTGCTTTCGGCTCGGGTCATGATCCCAGGGTCCTGGGATCGAGTACCGCATCGGGCTCTCTGCTCAGCAGGGAGCCTGCTTTCCTTCCTCTCTCTCTCTGCCTGCCTCTCTGCCTGCTTGTGATCTCTGTCAAATAAATTAAAAAAAAAAAAAATTAACTTTTTGAGGAACCTCCATACTGTTTTCCACAGTGATTGTATAGTTTGTGTTCCCACCAACAGGGTTCCTTTCTCCACATCCTTTTTTTTTTTTAAGATTTCGTTTATTTATTTGACACAGAGAGAGAGAGAGAGATCACAAGTAGACAGAGAGGCAGAGGCTTAAACCACTGAGCCACCCAGGCGCCCCCTTTCTCTACATCCTTGCCAACATTTGTTCTTTCTTGTGTTTTTATTTTAGTCATTCTGACAGGTGTGAGGTGATAATCTCACTGTAGGGTTTTTTTTTTTTTTTTGCCTTTTTTTTTTTTTTTTTAAATATTTTAAATTAAAAAATTTTTTTTTGTTTTTTTTTTTTTTTTTAGGCTTTTTTTTTTTTTTAATTGTAGTTTTGATTTGCATTTCCCTGGTGATGTATGGCATTGAGCATCTTTTCATGTGTCAGTTTCCCATCTGTATGTCTTCTTTGGAGAAATATCTATTCACTTCTTCTACTCATTTTTTTTTTTTAAGATTTTATTTATTTATTTGACAGACAGAGACCACAAGTAGGCAGAGAGGCAGGCAGAGAGAGGAAGGGAAGCAGGTTCCCTGCTGAGCAGAGAGCCCGACATGGGGCTCGATCCCAGAACCCTGGGATCATGACCTGAGCCGGAGGCAGAGGCTTCAACCCTCTGAGCCACCCAGGCACCCCTACTTCTTCTACTCATTTTTTTTTTTTAAATGATTTTATTTATTTATTTGAGAGAGAGAGAGAGAGAGAGCATGAAAGGACAGAGAGATCAGCGGGAGAAGCAGACTCCCCACGGAGCAGGGAGTCCGATGTGGGACTCGATCCCAGGACTCCAGGATCATGACCCGAGCCGAAGGCAGTTGCTTAACCAACTGAGCCACCCAGGCGCCCCCTTCTACTCATTTTTTAATTGGATTATTTGTTTTGGGGATGTTGAGTTATGTCAGTTCTTTATATACTTTGGATACTAACCCTTTATTGGATATGTCATGTGTAAATGTCTTCTCATTCAATCTTCTCAAATAGATTGCCTTTTAGTTTTGTTGATTGTTTCCTTTGCTGTGCAGAAGCTTTTTATTTTGTAGTACCAATAGTTTATTTTTGCTTTTATTTCCCTTGTCTGAGGAGACCTGTCTAGAAAAATGTTGCTATGGCCAGTGTCAAAGAAATTACTTCCTGTGCTCTCTTCTAGGATTTTTATGGTTTCAGGTCTCCATTTATGTTTTTAATCCATTTTGAATTTATTTTTGTATGTGATGTAAGAAAGTGATCTAGTTTCATTGTTTTGCATGTAACTGTCCAGTTTTCCCAATACCACTTGTTGAAGAGACTTTTTCCCATTGCATATTCCTTCCTCCTTTGTCAAAGATTAATTGTGCCAGTACCATATTGTTTTCATTTCTCACAACTTTGTAATATAACTTGAAGTCTGGAGTTGCGACACCTCAAGTTTTGTTTTGTTTTGTTTTTTTTCAAAATTGCTTTGGCTATTCAGGATCTTTTGTGGTTCCATACAAATTTTAGGATTACTTGTTCTAGCTCTGTGAAAGATGTTGTTGGTATTTTGATAGGGATTAAATTAAATGTGTAGATTGCTTTGGGTAGTGTGGACATTTTAACAATATTTGTTATTATTTGTTATTTAACAGTATTTTTCTTACAATCCATGAAGCATGGAATGTCTTTCCACTTCTTTGTGTTGTCTTCAATTCCTTTCATCAGTGTTTTATAATTTTCAGAGTTCACATGGTTAAGTTTATTACTAGGTGTTTTTTATTTTTGGTGCAATTGTAAATGAGATTGTTTTCTTAATTTCTCTTTTTGCTCCTCTTTGTTAGTGCATAGAAATGCAACACATTTCTGTACATTGATTTTGTATTCTGAGACTTTACCAAACTCATTTATCAAGTTCTCATAGTTTTTTGGTGGTCTTTAGGATTTTCTATATATAGTATCATGTCATCTGCAAATAGTGAAAGTTTTAATCTTCATTACTAATTTAGATGCCTTTTATATCTTTTTGTTGTCTGATTGCTGTGGCTAGGACTTACAGTGTTATGTTGAGTAACAGTTGTGAGAGTGGACATCGTTGTCTTGTTCCTGACCTTAGGGGAAAAGCTGTCAGTTTTTCCCCATTGAATATGATGATTGTTATAGGTTTTTCATATAGGCCTTTATTATGTTGAGGTATTTTTCCTCTAAACCTACTTTGTTGAGGATTTTTATTATGAATGAATATTATACTTTATCAGTTTTTTTTGCATCTATTGAAATGACCATATGGTTTTATCTTTTCTTTTATTGCTGTATCACATTGAATGATTTGCAGATATTGGACCACCCTTGCATCCAGGGAATAAATCTCACAGGATTGTGGTGAACGATTTTTTTAATGTGTTGTGTGGTTTATTAGAATATTGTTGAGGATTTTTTGCATCTGTTCATCAGAGTTATTGGCCTGTAGTCTTTTTTTGTGGTGTTTTTATCTTGTTTGGTATCGAGGTTATGCTGGCCCCATAGAATGATATTGGAAGCTTCCCATCCTCTTATTTTTTGGGGCATAGTTTGAGAGTAAGTTTGGTTTGGGGGGGGGGTGTAGAGGGAGAGAGAATCTTAAGCAGGCTCTACGCCAAACATGGAGCCCAACTCAGGACTTGATCTCACAACCTGAGATCATGACCCCAGCTGAAATCAAGAGCTGGACGCTTAACTGACTATGCCACCCAGGTGTCCCAAGAATAAGAAGTATTGACTCTTCTTTAAATGTTTGCCAGAATTCGCCTGTGAAGCTGTCTGGTGCTTCTGTTTGTTTGGAGTCTTTTGATTACTGACTCAGTTTACTGCTGGTAATTAGTCTGTTCAAATTTTCTGTTTCTTCCTGCTTCAGTTTTGGTAGGTTGTGTGTTTCTAGGAATTTATCCATTTCTTTTAGGTTGTCCAATTTGTTGGCATATGATTTTTTATGATATTCTGTTAGAACTGTTTTTATTTCTGTGGTGTTATTTCTCCTCTTTCATTTGTGAATTTTTGAGCTCTCTCTTTTTTTATGACTCTAGCTAGAGATTAATCAATTTTGTCGATATTTTAAGAGAACCAGTTCCTGGTTTCAGTGATCTATTGTTTTTTTAGTTTCTATATCATTTATTTCTGCTCTGATCTTTTTTATTTCCTTCTTTCGGCTGGTTTTGGGTTTTGCTTGTTCTTTTTCTTGCTTTTTTAGGTGTAAGATTACTCGATTGTTTATATGAGTCTTTTCTTGCTTCTTGAAGTAGGCCTGTATTGCTATAAACTTATCTTTTAGAACTGCTTTTGCTGTATCCCACAGATTTTGGACCATTGTGTTTTCATTTTCATTTGTTTCCATGTAATTTTGATTTCTTGGTTGACCCACTCATCGTTTAGTAGCACGTATCTTATGTTTGTTTGTTTTAAGTAATCTCTATACCCAGTGTGAGCCTTGAACTCATGACCCTGAGATCAAGAGTTGTATGCTGTATTGACTGAACTAACCAGGCGCCCCAAAAGCATGTTATTTAACCTTCATGTACTTTTGCTCTTTGCAGATTTTTTTTTTTTTTGAGGTTGATTTCTAATTTCACAGCATTGAGGTAAAAAAAGATGAATTTATCACTTAAGTCTTTCTGAATTTGTTGAGACTTGTTTCGTGGCCTAATATGTGATCTATTCTGGAGAATGCCGCATGTGCACTTGAAAAGAATGTGTGTTCTGCTGTATTAGGATGGAGTGTTCTGAATATATCTGTTAAATCCATCTGGTTCAGTGTGTCATTCAAAACCACTGTTTCCTTGTTGATTTTCTGTTTGGATGTTTGATCTGTTGATGTAAGTGGAGTATTCAGGTCCCTTCTATTACTGTATTATTATAGTTCTGTTAATGTTTGTTGTTAATGGTTTTGTATATTTTGGTACTCTCATTTTGGGTGCATAAATATTTATAATTATTACATCTTTTTGTTGGATTGTTTCCTTTATTATATTGTGTCCTTCTTTATCTCTTGTTATGGTCTTTGTTTTAAAGTCTATGTTGTCCAGTATAAGTATTGCTATCTTGGCTTTGTTTTGATATCATTTGCATAATAAATGTTTCTCCATCCCTTCACTTTTTTAAAAAATAATTTTAAAATTTTATAAACATATAATGTATTATTAGCCCCAGGGATACAGGTCTGTGAATCGCCAGGTTTACACACTTCACAGCACTCTCCATAGCACATATCCTCCCCAATGTCCATAACCCCACCACCGTCTCCCGGCCCCCCTCCCCCCATCAACCCTCAGTTTGTTTTGTGACATTAAGAGTCTCTTATGGTTTGTCTCCCTCCCGATCCCATCTTGTTTCATTTATTCTTGTCCTACCCCCCAAACCCCTCACGTTGCATCTCCACTTCCTTATATCAGGGAGATCATATGATAGTTGTCTTTCTCTGATTGACTTATTTCACTAAGCA
>NW_019154086.1:45986986-45989907 GCF_002288905.1 Enhydra lutris kenyoni
ACCCTCTAGTTCCATCCACGTTGTTGCAAATGGCAAGATTTCATTTCTTTTGATGGCTGCATAGTATTCCATTGTATATATATACCACCTCTTCTTTATCCATTCATCTGTTGATGGACATCTAGGTTCTTTCCATAGTTTAGCTATTGTGGACATTGCTGCTATAAACATTCCGGTGCACGTGCCCTTCGGATCACTACATTTGTATCTTTTTAGGGTAAAAACCCGTAGTGCAATTGCTAGGTTGTAGGGTAGCTCTATTTTCAACTTTTTGAGGAACCTCCATGCTGTTTTCCAGAGTGGTTGCACCAGCTTGCATTCCCACCAACAGTGTAGGAGGGCTCCCTTTCTCTGCATCCTCGCCAGCATCTGTCATTTCCTGACTTGTTAATTTTAGCCATTCTGACTGGTGTGAGATGGTGTCTCATTGTGGTTTTGATTTGTATTTCTCTGATGCCGAGTGATGCGGCGCACTTTTTCATGTGTCTGTTGGCCATCTGTCATCCCCTCACTTTTAATCTGCAGGTGTCTCTAGGTCTGAAAAGAATATCTTGTGGGCAGCATTTGTTTTTTTTTTAATCCACTCTGTCACTCTGTCTTTTGATTAGAATATTTAGTCCATTCATATTCAAAGTAATTATAAGCATTTATTGACATTTTGTTACTTGTTTTGTGGTTGTTTTTAAGGTTTTTCTCTGTTCCTTCTCTTGCTTTTTCATGGTGTCCTGACTATCTTTAGTGATATAATTGGATTCCTTTCTCTTTATTCTTTGCAAATCTATTACTGGTTTTTGATTTATAGTTATCATTAGATTTGTATAGAATATATTTTGCATGTAGCAGTCTGTATTAAGTTGATGGTCATTCAGGTTTGAACTCATTCTTTATTCCTGTCTCCCCCATGTTTTAGGAATATGGTGTCATATTTTACATCCTTTTATTTTGTGAATCCCTTGATTGATTTTTACAGGTATATATATATATATATATATATATATATATATTTTTTTTTTTTTTTTTAACTTCTTTTGTGATCTCTACTTTCCATACTCTCACTTACGGTCTTTCCTTTCCACTTAAAGAGCCCCCTTTAATTTCTTGTAGGGCTGGTCTAGTGGTCATAAATTCTTTTAGTTTTTGTTTGGGAAACTCCTTGTCTCTCCTTCTATTCTGAATGATAGCCTTGCCAGACAGAATATTCTTGGCTGCACACTTTTCCTTTTCAGCTCCTTGAATATATCATGCCACTCTCTTCTGGTCTGCAAAGTTTTTGCTAAAAAATCTTCTGATAGCCTTATCATGTTGCCATTGTATGTAACTGTTCTTTTCTCTTAATGCTTTTAGTATTTTATCTTTATCACTACTTTTTGCATTTTAATAACTCCATATGTTGGTGTGGACCTCCTAGGGTTGATTTTGCTGGGGGGATTGCTGTGCCTCCTGGATCTAGATATCTGTTTCCTTCCTCATATTAGAGAAGTTTTCAGCTATTATTTCTTCAAATAAATGTTCTGCCCCCTTTTCTTTCTCTTCTTGCTGGGCTCCCTATAATGTGAATGTTACTGCACTTGATGGAGTCATTGAGTTCCTTGAGACTATTTCTCAATTTGTGGGTTTTTTTTTTTTTCCACTCACTCACTCAACTTGATTGCTTTTCATTACTTAGTTTCCAGGTCATTAATTTGTTCCTCTGCTTTCATCAAGTATTTTTAATTTCATTTGTTGTGTTCTTCATCTCTTACTGGTTCTTTTTTATCTCCTTGTTAAGGGTCTCACTGATGTCTTCCACCCTTTTGTCAAGTCTGGTGAGTATTTTTATAATCATTACTTATATTCTCTATCAGGCATATTACCTCTTCATGTTTTGTTTAGGTCTTCTGCTGTGGTTTTTGTCCTGTTCTTTCATTTGGAACATATTCCTCTGTTTCCTCATTTTGCCTCTCTCTCTTTGTCTGTTCCTCTGTTAGGAAAGTGAGCTGTATCTCCTGCTCTTGGAGGTTATATTCACATGAAGAAGACATCCTGTAATGCCCTGCTGTACTGTGTCCCTGTTCCCCAGGACCTGGTGCTTCAGGGAGCATCTTGTATGTGTATTGCCTATGACCTGCTAGTGTGCCCTGGCTGCTTTTTCCTTCAGTCCAGTCATCTTCAGAGGTTCCTTTTGCCTGTTGTGGGCAGTGTTTGGTCTTGACCAGGGTAGGATGTGTTTTAGTAAGGTGTGCTCTGGTCTGCTTGCAAAATGAAACCTGCTGTTGCTGCCACTAATACTGAGGCCCTGTAAAATGCTCAGTTTGGAGACATGGTGTTGGCAGGCTTTGCAACGGTCTTAATGGCAGAGGAGACCTGCAGTGCCAGGACTGAGGCAAGTATGACTGGGAAGGGCAGATCACCCAAACACATGGGAGTGAGACTTGGTGTAAGCAAATTAGATAGTGAGTGTCAGCAATGAGCTGGTTCCTGCCTATGGCCATTGTGTTTATACTGGGAGACAGGGGGAGGGAAATGGAGCCTGCTGGCTCCTTTGTTCTTGGAGAGGTCTCCCTGCATCCTGCCTCTCCCCGACTTGGTCTGAGATGAGTAAATAACTCCTTCCTATCTGCCTCAGGAATTTTTCAAACTATTGCTTCTATGCTGTATTTCTGCAGGCTGTTTGTCACTGTCTCTTTAAGCATAGGGACTTAACTTCTTTAGCTCTTAGAGCTCTCCCAGAACCGATCCCACTGATTTTTCAAGTTCCAGACTTTAAGTCCCACTGGTTTAAGAACTCATGAAATTTGGCCTCTCTCACTTTCAAAGCCAAATGTTGCGGCTCAGTGGGTTAAAGCCTCTGCATTCGGCTCAGGTCATGATCTCAGGGTCCTGGGATTGAGCCTGGCATTGGGCTCTCTGCTCAGTGGGGAGCCTGCCCCCCCCCCCCCCCC
>NW_019154086.1:45990007-46047877 GCF_002288905.1 Enhydra lutris kenyoni
TACTTGTGATCTCTGTCTGTCAAATAAATAAATAATCTTAAAAAAAAAAAAAAGTGCACCAAATGTTACAGGGAGTCATCTTCCTTGTGTAGGCTTCCTAGTGTGACAGTCTGTTTTTTGCCCTTCTTTGCACCGCCAGCTCTTTCCCTACTGCACATAGCCATGGTTTGTTCTCCCAAATTGAGTCTCCATCCTTCCTACCTTCTTTGATGTGGTCTCTACTCTGCCTTTAGTTTGTACTTTGTTCTGCCAGTCTTCGGGTTATTTTCTGGGTTATTTATGTTGATGTGAGCGTTATCTAGTTCTGTCTGTGGGATGAGGCAAGCTTTGGGTCCTCCTACTCCACTATCTTCCCAGCCTCCAGTAGTAGTCTTTTTTTGACTGGCTTATTTTGCTTAGCATAATATCCTCAAGATTCATCCATGTTGTAGCACATGTCAGAAATTTCTTTCCTTTTAAAGGTTGAATACTATTCCATTGTATGGAATTTTTCTTAATCATTCATCCATTGATGGATACGAATTGCTTCCATGTTTTAGCTACTGTGGATAATGCTGCTGTGAACATGGGTATACAAATACCTCTTCAAAACCCTGCTTTCAGTTCTTCTGGGTAGATACCTAGCAGTGGAATTTCTGGATCATATGGCAATTCTATTTTTAATTTTTAACTTTTTGAGGGGCATCCATACTGCTTTTTATAGTGGCTGTACCATTTTATATTCCTATCAGTAGGGCACAGGGTTCCATTTTCTTCATATCCTTGTCAATACTTATTTTCTGTTTTCCTGGTAGTAGTCATCCTAATGGGTATGAAGTGGTATCTTAGGCAGCGGCTTAACCCACTGAGCCACCCAGGCTCTTACAATTTTTAAATTCCTTCTACTTCTGTGGTATTTTTCCTCTTTAATCCTTTCATACACTGCGTATTTGTGTTTTCTCTCCTTTTTTTTTCCTGATTAAGTTTGTGTTTTATTGGTTTATTGTTTTAAAAGACACAGATTTGGTTACTATTTTTCTTTTCTTTCTTTTTTTGACTTAAATGTTTGAGATATACAAGTAAATAAGTATATGGAATGATAAAATTAATCCCCTTTGTAACCTATAACTCTCCTTATACAGTCCAACATAATGTTGAAGCTTTCTCTATTCCCCAACCTAAATGCTTTGTTCTTTTGCATGGAGAGGCGAAATTTGGTGTCTGTAATTCTTGTGTGCTTCTTATATTTTTATTTTTATTTTTTAAGTTTTATTTATTCACTTGAGAGAACACACAATCGCAGGAGGGTGGGGGGTGGTGTGTGGAAAAGCAGACTCCCTGCTGAGCAGGGAGCCTGTTGCAGGGCTTGATCCCAGGACCCTGGGATCATGACCCTGAGCCAAAGACACTTAACCAACTGAGCCACCCAGGCAACCCTTATATTTTTATTCTTAAGTGTACATGTCTAAGTGATATTAGTGACTTATATATAAGTCACTTTAAAAGGTATATATGTATATAAATACATTACATTTACAAGGTTTAACTGTGTTGTGGCATGTTACTGTGTTTAATTAATTTTCACTGTTGTAGAATTATAGTGGATACTCTAGTACTCTGCCCAGACCTGCTCTTCATAATTGAGTACTGGCGCTTTCTTACCTGAGTTTAGGCTAGCTCATAGAGGCATCCTATGAGCACTGACTGGGTGCTGCAGGATATGAGAAGTGACCCAGGGGCTTCTGGGTGGCTCAGTTGGTTAAGCGTCTGCCTTCAGCTGAGGTCATGATCCCAGACTCCTGGGATCGAGACCTGTGTCAGGCTCCTTGCTCAGTGGGGAGCCTGCTTCTCCCTCTCCCTCTGCAGGCTCCCCCCACCGCCACCCCCACCGCCACCCCCACCACCACCCCCACCTTGGGCGCTCTCATCCTCTCTCGTGCTCTCTGTCTCTGTCACATAAATAAATAAAATCTAGAAAATAAAAAAATTTTTAAAGCAAAGATTAAAAGCAAAGAAGCAGTAGCAGCAACCCAACTTGCCTCCATTGGGGACAGCTCTGAAGGGCATCCCAGCCCAAGTTCCATGTAATATCAGCTAAGGCCCCAGGTGTACCCTCACTGAGTCAGTTTCTCCTCATTTCCTTTTCATCTCCTTTTCATCCTTATACTTGTGTCTCATATGAGCACTCCCTGGGATTCCTGAATGCTAGACTCCCTCTCTCTTTCTCAAAAAACAAATGAATATAAGATAGTTGGAATTTTTTGCATTTTCTTTTTGGTGGATATTCAATTGTATAAATACCATTTATTAAGTCAACCCTGATAAAGCATAAATACAGTATACTATGTATCTTATAATGCCACATACTATTTATCATTACTATGTGAATTCTGTTATATTTACTGTGGTTCTCTATATGTTCTCTTTGCTTTTTTTTTTTTTTAAGATTTTATTTATTTATTTGACAGAGAGAGACACAGCGAGAGAGGGAACACAAGCAGGGGGAGTGGGAGAGGGAGAAGGAGGCTTCCTGCTGAGCAGGGAGCCTGATGCATGCCGGACTTAATCCCAGGACCCTGGGATCATGACCTGAGCTGAAGGCAGACTCTTAACAATTGAGCCATCCAGGCGCTCCCCTCTTTGCTTTTTTAAGCATCTCTTTAGGTATTTAGGAAGGTTTATATATTTTTTTTTCCAGGGAATGATACAGATATTTTTTTCAGGTGGTCTGTATTTTTATTCTACTAGTACCATTAATACTTTTTATAGTGCCTTTAATCTCCTTTTTTTAAACTTAACTTTTTACTATCAGTTTTAAATGATATTCTTTGATGTGTACGTATTAACTATATAACAATCAATAATCTTTATTTTCCTCCTTTTCTCTCGTTGCTTTTTCCACCTTTTAGTTGTATTCTCTTTATACTTTGTCAAAGCAGGTACTTTTACATATTGTTCTTCACTCTATGATCCCAGTCTTGTTTTAGTGTTACCTATACAATTGAATATATAAAATGCTCACTGGTAGTCCTCTTGAAAAATTTTCTAGGCATATTTTGGCTAGATGAAGCTCATCCTTTAATAGATTGCCCAGAAAGGACACACATCTGTAGTATTCCCTGGGTTCCACCATATTCAAACTTTTTTTCCTGAGTTATTGATAGAATTGGCATATAATATTATATGAGTTTAAAGTGTACAACTTAATGATTTGGTACATGTATATATTGCAAAATAATGACCACAATAGGTTTAATTAATATTTATCACCTCATGTAGTTAATAAAAATTTTTTTCTTATTATTAGAACTTTTAAAAATTACTCTCTTCACAACTTTCAAATATGCAATACTGCATTGTTAACTATGGTCACCATGCTATACATTACATCCCCATAATTTATAACGGAAAGTTTGTACCTTTTGACCAGCTTCTCTCAGTTCACCCCCCACCCCACCCCCTGCCTCTGGCAACCACCAGTTTTTTCTGTCTCTATGAGTTGAGGTTTTTTAGATTCCACACAGAAGTGAGGTTATATAGTATTTGTTTTCTCTCTGATTTATTTCTCTTAGTATAATGCCCTCAAGGTCATTCATGTTGTTACAGATGGCAGGATTTCCTTCTTTTTCTAAGTCTGAATAATATTCCACTCTCTCTCTGTATTTACCTCATTTTCTTTATCCATTCATCTGTTGATAGACATTTTAGATTGTTTCCATGTCTTGGTTATTGTGAATAATGCTGTAGTGAACATCAGCCTCAGATACCTGTTTGAGATAATGATTTTAGTGATTTAATTTCCTTTGGATATATATCCAGAAGTGAGATTGCTGGATCATATGGTAGTTCTAATTTTAATTTTTTGAGGAACTGCCATACTGTTTTCCATAGTGGCTGCACCAATTTACATTCCCACCAACAGTGCACAGGGGTTCCCTTTTCTCCACATTCATGCCAGCACTCATCTCTTGTCTCTTTGAGGACAGTCTTTCTGACTGTTGTGAGGTGATCTCTCGAGGTTTTGATTTGCATTTCCCTGCTGATTAGTGATGTTGAGCAGCTTTTCATGTGTCTGTTGACCATCTGTATGTCTTCTTTGGAAAAATGTCTATTTAGTTCCTCTTCCCATTTTAAAATCAGATAGTTTTTTGCTTTTGAGCTATATGATTTTTTAATATATTTTGGATATTAACCCTTTATCATATGTATAGTTTTCAAATATTTTCTCCCACTTAGTAGGTTGGCTTTTCATTTTGTTGATGGCTTCTTTTGCTGTGCAGAGCTTTTTAGTTTGATATATTCCCACTTGTTCATGTTTGCTTTTGTTCCCTTTGCCTTTGGTGTCAAGTTAAAAAAAAAAAAAAATCATTCGCAAGACCATCGTCAAGGAGCATACCCCCAAAACTGGTTTTTTTTTGATGTTCTGGAAACTTGAAGTACACAGCTTAGCAGGATATAATATCCTTGGTTTGTATTTTCTTTCCTGAAGTTTCTTAAAAATACTGTTTTATTATTATCTTGCTCTATATGTTTTTGAGAAATCTGATGCTAGTCTAATTCCTTACCTTTACCTTTACCTTTGTGAATTGTTTTTTCTGTTTGCCTGGAAGCCCTGAAGTTTTTTTTTTTTTTTTTTTTTTTTTTTTTGTCTTCAAGCAGTTTTACTGGGATATGCGTCAAAATCATTCTGGGTCAGTTTTCTTAAGCATCTGGTAGGCCTTTTTAACATGTAGATTCAGCCATTTTATTTCTGGGAAGTTTCCTTATAATTTTAATATTAGTGCTGTTCCATTGTTTTGATTTTCTTCATTAGGGGCACGAATAATACTAATGTTCCTTTCCCGTTACCCATTTCAGCCAGTTTCTCTCTGACCCTTTTGCTTCTTTCTTTATGTCATTTTCATTCTCTTTATCATTTTCCTCCTTTTCTTCACCATCCTTTATTGTGTTTTCATTAAAATCTATTCTCTCTCAGGGTGCCTGGGTGACTCAGTCAGTTAAATGTCCGACTTTTGGTTTTGTCTTAGGTCATGGTCTCAGAGTCCTGAGATCAAGCACCACGTCTGGCTCTGCAGTCAGCACTAACTCAGCTTCAGATTCTCTCTCCTTCTGCCCCTCCGGCTCCTGCCAGGAGCACGCAGGCTCTCTCTCTCTCTCTCTCTCAAGTAAATAAATAAATAAATCTTTAAAAAAATTATGGAGAGGGTGATTGGGTTATGGACATTGGGGAGGGTATGTGCTGTGGTGAGTGCTGTGAAGTGTGTAAGCCTGACGATTCACAGACCTGTACCCCTGGGGCAAATAATACATTATATGTTAATAAAAAAAATAAAAGTTCTCATGTGCTTTATCTCATTTAGTTTTTCTTTTTTTTTTTTAATTTTTTTTTTAAGATTTTATTTATTTATTTGACAGACAGAGATTACAAATAGGCAGAGAGGCAGGCAGAGAGAGAGGAGGAAGCAGGCTCCCTGCTGAGCAGAGAACCTGACGCGGGGCTCCATCCCAGGACTCTGAGATCATGACCTGAGCCGAAGGCAGAGGCTTTAACCCACTGAGCCACCCAGGCGCCCCTCTCATTTAGTTTTTCATTTCTTATATGATTTGGTCTTTTATTCTGTTTCTTTTTTTTTTTTTTTTTAAGATTTATTTATTTTAGAGAAAGAGAGCACAAGCAGGGAGAGAACGGAGGAAGGAGGGAAAGGATCTCAAGCAGACTACCTGCTGAGCATGGAGCCCAACATGGGGCTCGATCTCATGACCCTAAGATCACGACCTGAGCCAAAAACAAGAGTCAGACACCTATCCAACTGAGCTGAACCACCTAGGTGCCCTGTTTCTTCCATTTCTTTATGGCATTCAATCAGCTCTATTTAATTTCTTTCTCTTTTTTTGGTCCATTTTTATTCTTTGTTTTTGTCTTTCTGACTTAAGGTTTTTTTCTGCAAATTTTTGTTTGAGAGTATTTAATTCAATATGAAGTGAGTGTTAGTTTTCCCCGGCTCCATGGTTCATTTTGGGAGAGAAAATTATCAATAGAAAACCTTCCATTTGTATTTTTCTGATTTTTGCAATACTTTTGTATGCATATAGTTTGCTTTTGTTGTTGTGTCTCTGCATTCTGTGGACAAAGTTTTAGAGTTTTAGAGAGTTCTTCTATCACTCTTCCCTCCTCTATTCAGTTCCTTATATGAATTTATGGGTTCATATAAGGTGAGGGAAAGGGGTAGAGGAAAGGTTGGTGTGTCTTGTTTCTGTTTCGTTTCTGTAGGCTGTATAATTCCTCTCTTTAATTACCTTTTTTTATGTTAACTGCCTTGCTGCAAGAGCTTCCATCTTTTCTATCTGTGTACCTGACTCACTGCCACAAGCTCCGTTCTTCAGAGGCAGCCACTGGTGGTTCAGCTGTTTCTAGATACTTTCACATCACTAGGGCTGTGAACTATTAAGTCCTAACCTTGTGTTCAGTAGTTTTACCTTTACTGTTTTACTGTTTCTCTGGGGTAGTCCTGTCTATGCTTCCTCTCTGAGTTCCTTGTACCCCTGTGCCCTTTTTCATGGAGTCTTTTTAGCCTCCCTCCTTTCCCTCTCTGCATCCCTAGGCTTACAGTAGGCAGGCAGTGGGATTTCCTTGGGAATTATTTGTTTTTCTTTACTTACAGGTAATTTGAAAATTGCTGTAATCTCTGTTTCCTAGGAATGATAATGTTGAAGTCGTGGGTCCTGTTTAGTTTTATTTATTCTCCTTGTTTATTTTATATCTGTTTTGGGAAGTTGAAAGAGAGATTTGTGATCAGGCTACATTCATTGTTCTATGAACTTGAAAGATCCGACAATCCCTATTTTCATATAATTTTATACCTGAAAAATGCAAGAGTCAACTGAAAAACTACAGATGGTAAAAAATTCAGCTCTGTAGTGAGATTATAAAATTAGCAAATGGAAATCTGTAACTTTATTACGTATAAACAGGTTGGAAGCTATGATGGAGAATTCCACGTATGACAGGAAAAGAACCTGTTAAGATAAAACAACACCAAAACCTGGGAATAGTTATAACAAGACATGTATAAAACCTAGTGTGTTAGTTTCCTACAGCTGCCATAAAAAAGTATCACACAGTAGGTGGCTTAAAACAACAGAAAGTTATTCTCTCACTGTTCTAAGCTTGAAGTCCAAAATCAAAGAGTTGGCAGGACCGTCCTTCCTTTGAAGCTTTGAGAGAGGATCTTTCGTTGCCTCTTTCAGCTTCTGGTAGCTCCTTGTGTTTCTTGATTTGTGGCAGTATAACTCCAGTCTGTACCTTCATCTCTGCATAGCTAACTTCTCTTTGTCATTTCTCCTGTTCCGAAGAACACCAGTCATATTGGGTTAGGGCTTATCCTAATTTCAGTATGATCTCATCCTAACTTGATTTCATTTGCGGAGACCGTATTTCTAAATAAGGTCATACTCATAGGTATCAGGGGTTAGAACTTGAACATATCTTTTGGGGGAGACACAGTTCAACCCATAACACCTATATAAGGAATAATTTAGATATCTCTCAAGGGCATAAAGCAGATTTGATTAGTGGAAGTATATACAATATTCTTAGATAAGGGGATTCAACATTTTTAAGATGTGAAACTTATAAATTAAATTAATTTAAGGAAGATTGACATGATCCAGTAAAAACAGTGCTCCTTTTTTAAAAAAAAATTTAATTTTTTTCAGTGTTCCAAGATTCATTGTTTCTGTTTCACACCCAGTGCTCCATGCAATATGTGTCCTCCTTAATACCTACCAACAGGCTCACCTAACCCCCCACCCCACTCCCCTCCAAAACCCTCAGTTTGTTTCTCAGAGTCCACAGCTCTCATGGTTTGTCTCCTCCTCTGATTTCCCCCAATTCATTTTTCCTTTCCTTCCCCTAATGTCCTCCATGTTATTCCTTATGCTCCACAAGTAAGTGAAACCATATGATAATTGACTCTCTCTGCTTGACTTATTTCACTCAGCATAATCTCCTCCAGTCCGTTCCATGTTGATACAGAAGTTGGGTATTCATCCTTTCTGATGGAGGCATAATATTCCATTGTATATATGGACCATATCTTCTTTATCCATTCATCTGTTGAAGGGCATCTTGGCTCTTTCCACAGTTTGGCGATTGTGGCCGTTGCTGCTATGAACATTGGGGTACATATGGCTTTTCTTTTCACTGTATCTTTGGGGTAAATACCCAGTAGTGCAGTTGCAGGGTCCAAGGGTAACTCTATTTCTAATTTCTTAAGGAATCTCCACACTGTTCTCCAAAGTGGCTGCACCAACTCGCATTCCCACAACAACACACTGCTCCTTTTTGATTGCTTCCCATGTTGTCTTCTTCTTAGACTCTTGGGTAAATTGAACATTTGATGCTTGTGAGTTCTTTGTATAGTACTTGATCTAAGTTTATATTACTACCCATATGATATTTTAAGAACTCATCTTACCTGTTGTGATGGGTCAAGTTGGGATAAGTCTTAACATTTTTATTACTAATGTAAAGCTGCGTTGATCTGGAAATGCAACTTTGCTAAAGAGCACATGTGCAACTAAGTGATTTAATCCATGCAAATTAATGGTTTAAAATTTGGCTTCTGCTGCTTCGTGTAAAAGAATCTTTCTGTTAGGTCTTGACAGGATTTGAAATGTGGTTTTGTCTTAAATTTATGTGATATCTTCTAATATTGTTTCTTTGGTCAGAAGAGAAATAAGTTTTCTCTTAGATTTTTGTTTTCAATAAGTAAGAAAACTGGTCAAGAATGTTACAATCTGTGAAATGTTTGAAACAAAAATATTGCTTAGGTTTTATTATAGAAGCACTTGTAAGGGACATGTTATTAGCTGGATTTTGTCAGGAGTCATTTTACTTCAGTGAATTTAGGTGGTGACGAGTAATTGTATGTCTAATCTTCCTTTAGTATTAAGCTGTCAGTTGTGAATTATTTTGCTAATGTTCCCATCTGTAACACTGCCTAACCCATTTGTTTCTTTCTTTTTTTTTTTTTAAAGATTTTATTTATTTATTTGACAGAGATCACAAGTAGGCAGAGAGGCAGGCAGAGAGAGAGAGAGGAGAGAGGGAAGCAGACTCCCTGCTGAGCAGAGAGCCCGATGTGGGACTCGATTCTAGGACCCTGGGATCATGACCCGAGCCGAAGGCAGAGGCTTTAACCCACTGAGCCACCCAGGCACCCACCCATTTGTTTCTTATTACCACATCTTTTCTACTGGGTATAACTGGCTTGAAGTCTAAAAGTCAAGATAGGCAAATTTACGAAGAATTTTATGTTAATTAAAATTAATAACATGAAGGAAGGCCTGAAGACTTGAGTTACTGACTAGTCCAGGGGTTTTGTCAAAGCTAATTTTTTTCTGGGGACCAGAAATGCTTTGAGTTTTGTTTCAATGGGTAAGGTTGTTTGTTAGATAAATGGATTATAGATGATGAATATAAATTTACCTGATGTATCCAAGAAATGAGTGAACATTACAGTTACTAAAGAACTCTAGAATATAGCTGATATTGCTGGTTTTTAAATAATTAGGATGCAGATAGTTTTTACTTAATCTTTGGTGAACATAATTTAATTTTGTATCTCCTTTGGTTCAGAGGTTTGGTTCCCTACTTAAAATCTTTCTGAGGCGTCCCACTAATCTAATTTTTGAAAAAAAATCTGATGACATTTCACCGTGTACCTTCTCTTCTCTCTGCTGTCATCTCATCTCCTAGCAGTCCTCCCTTTTGCCCTGTTTTCAGGTCTCTAGATCTTCCTTCAGTTTCTGGAACTTCCCATATGCTTTTCTTCTATGAACTTTCCTCTAAGCTGGTTGCTCCTTCTGGCTTTGATGAACCCTCTCTCTTTGCCAGTGGTTTACTGAGTTTTTTGAGCTCAGCACAAATTTCACTTCCTGAAAGTAATCTTCTCTAAATCCACTGGAGTCCCATCCCTTATTTTACATGCTTTCTTTTCATCTTTTTCATCTACTGTAGTAGCCCTTAACAGTAATTGTCATGAAGTAATTATGAAAATCATGTATACTGGCTACCCTCATAGTGAAAATGTAGGCTCCACAAGGGCAGGGACTGTCATCGTTTCTCATAATATTTTTAATGCTCAGCCTGATGTTTGACATTCAGCAGGCAGTAAGTATTTATTGAATATGTAAGTGAATGAGTAGTGCTGAAACATTATTCATTATTCACTGCACATCTGTAGAAGACTATTAAAAGTTGTTATTGATTGCTTATAGTATTAATCAGTTTTATCATTGTTCAGAGTCCTGGGTAAAGGCTTATGTAACTCTGGAAGAAAATTTTCAACTTAAGTAAATCTGGAAAATTTTTTCAACTTAAAAAAGTGAGCAATAGACATAAAAGCAATTTTCTTTTCCTTTTTTTTTTTTTTTTGAAGTGTAAAATGTTGCTGGTTCTGTGGGAGAGCAGCTTTCAGTAAAGGTGTTTTTCAGAATTTACTCTTGCCCACTCTTTTTTTTTTTTTTTTAATTTATTTATTTATCAGAGAGGGAGGGAGAGAGCACAGGCAGCCAGAGTAGCAGGCAAGGCAGAGGGAGAAAGAAGCAGGCTCCCTGCTGAGAAAGGAGCCTGATGTGGGACTCAATCCCAGGACACTGAGATCATGACCTGAGCCGAAGGTAGCTGCTTAACCGACTGAGCCACCCAGGCATCCCATACTCTTGCCCACTCTTGTTTTCCCCTTAAAAATGAGTGAAATCAAAGTAATATGCCCTATTATAAATATTTCAACTATAATTTTTTTTTAAGATTTTATTTATTTATTTGACAGAGATCACAAGTAGGGAGAGAGGCAGGCAGAGAGAGAGAGAGGAAGAAGCAGGCTCCCCGCTGAGCAGAGAGCCCGATGTGGGGCTCGATCCCAGGACCCTGGGATCATGACCTGAGCCGAAGGCAGAGGCTTTAACCCACTGAGCCACCCAGGCGCCCCTCAACTATAATTTTTTAAAAATTTAAGCACAAATACAATGCTGGCTCCAAAAGATTTTTTGTTCGTGGTAGGAAATTGTCACTCACAGTTCTGCTATATAGCTTAATGACATTTCAAATGCTTGAATGTGTTATGTGTTTATGTGTCTTTTCATTTTCTGCTCTCATTTTTCAATGAGATTATCATATTATTAAAAGATGAAAATAAAATATTGAGTCTATAATTCATTAAGTAAATATTGCCTTAAAAACAAACAATTTTCACTTGAGTTCCAACTATGTGCCAGACACTGGTATATAATAGTAAACAGATGGGGTCACTGCCCTTACGAAACTTAATACTTTAGTTGGCAGAGATAGACCACATTCTGATAATCACACAAATAGATAATGACAACCCAGTGTGTGCAGTTAAAGGAGAAGGTAGGAGAGAATTAGTAGAGAAAGACCCCTGACCTAGTCTCAGTATCAGGAGAGAGACAGTTTTCCCTGAGGAAGCGACACTGAGAGGAGATCTGAAGGAAGAGGAATTAACCTGTGGTGAATATTCCAGGCTGAGGGAACAGCACGTGCAGAGGCCCTAAGGCAGGAAGAGGATGTTTTTGAGTAACTGACAGCAGAAGACAGGGAACTAGATTAGGGAAGGGTATGGGGAAGTGAATCAACACGGAGGTGGAAAGGTAGTCAGGAGACTAGGTCAAACATTAAGGATTGAGTCATTAAAATATGGTTACTGTCACCAGTTTGGAAACTTAGGAAATCTAAATGTCCATCTGCAGGGGACTAGTAAATTACGGTATTATGTAAAGGAATATTATGTAACTGTAAAAAGAAAAATGAAATTCACCATATACTTAAAAATAAAGAAATTTTGATTTAATATTATAATTTTTAAAAATACAGAACCAAAGAGGATTAAAATCTGACCCAAAGATATGTATGTGACCTGTGCCACATGAAATTTTGGATATAGTAAATTATCCTCTTACGGATATATTGTAATAGTAATTACATATTTTGTTCTGTTTTGAGAATCTATGTATTGTATCTCTCTCAAGTCTGATATTTTATGTAAATAAGTATTAGTGCTTAAGAACATGTCTACTGGTCTGAGATCCTAGGTTGATATTCTGGCATTACCATTTACACAGTTGGTTAACCGGGCAAATTACTTCAACTCTCTAAAGCTCAATTTTGTCAACTGTAAAATGTGACCAGTAATATTTACCTGATAGAGTTGTAGTGTGAATGATGTGAGATCGTGCATGTGAAGCATTTAGGAGAGTGCCTGGATATCTTCTTCCCCTAAGAGTTACTCACTATCACTTACTATGAAAAATATCTTCTCATTAATACCAGTTATCTGAAGTTAGAGTGCAGAAAGAGAACACTGAAGGAAGGTATGTCAAAAACTTATTGTAGTTGCCTCTGAGAGCTGGGACCATGGCTGATATTTTTTCTTATTTTATTGTTTTGTGTATTTTCCAGACCTTGACACATGGGTATGTTTTTAAAATTAGTAATGTTTTCATTTAAATATGCTGCCTTTGCTGAAATGTAATTTTTCATAGCCTCTTTTTCAGCAGTGATAGAAAGTCTACATACCCTAATTCAGGTGATGTGAATTCTACAAATTTATCCATAATTATTTCTTCTCTGTATTTTGATTACCATTGTACCATTTTTACCATTTTAAAAGGCTTTGTGGTCAGAGCTGCTAAATTGTGATTGGAAAGGAAAAGGGCTTCTTGCATTTTGAGACCATCTGTGGGAGTTGCATTGTCTGAAACTGACAAGAGATCATGGCAGATGGTGAGGTCACAAAGATTGACTTTTTGAGCTTGACATAATGTGTTCATGAAACTGGAAGAAGAAATCCGACTTATTTTTTAACTAACTGAAGAGCTTGGTGACAGGAAAAAGTGTACGATTGTTGAGCCTGGATAAAACATAATGCATCAGTGCACATGACTGGTTTATCATTGAGAATCACCAGTGCCATGTTTATTTACTTTCTGGGCACTTGGGTTTTAAGTCATATGTTACAAATAATTTTTAGATTAGAAATGATGTTTAAAAAAAAGCAAAAGTTTTAAAAATACTTAGAAATGTGTATTTCTAAACTAAAGGTTATAAACTCTCACTCAAATCCAGTACTTCATTTTTTTTTTTAAAGATTTTATTTATTTATTTGACAGAGAGAGATCACAAGCAGACAGAGAAGCAGGCAGAGAGAGAGAGAGAGAGGGAAGCAGGTTCCCTGCTGAGCAGAGAGCCCGATGCGGGACTCGATCCCAGGACCCTGAGATCATGACCTGAGCCGAAGGCAGCGGCTTAACCCACTGAGCCACCCAGGCGCCCCAGTACTTCATTTTTATTTTTTATTTATTTATTTATTTTTTTTAAAGATTTTATTTATTTATTTGAGAGAGAGACAATGAGAGAGAGCATGAGCGAGGAGAAGGTCAGAGAGAGAAGCAGACTCCCCGCGGAGCTGGGAGCCCGACGCGGGACTCGATCCCGGGACTCCAGGATCATGACCCGAGCTGAAGGCAGTCGTCCAACCAACTGAGCCACCCAGGCGTCCCCCCAGTACTTCATTTTTAATTGAATGAGGCAGATCTCTGTCATAATCCCATTTCTTTTTATAACATTTATCTTAATGTATTTTTACATAATTTTTTAAAAAGATTTTTATTTATTTGAGAGAGAGAGGAACCAGTAACAGGGTAGGGGCAGAGGAAGAAGCAGACTCCTTGTTGAGCAGGGAGTCTGACGAAGTGGGGCTCAATCTAGGGTCTCCAGATCATGACCTTGGGCCTAAGGCAGGCACTTAACCAACTGAGCTATCCAGGTGCCCCAGTAATTTTACATAATTTAAATTATCTTTGAAAGTTTATGCTTGCTGTTTCTCTGATCTGCTAGGATGTCTTCAGTGCCTAGATGAATGCCTTGTACATAGTGGGTGTTCAGTGCTTGCTGGATAAATAAATTAATGACTAAAGTTATTGCTTACTTCTGTTAATTTTAGAAAAGTTTTTCTAACCATAATTAAACAATTTATTTCCTTTTAAAACTAGATTTATAGTGTGGTATTTTTTTACTTCTACTACATGTGAGTTAAGTATTACTTATTTTGGAAGAAGAAACCTTAATTTGTCATGAAAAACAGCAAACTGCTTTTTTAAACCCTAACACTGTGGGCTTATACTCTGCTAGGCAGTGTCCTAATAATTTTTTATGTTTTGACTCAAATAGATGTACTATTTGTTACTATTTTTGCAGATGGGAGAAATCGAGGCACAGAGATGTTCCAGTAAAATTTACTCAAGAAATCCATGTCAAACATTTTATCATTTCAAGCATTTATCATTTAGGTAACATTTAGAGGTTCTTAATTTGTACTTTGCTCTGGTGAAAGGATACAAAGAATACTAAGCAAAATTAAGTTTGTTAATGTAGCTCATTAATGTGCCTAAGCAGTATTTTATTGGTCACCACTTGCTATTGTGTGCTGAAATAGTAACAGTCTGTTAATTTCTTCTTTTTTTTTTTTTAATTTGGGTAAATATCAGTGTCACCTGGGAGCCCAGCCATTAGGAGATAGAATACTGTATTGAATACTGAATATTGTAATGAAGCAGAGGTATGGAGACAAGCCACTTTAACCATAACAACTATATTTTGGAGTGAAGAAATGGGGAGAAGGGAAAAAGGGCATTTACTAGCTGAATCTGGTACACCAGCCCAATGATGTCTGCTTATATTTCATTGACTAGAATTATGTCCTATGGTCAGTACATCTGAAAGAGAGACTGAGAATGTAGTACTTTTTTTTTTAAGTTGAGCACATTGCCACCTTCAACTTCTCCTAAGGAAGAAGAGGATAAGATACTGGCTAGGCAAACCATATCTGCCTTAGATACAGTAGGTTTCTAAAATTTGACAGGGACTCGGGTGCCTGGGTGGCTCAGCGGGTTAAAATTTGACAGGGACTTTGATGGAAAACACTTCATTGTTTTTTGTTAGAACTACATTTTCATAGGTCAGAAGGTACTCTTAGAAATATCTAAAATTGAATTTTTTGTGTTCAGGAGTGTTTGGTGTTTATGTATGAACTGTAGGGCATTTGTCACATTGACTTGGATCTGAAGATTTTCATTTAAGCAGATTGTATGTAATTTACTGCTAACAAGGTTGAAAAACTCAGTATACCTTTTTTTCAGATGAGGACACTGAAACTCAAAGTGGTTGAGTCACTTGTTCAGGGTCACACAGCTAATAAGTGTCAAAGCTGAGATTGAGCCTAACTTTAAAAATCCATGCTTTTTTCACTCTGCTAACACTGTTGCTTTATTTATTGGATGCCTGCTTCAATTAGGACACTTAGAATCAACTGTTATTTTATTTTTTTTCTATTTAAATAATCAATTCTTGTTCCTCTCTTGTATCTTAGAGTTCCCACTGATCTTTTTTAAGCTTTTAAGTTGATTGCATCATGAAGAGAAATATAAATTTACTTCTAAGTACTACTTCACCTGCACTTTGCAAGTTTTATTATTTTCTATCCTTTTTTAAAGTTTATTTGTTACTTATTTTTGAGTAATCTCTACACCCAACATTGGACTCAAAATCATAATCCCTGCGATCAAGCGTTGTGCATTGTCTTCCGACTAAGCCAGCCAGTTTTATTATTTTCACTATCATTCCGTTCTTAATATTCTGTTATTCTTTACTGCTATTTTCATTGTCATTCAGTTCTAAATATTTCAGATTTCTTTAACTCATGGGTTGTTTGAGCAATAATATAGTTTTATTTTTTAAATATATGATTTTTAACTCTTTATTTAAAATGGCTGATTCCTAACTTAGTTGTATTGTGGTCAGAGACCATAATCTGTATAATATTGCCTCTGTTAGGTAGTTTAGTGAATGGGATGTCAGGAACTTGTGCTTTATTATTTATCTGATTTTTTAATACTGAAGAGAAAATAACAAATACTTGATGAATGTGAAACATTTCTAGCATAGGAACTTAATTTTCATATTAGATCATGAGAGACATTGTGAACAAATCTACAGCTATCATGGGGCAGTGAAAATCATAGTAGTAGTCCAGGTCTTACTTGGGATTTTTAAATTTATGTTTTATCATTGAAATATTGTAAATTTATTGGGTTTGGGTTTTTTTTTTTTTTTTAAGATTTTTTTGTTTTTGAGAGAGAGAGAGCACAAGTGCCTACATGAGCTTTGGGGGGTGGGCAGAGGGAGAGGGGCAGACTCCCTGTTGAGGGGGGAGCCCAACTCAGGGCTCCATCACATGACATTGAGATCATGATCTGAACTGAAGTCCGATGCTTAACTGACTGAACCACCCAGGCACCCTGAAAATTTGTAAATTTGGTGTTTTATTAAAAAGTAAAAATGCCTTTTTTTCCATCCACAAAGTTTTTTTTTAAGATTTTATTCATTTATTTATTTGACAGAGATCACAAGTAGGCAGAGAGAGAGAGAGAGAGAGAGAGAGAGAGAGAAGCAGGCTCCCTGCTGAGCAGAGAGCCCGATGTGGGACTCGATCCCAGGACCCTGGGATCATGACCCGAGCCGAAGGCAGCGGCCTAACCCACTGAGCCACCTAGGTGCCCCATCCATCCACAAAGTTTTACTTGTAGATTCGGATTCTAGTATATGAGGCAGACAGTTGGAGCCTCCATTTCTTGAAGCCATATTGTTTATGATCTTTTCAAAATTAAGTTTTATTTTTTCCTTCCCCTTAAATGCCTTATTAAATCTTTAATTTTGAAACAATGTAAAATAAGAAAAAGTTGCAAAAATAGGACATAGAACTCCTGAATACCCTTTACCCAGATTATCCAATTGTTGACATTTTGCCATACTTGGTTTATCATTCCCACTTTCTTCTTCTTCTTTTTTTTTTTTTTTTTAAGATTTTGTTTATTTATTTGACGGAGATCACAAGTAGACAGAGGCAGGCAGAGAGGAGGGGAAGCAGGCTCCCTGCTGAGCAGAGAGCCCAATGCGGGGCTCGATTCCAGGATTCTGGGATCATGACCCGAGCTTAAGGCAGAGGCTTTAACGCACTAAGCCACCCAGGCGCCCCTCATTCCCACTTTCTATATACAGATTATATATTTTTTCATCATTCGAAAGTACATTGCTATTATTATACCTCTTCACTTCTAAATATTTTGGTGTACTTTTTCTAAAAACAGGAACACTCACTTAAAAAACCCACAACTGATCAATGCAGGAAATGAAATGCTGAAATAATACTATTATCTAGTCTGTGGACCATATTTCCGTTTTTCCATTTGCCATGATAATGGTCTTCACAAGAGTTATATTCTCTGGTCCAGAGTCCCAGTTGAGGATCCTGTGTTGAGTTTAATTTTTATGTGACTTTTGTCTTTTTAAACCTGGAATGGTTGTTAGGTTCCTTTTTTCTCATGACACAAAAATTTTTAAGAAGTTCAGTTCATTATTTTATAGAATGCCCCTCAATTTAAATATCTCTGCTATTTCCTCATGAATTAGATTATGCTTTGGGTAGAAGTATCTCAGAAGTGGTATTCTATCCATCTCAGTGCACTTGTGGAGATGCATGTTAGTTTGTGTCATTGTTAGTGGTCATTTGGTAGGTTTGATCACTTTAGCTACGTGGGGCCAGGTTTCTTCACTGTAAAATTTGAATGAATAAGTATTTTGTGGGGTGATATTTCAAGACTATGTAAATATCCTGTTTCTTAACAACTTTTCACCCACTAAAGTTTTAGTATCTATGATAATCCTTGTCTAATCAGGTATTATTATGATGTTTACAAATTGGTGGTTTTCTCATTCCATCATTCATTTATATTTACTATTTGGTATAATAATTGCAGAGAAGAGCTTTCCCTTCTTCCTCATTATTTGTTTCTATCAGTATGAAGTCCTGGATTGTTATTTTATTCAAAGAGTTTATAGTCTATTATAATCTGTTATTATCAGTGTATACTTTGGTGCCCACTTGTTACAAATTGTGCAGTTGTAGGCCCTTTAAGCTGACTCCTGTATACTTTTAATATGTCTCCATCATTTTTTTGAGCTCTTCCTTAATGTAGATACAATAAAATGTTCTAGTCTCATCTTGCACATCTCTTTCCCCAACCCTGGAACTGGCTATTTCTTCAAGAAGCCCTGGTGTTTCTTTCAGTGTGTTATCTAAAGGAACATAGTATGATATTTCAGAGCCCAGGTTTTATCACTTGTTAGCTGAGTTGATTTGGTGGGATATTTAAACTCTGTAAGCCCCAATTTTTATTTGGAAAATGAGGATTAAAATGGTACATATCTCAGAGTGTTTTTGCGAGGATTAATTTAAATAATCCACTTAACAATGCATGTCACATGGTTAATATGACATAAACGTTGCCTATTATTATTATTACATTACTATTCCCTCTTTTTTCCCCCTTTAACAGGATGTTCTTTTAAAGAATTATTGAAGACGAAGTTGTTGGTTTTTTTTTAATGGCTTTACAGAATTTTAAATCGAATACAATTTGACATGACGGCAAAAAATGTAAGTACTGTAAATTTTTAAGTGTAAGTATTTTTAAAATGAGTTGTACTTTTTCCTATGCACATTTTTCTTCACTATTCTAATTACTCAAGTTCAATTTACTGGCATTAGTTTATAATTGTCTTTGTTTATGCAAAATATGATAGTGAACTTCAATGCTGTTGAATATAGCCCTTGAGTGGGCACAGTAGCATTCTTGTAAATTGCTGCCAAGTTGTACCTCCTCAACAGCTGCAAAATTTCTCTCTCTAGAAAGTTCCCCACCTCTCTCCTTTTTTGGTACTGTATAAATCTTTGTTTTGGTACTTGCTGGAGATTTACTAGCCTTATTGAGAAAATCAGTTTTCTTTGGCCCAATTTTTTTTTTTTTTTTTTGTGGACTTACTCAAGGAAGTATGTACACTGAGATATGGTTTAGCTGTCCTCCATGAAATGATTCCTGAGGAGACATTAGATTTTCGATGTTTTGGAGAAGCTATTCAGTTTCTTTCCTCTGCTCAAGGCTTCTGTTTCTGAGTCAGCTTCCTTTCAGGTTATTTTCTTATTGTCTGACTGTGTCAGTAGATTTTGTTCCAGTTCTGTGATGGACTATGCCAGAAAATAAATATTGCAACATATAGGGAAATAACTTATAATTGCTTTACTGTTCCCTCATTATGATGTCGGAATCTCTGATTGTACATAACAGAAATCAGCTTTGCTACTTTAAAAAGGGAATTTATTATAAAGATACAGGAATGTCTCAGAGACTTTAAGAGTAAGAATTTAGTGGGCCATCAGAAAGATCTGGGTGCAAAAATTTGAAATGTACCAGAAATTGAAGCAGTGTTTAGTCTCCATATATTATCTCTGCTTGTCTGTGTGCATCTGCTTTATACTCTGTCCCTCTCTGCGAATCATGCTCCTTAGTTCTCTAGGCAGCCTCTCAATATATGTGTCACAGAACCAGCCTGTTCAGAGAAAGAGAGGTGCCAAGGAAAGGATGAAGACAACTTGACAGATCTGTCTGCCCATGTCAGCTCCAATTTCAGACTCCTTGGGGTGGACCTCTGCTACTGCTCATGTGCAATATCTACTAGTGGTTTAACCTAATTATGACTAGGAGAAGTGAGCATTCTATTGTGTGAAAAGGTCTCCTTGTCAGCCAGACAGATAGTTCCAAATACTGCCCATTATACATCTAAAGAATAACATGAAAAACAAAATCCTTCATGATTAATCTCTATTTTCCTATTATTAACCTTGCTTTTGACATGCTCTAAGCAGCTATAAGCAGATACAGATTTTGTTTCATTATCACTTAATTAAATTATTTTGTTAGGATAAATTATCAGGAGTACTCTGCCTTAATCTAAGGTTGTTATATGTATATTTGTTAACGTGTTGTTTGGGGAAAAGAAAAAGCAAAGTTTTAGTCTGTGTATTGGGAATTTTCTTGCAGAATATTATCTTGATTTTTTTCTCCTTAGGAAGAAAGGGAAGTAAAAATTATCTTGAACTACAAGCGGGTTAACATTCAGATAGCAAGCATATTTTGGATTAAAATCTACCTTGCATCAAATATCATCTTTCTAGTCATTTGTACAATTTGCTATATTCAAAGTATTTTCCCTAAAGTAACATAAAGCATTTGAACGAGTGGTAATTATACTCCCATTATTTTGTTTGTATATTTGGAAGAAATCACACAGTGAGCAACATGTTTCTCTTTCTGCTATGGCAACCTAGGGGGAGAGGGATGAGCTGATCCTCTTGATATCTTAGAGTTAGGGACATGAAGAGGTCAAGCCTCAGATTGGGCTGAGCTGACGCATGTGGGAAAGAATTGAAATAGGCTGTCTGAAAATAACCAGTCAAGTTCACTAGCCATTCTGCAACAGAGAAGAACATTTTAGTGGCTTTTAATATGTTTTATCAAGATACCTACTGAAAGGATTATACTATTTCACAGTGCCATGAGTAATTCATTCTCTTCCCCGCCCCCTGTATATTTACCTGATATTGTTCTAGGCTCCTGCCTTCCTGTGGCTTATAGTGTCTGTAGTGAGAGAAGACAATAAATACATACCTAATGTCAGATAATGATAAATCTTATGAAAAGTAAAGCCAGAGAAGGAGAGAGAGAATGATGGCAGTGAGAGAGAGTTTTTCAACTTAAGTTTTCAGAAGAATTCTCTTTAAGGAAATGATGTTTAGATAGAAGTGTTCTTGAGTCTCAATCCAAGAAGAGGAAGCCAGCCTTATGAGTACCTGGGAAAAGAACATTCCAGGTAGAGGCAGGAAAATGTACAGTTGTTCAAGGAACAGCCAGATGACCAGTTTATAAGTGGAACAGAGTAAGCAAGGAAAAGTGGTAGATGAAGTCAGAAAGAAAGCAGGAGCCAGATCGTGTGGAGCCTCAAATTCTGGGTGATAGGGGTGTATTTAAAACATCAGTAAGAGGGGCGCCTGGGTGGCTCAGTGGATTAAGCCGCTGCCTTCGGCTCAGGTCATGATCTCGGTGTCCTGGGATCAAGCCCTGCATCGGGCTCTTTGCTCAGCGGGGAGCCTGCTTCTCTCTCTCTCTCTCTCTGCCTGACTCTCTGCCTACTTGTGATCTCTCTCTCTGTCAAATAAATAAATAAAATCTTTAAAATAAATAAATAAATAAATAAATAAATAAATAAATAAAACGTCACTAAGAAGCCATTGGAGATTTGCTGGTCAGCTGTGACTGGACTTACTATTTTAGAAAGTTTGTCCTGATTGCTGAGTGAATAGATGGAAGAGAGGCATAGTAGAAGCAAGAGACTTGGCACTTACTTCAGTAGTTCAGACAACAAACTATTGTGATTTGGCCTGGGGTAGTGATATTGGAGATGGGGAAATGTGGCTGGATCTAGGATGTAGTTGAAGGGACAGCTGTTAGGAGTTATTGAGTAATAAGGAATGGGGGCAGAGAAAATTTAAAAAAAGACTTCTCAGTATTTGGCTTGTGTAACTGGATAAATAGTTATGCTGTTTAACAAGAAGAAAAACTCTTGGGGGAACTGTGAGATTTTGTGTCAAACTCAACAGTCATTTTGAACTTATTAAAGTTGGTAGACCTAAAAATGACCAGGTGGAGATATTGGCTAGGTAGCTTGATAAATGACTCTGGAGCTCAGAGAAATGGTTGGGATTGGATACAGACATTTGGAGTCATTTCATATTAAATTATTTTCAAGTAGTGGTACTACATGAGATTATATAGAATGTGAATGGATAGAGTATACCTGAGGACCCAAGGTCTGAGCACAGGGTTTCTCCAGCATCTGGGGAGGAGGAGAAGCAGGAAAGGAGACTCAAAGAATGACCAGAAAGGAAGGAAGTAGTGTTATCCTGATGATCTGGAAGCCAAGTGAAGAAAGTGTTTTAAGGAGGAGGGAATGATCCATTGTGTCTCATGCCACCGAGAAGTAAGTAACTCTTAGACGTGGAAGAGATTGCCCAGGTCTTACAGAGCTATCATTAAACACATATTCAGATATTTACATCCTTATTTTCTGCTTCTCATTTTACATATCTCTTATGAGAACAGTTTTTTGTGAGGAGTTATTTTTGTCTAATCCATGCCATAGTAGGTCTCATGGTTGCAAATGATAGAAACCCTACTTAAAACAGCTTAAGGCAAAACATGGAATGTATTGATTCACACAACTGGAAAGTCTGTGGTACTCTGGCTTCAAACACATCTGGTTACAGGAGAACCAAATGATGATGTCAGGGATCTGTCTTCCTTTTTCCATCTCTTGGCTCTATATGATGGCAGAATACTGTATGTTGTCTTTATAATTCTTACTTCAGAAAACAAGAAACTTTTCCTTTTTAGCGCTTACATTTCAAGTTCTTTTGGTTGACCCTGCTTGATCCAGATGCTTAGACAAGCCAACGTGGAGAAAGAAGTGGGTCAGGTCTGAGTCATGGGTCTACTTCTGCTGACATGGCAACAGTTGAGGCTCAAAGATTAACAGTCATACTGGAACTACGTGGATTGTGGGATGGATCGTTTTGCAAAAAGGAAAGTCTGTAGAGCTGGCAATATATTCATTGTTTCTGGGATAAAATTGTTGTTAAATGGGGCACCTGGGTGGCTCAGTGGGTTAAGCCTCTGCCTTTGGCTCAGGTCATGGTCTCAGGGTCCTGGGATCGAGCCCCGCATTGGGCTCTCTGCTCGGCAGGGAGTCTGCTTCCTCCCCTCTCTGCCTGCTGCTCTGCCTACTTGTAATCCTACTTGTAATCTCTCTCTCTGTTAAATAAATAAATTAAATCTTTAAAAAAAAATTGTTGTTAAATTGTATCTAATATTCACTGATACTCTTCATGACCACAAATGCAGGTGTGTCCTGACTTAAGCTTATTCAGTATACAATAAAGGATTTGAAAGGTAATATGATGTGTATTTTTTGCCTCATCAAAGAATCTTTTAAATAATATGTAAGCCATGATACTCATTACAGAAAAATTAGAGAATACAGGTAAAGAAACTAGCCTAGAGACTATAAGCAGAATTTTGCCTAGGAAGACATTTGATATATATACAAATGCGTGTGTGTGTGTGTGTGTGTGTGTGTGTGTGTGTGTGTGTGTGTATAACAAAATGTGTACAAATATTTTGAATAAAAATGAGGTCATACTGTTTTGTAACCATTATTTAGTTTAATCTTGATGATAAATGTCTTTTCTTAATATCTCTGCAACATCATTTTAAATGACTGTTTTATGTTATCTGCTGTATGAACTTACATCAGTTTCCTGATATTGGCCATTAAGTAAATTCCACTTTTTTCTTTTTTTCCTTTTCTTTTTAGCTTTTTGTTTATTTTTACTTACTCATTGGATTATTTCCATAAAGCAAAGTCTTAGGAAATTGCTAAGCTGAAGGGTGTGTGCTTTGGGGGGCTTTTGTTTCATGTTGCTAAATTGCATTTCAGAAAGGTTGCACTCATTTATATATTCATCAGTGGTGTATGAGAGTGCCATTTCCCTTTATTTTCTTTTTAGTCTTGCCAATGTAATCAGCAAAAAAATGGTATGGAGTTTATTAATTTCACTAGTTACTAGTTAATATTTTTTTTAAAGATTTTATTTATTTATTTGAGAGAGAGAGAGAGAGAAAATGCAAGGAGAGAAGTCAGTAGGAGAAGGAGAAGCAGACCCGGCTGAACAGTGAGCCAGATGCAGCACTCGATCCCAGATCTCCAGGATCATGACCTGAGCCGAAGGCAGTGGCCCAACCAACTGAGCCACCCAGGCGCCCTCTAGTAGCTAGTTGGGTCACATTGGTGTTCTGTGTGTTCAGTTGCATCTCTCTTTTGTGAATTGTCTGTGTTAGTGTTGAAGAGTTAAAGTCATTACCGTCTGAATAACAACCCGCATGTGGGTATTGCTTTGTCACTAAATCATATTCACGTAATTATTTAATTTGATCTAAGGAGCTCTCTGAGTTTGTCATGTGCATAGGTGTTGTCATCTCCATTTGCAGTGACTGCTAAGATCACCTTGCTTGTGGATGGCAGAGCTGAACTCAGTGTACAGATCATCTCACACTGAATCTTTTCTTTCAGTTTCACCAATTTAAAATGTTGAATGTTAGTGAAATTATAATGTTATTAATGGGAATTAAGGTTTGAACCCTGAAAATTGGGCTTGGATATTTTTTATTCTACAGACATTTAGTGACTGTTTATAGTATGCAGCACAGTGTTTGAATATCCAGATAGAAAACTTTTCTCAGGACCTTATTAGGTGAAAAATTTTACATAAAATGAGTTCAGCTTTTACTTTTGTTCTGTGAACCATTATTATTATTATATTCTTCTTAAATAGAATAAGGAAAGAAAAGTTATTTTTAAATGCCTTTCCTAGCCAACTTTTTCTGCTCTCAAATAATCTTCTTTGAGTCTTTATAGTGTTTATGAAAAAGCAGAGATTAATAAATTTTTGAAATTTTAATTTTAGTAGTATTTATATAATCTCTAAATACAAATACCTCCCCTTGTCTATTAGACCAAAATTAGCATGGAGTATTGATTGACTCACAATTGACCTTTATCTTTTTAGAATATAATTTGTTAGTTTTTAAGATGCAGATGTACTGCTGCTTAAAAAGTTTCCAGATTCATTCTCTGCTTCACTCTGCAGAAGTTGGCCATTAAGAGCAGGTGTTTAAACATAACAGTAACCCAGTTACTGTGAAGTCTCTGCTGTGAATATGTGGTTTCAGTTGAGGTTTTTGCCGTTATCTTTGTATAATAACAAAAAGATGTAAACTGATGCTTTTGAAATTATTGTAATATGTGTATTAAATGATCACATTATATTAAGCATAGACTGTTAAATGCTGTCTTTGCTTTCTTTTTACAGTAGAACACTAATGAAAGTTCTGTCTTTTTTAGCAGAAAAGTTTTTTTTTTTTTTCCAAGAGAGGCATGTTAATGATGCCACAGTAAACTCTTGGCATTTACAAATTGAACACCTTTTTAAGAAATATTTTATTTATTTATTTGAGAGAGAGAGAGAAAGCACAAGCAGAGGGAGCAGCAGGCAGAGGGGGTGGGAGAAGAAGGCTCCCCACTGAGCAGGGAGCCTGATGTGGGAGTTGATCCCAGGATCCTGGGATCATGATCTGAGTCGAAGGCAGGCGCTTAACCAACTGAGCCACCCAGGCACCCTACAAATCGAACACTTAACATTAATATTTGTGAGCATTTCTAGAGATTCATGTAGTAGTAATTTGTTACAAATTTTATTGCAAAGGGTTTATTTCTAATAGCATACTTATAAGAAGCTAGATAGAAATAAGTATCTGCACCATTAATTACATAGAATTGAGAAGGTGCATTTTAGATGTCTTCCACTCAACTGCTGTCATAAAAATTTAGTATTAGATGCTAGAGATAGGTTTGCATCAGAATTACTTTTCCATGATGTGAATGATATGTAGAAATATTTCTGGTAATATACCTCTTGACAAAAAGAAATAGCTATTAGTAGTGCATTTGAATTACTAAATAATGAAATAATTAGCTCTTACATTATGAAATTGTAAAGTATCAAATGAGTGCCTTTGAACAATATATGTTGCTAATGCAGTGGGTAGTTTAAAAATAACATTAAGTGCACAGATACAAAGTTATAAAGCTTTGTGTTCTTTAAAATATTTTTAATGTGCTAGTACTTTGAAAGGATGTTTGAGGTACCAAGTTAGCACTGATATTTGAAAATGACAAATCTATATGGATTAAAACAATAACATAATAGTAATAGTAGAATCATTTATTGGAATCTTGTTTATGTCAAGTTTTCAAAAATGGAGAATTTTTTTTCCTCCTAACTCTGTAATAAGTTTTTAAAATTCTGATGATACTACCGTATTTAGTTCTGTGATTCCAAGAAGTCCAGTGGCTGTCACATTAAATGAAATAAATTGTCTAAAGGTGAATTTATAAACACACTTGCTATAGATAATCCGCAGGTATCATATTAATAGTTAAGAAGGTTACTATGATTGAGCACTGTGTGCCATACACTGTGCTAGATGCTTTACATGAACTATCTCAGTCTTTCTAATAACCTAAACTGGTAAGCATCTAAACTGGTAAGCACTTCTAGCATCCTTCAGTTTACAGTTGAAGGGACTGAGAAGTAGAGAACTTGTGTGACTTCACCATGACCACACACATAGTAGTCTTGATGAGCCAGAGTATGAGCCCAGGCAGCTGGATTTGAGACCAGTAGACCTCACCTTTACTGTGTGGTATTAATGGTCTTTATCTGATCCATTACATATCATAATGTTAAAAAGCATTATAGGTAGTGATTATGAACAGTAAAAACTCAGGGCAGCGTGAAGGCGGAATTGTGGTGTATTTGTTGGCAACTTCAGGACTGCCACATTACTTGCTTTCAAAAAAAAACCATCAGTAAAATCTGTAGATTTCAGTTCTGTTCACTAGTGACATTATTTCATTAATTTTCATCTTAATCTGGACAGTTTGTTTTCCCCATTTTAAGCAATATTTCCTTTTTAATTCTGGTATCGATGGTATGGTTAATTCATTTTTATGTGGCTGTCTATATTATTTGACATGGTTCTTCAGTAGAAAGTGTAAAATAGGTTATTAAATGACCACTTAATACATAAGATCCTGTTTTTAATTTTTAAAAACTGTTTTATTCAGGTTGGTTTGACTTCTACAAATGCAGAACTGAGAGGATTTATAGACCAGAATCTCAGTCCAACAAAAGGTAAGGACAGATGACTAGAAATTTTCTGCATTGAGTTAGTTTTATAAAATATGCAGTTATGTGTATTACTTTATGTATAATAATTATATAATATGACTGTGTTATGTTATCATATACTAAGTAACTTGTATCATATGAAAGGTGGGGGGAGAGAGGGAGAGAATGAGGGGAGAGAGATTGTGTGTGGTGCTTTTTTTTTTTAAGATTTTGTTTGAGAGAGAGCAAGAACAGGGGAAGGGGCAGAGAGGGAGGAAGAAGCAGGCTCCCCGCTGAGCCTGGAGCCCTACGTGGGGCTTAATCTCAGAACCTTGAGATCATGACCTGAGCCGAAGGCAGACACTTCACCAACTGAGCCACCCAGGCACTCCTGAGAGTGTATGTGATATTTGTGTCACTTTTCTCCATCTCTTTCCTAAGAGGTCTCTAAGACCACCATTTTTTTTTTTTTTTTTTTTAAAGAGAGAGAGCCCAGGTGAAAGAGAGGGAGGCTTAGGAGGGGAAAGGGAGAACCCAGCTCGGGGCTTGATCTCACAACCCTGAGATCATAACCTAAACTGAATCAAGAGTTAGATGCTTAAACAACTGAGCCACTCAGGTGGCCTTAAGACCACCTTTGATTAATGACCCTCTTATGATTGAAACTAACTGTTCAAACCAGTTTTTCTTGATTTTCTTGCTTGATAGCCTTACTTCCTAGTGGTTTAACTTGTAATGAAGTAGAGTATGAATGAATGAATATATATAAAGTTCCTATATCTAATATATGGTTTACTGAAGGATTGCTTGTATCAGAAATCTGACCTAACAGCACAATAATTTATGTAGGACTCTGCCTGTATCTTGCTGTATGTATCTTTTAACAGTATCTTTTAGTATGTAGAGATAACATACTGAAATATTTGTGGTTGAAATGATACGATGTTTGGGATTGGCTTCAAAATAATCCACTGGGGGAAGAAGAGTAAAATGGGTGGAACTAGAGATAAAACAAAACTATCTGTGGTATGATAGCTATATGGGGTTTCATTATTCCTTTCTCTCTTCCCTTGTATATGTTTGAAATTTTTCATTATTAAAGGTAGGAACAAAATAGATGTCATTATAATACAGGTAGCTGTGAGAGATATATATACCCTCAAAGGGTATATGCCCTGGAGAGAAGGCTAGAGAAGTCTGTATTTCAGTATAAAAAAGTCTAGCTTAATAATAATGTCTGTAGAATTATTCTGAAAATTTAAATCTGTGTTATGAAACAGTAAATGCGGTACTACAAGCCTTAATGCTTCTCACTTTTTCCAGTTTTTTCACTGTAGTAAAATACACATAACATAAAATTTACAGCTTTAATCATTTTTAAGTGTACAGTTCAGTGGTATTAGGTATATTCATGTTGTGTAGCCATTAGTCCCATCCACATCCTAAACTTTTTATCTTGCGAAACTCAAATTTTGTACTCGTTAAACAATAACTCCCCATTCTCCCCTCCCCCTAGTCTCAGACACCCACCATTCTACTTTCTGTCTCTATGATTTTGACTGTTTCAGGTACCTCATGTAAGTGGAAATCTTAATAGTAATTGTCTTTTTGTTGACTGGCTTATTTCATTCAGCATAATGTCCTGAAGGTTCGTCTATGTTGTCGTGTGTGTCAGAATTTCCTTCCCTTTAAGGCTGAATACTATTCCGTTATGTATATATATATACACCAGTTTTGCTTATCATTCATCCCTCAGTGGATACATGGGTTGCTTCCATGCTTAACAATGTGAATAATGTTTATAGAAACATGGGAGTACAAATATCTCTTTGGGACCCTCTTTGGGTATGTACCTAGAAGTGGAATTTCTGGGTCATATGGTAATTCTGTTTTTAATTTTTCAGAGGAATTAACGTTCTTTTTTTTTTTTTTTAAGATTTTATTTATTTATTTGACAGAGAGAGAGATCACAAATAGGCAAAGAGAGAGAGAGTGGGTAGCAGGCTCCCCACTAAACAGAGAGCCCAATGCGGGGCTCGATCCCAGGACCCTGAGATCATGACCTGAGCTGAAGGCAGAGGCTTAACCCACTGAGCCACCCAGGTGCCCCTGAGGAATTGCCATTCTGATTTTCAGGAGCTCTAACATTTTATATTCCTACCAATAGTGCACAAGGGTTCCAATTTCTCCACATCCTTGCCAGCACTTATTTTATTTTTTGTTTTATTATAGCCATCTTAGTAGATGTGAGGTGGTGTCTTACTGTAATTTTGATTTGTATTTCCCTAATGACTAGTAATGTTGAGCATCTTTTTATGTGCTTATTGGCCATTTTGTGTATCTTTGAAAGGTCTGCTCAAGTCCTATGCCCATTTTTGAATTGGATTAATTATTTTTGGAGTTGAGTTTTAGGAATTGTTAGGTATATGGAATATTAATCCCTTCTAAGATAAATGATTTGCACATATTTTCTTCTGTTCAGTTGGTTTTCTTTTCACTCTCCTTATAGTTCACTTGGATGTGCGAAAGTGCTTTATTTTGCTAAAGTCCAGTTTGTCTATTCTTTCTTCATACCCGTGACATGGTTGCCAAATCTGGCATTCTGAAGATTTTCCCCAAAGCTTTCTTCTAAGAATTTTATAGTTTTAGTTCTTTAGTTTAGGTCTTTGATCGATTTTGAGTTAATTTTTGTATATGGTTTAAGAGTCAAACTGGAATAAGGATATCTAGTTTTAATATTACCATTTTTTGAAAGACTGTCCTTTGACCATTGAATGGTCTTAGCGCTCTTGTCAAAAATCAGTTGACCACATATGTGAAGGTTTATTTCTGGGCTTTTCATTCTGTTCTCTGGATCTATGTCTATATGTATCATTATTTTAATTACTGTAGTTTTATAATAAGTTTCAAAGTTGAGAATTGTGAACCCTTTTTCAGGATTGTTCTGGCTATTTAGGATTCCTTGCAATTACACATGAATTTGAGGATCAGCTTTTCCATTTCTGTGAAAAAGGCTGTTAGACTTTGATAGACTTTGCATTGAATCTGTAAATTACTTCGGTTTTATTGACATCGTAACAATGTGAAGTTTTCTTATTCATGAACATATTTCATATATTTAGGTCTTCTTTGATTATACCATTTCTTCTTGAAGTAATGAAAATGTTCTGGAAGTATATAGTGGTAATGGTTATATAATTTTTTTGAACATACTGGAAACCACTGAATTGTACACTTTAAAAGGTGAATTTTTGGTATGTGAATTATACCTTTATTTAAAAACAAAACAAAACAACAGCTACTTTCTTTAACTTGATGTCTACTTCTGGCTCTGATTTGATCTTCCCCTCCTTGTCAGACTTCGTGGAAAAAGCCATACGCTTACAATCCCATTCTCAGCTTTAGTTCACTCCTCTGCCTGATGTAATCTGTCTTTGACTCCATTAATCCACTGAAACTGCTCTCGGTTGTCTTTTTCTTTTTTGATTATCAGCATTTGACAGTTAATTTCCCCCTTTGTTTTTTTATTACTTATTTATTTTAAAAAGTATTTATGTATGAGAGAGAGTGAGAGAGAGCAGGAGAATGGGGTGAGGGGCAGAGGGAAAAGCAGACTCCCCACAGAGCATGGGAGCATGCTGGGCTCCATCTGGGACTCCCATCTGGACTCTGAGATCATGACCTGAGCTGAAGGCAGGTGCTTAATGACTGAGCCACCAGGCACCCCACCCCCTTTGTTTTTTAAATAACATTTAAAAATATATATATTTATTTATTTGACAGAGATCACAAGTAGGCAGAGAGGCAGGCAGAGAGAGAGGAGGAAGCAGACTCCCCACAGAGCAGAGAGCCCGATGTGGGGCTCGATCCCAGGACCCTGGGATCATGACCTGAGCCGAAGGCAGAGGCTCCAACCCACTGAGCCACCCAGGCGCCCTTAGAATAGTTTTAGATTTGCAGAGAAATTATAAAGAAAGTGTACAGAGAGTTCTCGTAAACTCCTTAAGTCAGTTTTCCCTACTGTTAACATCCTACATTTGTCTAGTATAGTTTTTACAATTAATGAACCAAAATTAATATATGTTGATTAACAGAAGTCCATACTTCTTCCCATTTCCTTAATTTTTAGCTAATGTTCGTTTTCTGTTCCAAGAGAGCTATCGGGATACCGTATTACATTTCATGACCATCATCCTTAGCCTCTTTTTGGCTGTGACGGTGTCTCAGACTTTTCATGTTTTTATTTTATGTTTTGAAATATAATTTTCAGGTGTTTTGTAGAAGTCCTCCAGTGGGATTTTTCTGATGAGTTTCTCATGATGAGGTTAGGGTTACCGAGTTTTTGAGAGAAAAACCGCAGAGATAAAGTGCCATTTTCATCACAGCATATCAAAGGCCATACTATCAACATGATTTATCATTGTTGATGTGAACCTTGATCACTTGGCTGAGGTAGTGTTTGTCATGTTTCAGTACTATGAAGTAACTCTCTACCCTCTCCCCCCTTTCCATACTGTAGTCTTTGAAAGGAAGTCATTACGTGGAGTCCATATTTGAGGAGTGGAGAGGTTGCGCTACCTCTGTAAGGGGAAATATCTACATCATTTATTTGGAATTCTTTTGCACCCTAGATTTGTCTCTCCTCTCTTATTTATTTATTTAATGGTTTATTTATATTAGTATGGACTCATGAATTTAGTTTATACTCTGGGTTATATAGTCTAATACTACTTAATTTTCTGCTAAAGTTGTTTCAACTGTGTCCATTGTGAGCTGTCATTTGGTTTTCTGTGTCCCTTTGACATGTCCCTTATTGTGGGTTTGGTTTTTTTTGTTGTTGTTTATTTTTGTTTTGAGCACTTATTTTTTTTTAGGACTGCAAGATGCTCCAGGCTCATTTTACATATTTCCTGCCTACTCCTCAGATCAGTCATTTTTCTAAGGAGTCCTGATTACTTTTAATGGAGAATATTATTAGAAACAAGATCTTGGTGCTGCTGGGTGAGCTCATTGCTACTCGGATGGTATCTTTCTTTTTTTAATCACTGATTTTTTATGTGTCTGTGATACCATACTTTTTCTGACTTTCATAGAAAGCAGTATAGTGTAACAGTTAAGAAAAAGGCCTCTAGAGGATTGGGTATGATTTTGGTTGCACTTCTCATACCCAACCAAATGTATAAACCTGAGCAAGTTGATCTCTCTACGCTAAAGTAGCCATATCTCTAATAATGCAGAATATAATAAGTTGCTCATAGAGTGTCTAAGGATTAAATGAGTTAGTGCCCATAAAGCATTTAGCATGACACATAGCATTCATTAAGCACTTACTCCTTTTCCTCATATTAATATTTTCATCTTCCTTTTTGGTTGTTCTCTTTCAGTCTACTCTCCTAGCTCTTCATCTTCTAAATGTTTGCATTCTGTGGGGTTTTGTCTTGGGTTTTCTTCTCATTTTGTTCATTCTCCTCGCACAATTTTATCTGTTCTCACTGCTTTAGTTATCATTTACTTTGTATATGGACTATTCTCAAATCTATATCTCTGACCCAAACTTTGTCTTGAGTTGTTACATATCTAGCTGCTTATTGATAGCTTCATTTGAGCAACTTCTTTGTATCTCATACTCTCTCTGTCCAGAATTAAGTGATTATTTCACCCACTCAAAACTTGTTCTCCCCTTTTCCTTATCTGACTGAAAAGTAGTACCATTCACCCTTTACCCAAACCAGACACGGAGGCCTCATCTTTGATTCCTTTTTCTTTCTGCTTCCAGTCAAATAATTTATAAGGCTTGTTCATTCTGCATCGTCAGTCTCTCAGCCCTCCCCATGCATTTTCTCTATCTCTGTTGCTACTATCTTAGTTCAGACTACTAGAAGCTCTTTCCTGGATTACTGTAACTGCCGTATTACTTCCAGATTTATTTCTTTCTGTTTCATTTACTATGGTATAGCTCTCACAAACACAAATCTGAACAGTCTTTCCATGTTAAAAAAACTAGTTTAGTAGTTCCTTATTGCCCTCAAGATAAAGTCCAAATGCTGATTTGAAAGAGGCTTGGGGCGCCTAGCTGGCTCGATCAGTAGAGCACATGACTCTTGATCTCAGGGTTGTAAGTTTGAGCCCCACAATGGGTGTATAGATTGGTTAAAAATAAAATAAAAAAAATTTTAAAAACCCTTCATGATACGGTTCTTGGTTTCAACTTTAGCCTTATCTTAGATGCCTCTTCTTCTGCCATATTGAACTACATTCTCTGTCTTCACTTTCTGTCTCTGTCCTTGCTCTTCTGTAGACCCTTCTCTATGCCTGGAATGCCATGATCTGTGACATGGTCCTCCATTCCACTCCTGATAATTGTTTCACTGGGCTAATTTCTGTTTATTACTCACATTGAAGTTTAGGCCCATAAGCCTTTAATACTCTTTCCTTATCCCTACTGTAGCATTTATCACACTGTACTTTAACTGGTTTACTCTCCCCTGATTCTGTAAGGTCAAAGACTTCATCTTAATTAATCATTGTGTCTCTGGGATAGGTATTTCAAAGTACCTGTCCCAAACTAGGAACGTTACTGAAGGAATGTATGTCCTTACCGTCTGTCTATAATTCCTTTAGCCACTGGGCAAATTCCTATTTGCTCTTTAAAAATCTAGCTGACCACAAATTCCTCTGTAGCTCTTTGTTACTGTGCCTCCTTTGCATTAACCTTTGGAGCCTGTACATACTTTATTATTGTCCTTATCACATTATATTTCTTTATAGCTTGCCCTTTTCTTTTGCTAAACTCTGAGATCCTTGAGGACAGGGTGCTTTTTCCTGTTTTTGTCTTCATAGTCTAGCTTGGTGTGTAGCATAGTTATATTCGGTAGATATTGAAGTACAGGAGTTTGTTTTGCCATATGTTTCCAGACTTTTTTTTTTTTAAGATTTTTTTTTTTTTTAATTTATTTGACAGAGAGAGAGAGAGATCACAAGTAGGCAGAGAGAGGGGGAAGCAGGCTCCCCACCGAGCAGAGAGCCTGATGCAGGGGCTTGGTCCCAGGAGCCAAGATCACGACCCGAGCTGACAGCAGAGGCTTAACCCACTGAGCCACTCAGGCGTCCCTGTTTCCAGACTTTTAATAAAACTGTTTATCTAATCTTTGAAAAGTATATAAAGAAGGAACTTAAAACTTTTTGAAAAAAGTGTTAAGGACTTTAGTGAATAAGGTTTCTGAGCTTTTTGTCTTCGGACACATATTTAAGAGCTGGAGTTTAAAAGTTACATAATTAAAATAAGAACAGACCTGAAGATAATTATATTCAGTTATAACCAGGGGAGTAGTAGAGGAATCAATAGTAGTTGAGTATTTGTATGTCCTTGTTATAAATCATGTAATTGTGCATTATTTAGAAAAATGGAAGGTAAAATACTATAACATAGAGCTTCATAGTGTTTGGTGTTGAAAGTCGTCATTATCTTTGGTGAAGATCAAGGATCTCTCTGTTATCTGAGATGCACATGCTAGTGGGTAGTCTATACGTTTGGATATTTCTGGCATGTGGAAAGAGGCCATACTTGCCTACAAGCTATATAGAGTCCTCTGGGAAGCTGCCTGATGAGCAGCTGTCAGGAGGGTTGCACTTGTGGGATGAATTGCTCACGTCTATGCAGGTGAATGAGGTCTGCCATATATCCTCCACTTGTTCCTTTGTAACCTCAGCAGAGCAGTTCTGCTTTGCCAGCTCCTTCATTTGCTTGCACATCAGATTTAAAACATGGGTATCTTATATATGACTGTCAGTTCTGCACCATCCAAGAGATTGCAATAATCCGTGGCTATTAATATTATAACCTATTAAAATGAATTCAGCAACTCCAAAGAGGGAATTACTGAATAAACAAACAGATTCCTCCTGTGGAAGCAGACGTAATGGAAAAGATTAGAGAAAGCTGTGATAGAAAAGGGAATGAAAACTATCAAGAGAATACAGTTGCAACATAGAAAAAGTTGCTTTGGAACTAAAAACATATTCAGAATTCTCAAATCTAAGAAAGATTAAAAATAAGAAATGACCAAAGATGTACAGTGAGCACAACAGTATTGATATTAACTAAAATATACTAAGAGCCTCAAGGCTTTAAAGGGACAAAGAGGAATATTGTGTAGTGATACAAGGGAACAATTAAGCCAGCACTCCAATTTTTAGAGAATAGGCAAAACTTAGGAATAAACAGTCACAGAAAAAGAAACACTAATGGAAATTATACAAATGAAAAGGTATTCCACCTCGTTCATAAAACTTATAATTTAAAAGTACACTGAGTACCACTTTCCACTCTATAAGATTGGCAAGTATTAAGACATTTGATTAAACACTGTTGTCAAGGGTGTAGGGTAACATATGCGCTCTTATACTGCTGGTAGGAGCTTAAATTAGTACAGCCATTATAGGAAGCAATTTCACAATAATTTATCATTCACATTTCTTATAACCTAGCAGTCCCAATTTTAGGAACTGGTTGTACTGATGTGCTGTCAGATTTGGAAAGTGAAGCTTAATCTTTGCAGTATTATATGTAATAGCAAAATATTGGAAACTGATAGTTCACCAGTAAGATTTGATTAGTGTTCAATACATACAGTGGAATAGCATGTAGATATAAAATTGGAAATAAGAATGCTATGTACAAGTATTAATGATTTAAAAGACACATTAAGGTAACAAAAGTGCAGATCAACTTCCTATGTATATAATCATTTGTTTAAAAAGATGCCACATACAGGGGCGCCTGAGTGGCTCAGTGGGTTAAGCCTCTGCCTTTGGCTCAGGTCATGATCTCGGGGTCCTGGGATCGAGCCCCGCATCGGGCTCTCTGCTCGGCGGGGAGCTTTCTTCCCCCTCTCTCTCTGCCTGCTTGTGATCTCTCTCTCGGTCAAATAAATAAATGAAATCTTAAAAAAAAAAAAAAAAGATGCAACCTACAAACACATAATGTTTCTTGTAGGGATACACAAAGACTTGATGTTCCTTATCTGGTGGTAGAGAAACCATGACTGTCACAAAGAAGTTTTTAATTTTAATGAAGTTCGGCTTACCAGTTTTTTCTTTCAGGGTTCATACTTTTTGGTGTGTGTCTAAGAAGTCATTACCAGAAGTGCCTGGCTGGCTCAGTTGGTAGAGCATGTGACTCTTGATCTCAGGGTAGTGAGTTCAAGCCCCACATTGGGTGTAGAGATTACTTTAAAAAAAAAGTCATTACTAAATCCAAGGCACTTAGACTTTCTCCTATTTTTTTTAGAGATTTTTATTTATTAATTTATTTGACAAGGAGAGCGATAGTGAGAGAGGGAACACAAGCAGGGGGAGTGGAAGAGGGAGAAGCAGGCTTCCTGCCGAGCAGAGATCCTGATGTGGGACTCAGTTCCAGCCCCCAGGGATCACGACCTGAGCTGAAGGCAGACTCATAACCATCTGAGCCACCCAAGTGCCCCTCTCCTATTTTTCTTCTAGGAGTTTTGCTGTTTACATTTGGGTCAGTGATCCATTTTGAGTTGTTTTTGATACAGGTGTAAGATTTATGTCTAGTTTTTGTTTTTGCATGTAGATCTCTGGTTGTTCTAGTCTCATTTGTTGAAAAGCCTGTCCTTTCTCCACTGAATTGCCTTTGTACATGAGCTAAATATATTTGTGTAGGTCTGTTTCTGTGCTCTCCATTCTGTTGTATTGACCTATTTTTCTCTTCTTTTGCTGATACCACATTGTCTTCATTACTGTGGATTTATAGTAGTCTTAAAATTGGGTAGGGTTGGTTCTCCATCTTTTTTTTTTTTTTTAATGATTTTATTTATTTGACAGAGAGAGAGACAGCCAGAGAGGGAACACAAGCAGGAGGAGTGGGAGAGGGAGAAGCAGGCTTCCTGCCGAGCAGGGAACCCTGCATGGGGCTCCATCCCAGGACTCTGGGACCATGACCTGAGCCAAAGGCAGACACTTAACTGTTGAGCCACCCAGGTGCCCCTCCATCTTTTCTTCTTTGATATTGTATTGGCTGTTCTGAGTCTTTTGCCTTTTCATGTAAGTTTTATTTTTTTTTAAAGATTTTTAAGATTTTATTTATTTATTAGAAAGAGCATGTAGGAGCAGGGGAGAGGGGCAGCGGAAGAGAGAGAGGCTGCTCAGGGAGCACATGACACAGGGCTCGATCCCAGGACCCCAAGATCATTACCTGCCTGAGCAGACACTTAATTGACTGAGCCACCCAGACACCACATGTAAATTTTTTTTTTCTTAAGATTTTATTTATCTGACACAGAGAGAAAGACCACAAGTAGGCAGAGAGGCAGACACAGAGAGAAAGCACGGTAAGCAGGCTCCCTGCAGAGTAGAGAGCCTGATGTGGGGCTTGATCCCAGGACCCTGAGATCATGACCTGAGCCAAAGGCAGAGGCTTAACGCATTGAGCTACCCAGGTACACCCCCCGCCATGTCAATTTTATTATTTTTTTAATTTTTTTTCCCCCAATGTAAATTTTAAAATTAGTTTGTTGATAATCCACAAAATAACTTACTGGGATTTTGACTGAGTATGTACTGAATTTGTACATAGAATAACTGACATCTTAACAGTATTGATTTTTCCTATCCCTGAAAATGTACTATCTCTCCATTAATTAGATCTTTAATTTCTTTCATCAGAGTTGTGTGGTTTTCCACTTACAGCTCTTACACATATTTATTGGCTATATACTTAAGTATTTCATTTTTTGGTGCTAATGTAAATGGCCTTGTGTTTTTACTTTCAAATTCCAATGATTAATTGCTGGTATATAAGAAAGCAGTTGAATTTTAAATATTAACCTTGTATCCTACAACTTTGCCATAATCACTTACTAGTTTGAGGTTTTTATTTAATTGCAAATGGTATTTTTAATTTCAATTTTCAGTTCTCTGCTAGTATGTAGACATACAGTTGGTTTTTGTATTTTGATCTTACAGCCTGCCGCTGTGTGTAACTCAATTCTAGTAAGTCTTTTTTAAATTCCTTAGGATTTTCTCTTTTTTGGTAAGTTTTTATTTAAATTCCAGTTAGTTAACATACAGTGTAATATTAGTGTTAGGTGTACAGTATTGTGACTCAGCCCTTCTGTACAACACCAGTGCTCATCACAAGTGCCCTCCTCAATCCCCATCCCCTGTTTAACCCATCCTTCTCCCTTCCCTCTGGTAGCCAGCAGTTTGTTCTCTGTAGTTCATTTCGTGGTTTGCTTCTCTCTTCTTTTTTCCCTTTGCTCATTTGTTTTGTTTTAAATTCCACATATGAGTGAAATCATATGGTATTGGTCTTTCTCTGACTGATTTATTTCATTTAGCATAATACTCTCTGGCTCCCTCCATGTCATTGCAAATGGCAATATTTCATTCTTTTTATGACTGATATTCCATTGTATATATGCGTATCACATCTTCTTATCCATTCATCAGTTGATGGACACTTTGACTGTTTTCATAATTTGGCTATTGTAGATAATGCTGCTATAAACATCAGTCTGTATCCCCTTGATTTAGTATTTTTTGTTTCTTTGGGCAAATACCTAGTAGTGCTATTGGTGGACTGTAGAATAGTTCTATTTTTAACCTTTTTGAGGACCCTCCATACTGTTTTTCACAGTGGCTGCACTGGTTTGCAGTCTTAGCAACAGTGCAGGAAGATTTCTCCGTATCTTCACCTGGCCCTTCTGATAGGTGTGAAATGATATCTTGTGGTTTTGATTTGCATTTCCCTGATGATAAGTGATAATGAGCATCTTTTTCATGTATCTGTTGGCCATCTGTATGTCTTTTTAGGAGAAATGTCTGTTCATGTATTCTGCCCGTTTTTTAATTGGATTATTCATTTTGGGGGTGTTGAATTTTGTAAGTTCTTTATATATTTTGGATACTAACCCTTTATCGAATATATCATTTGCAAATACCTTCTCCCATTCTGTAGGTTGCCTTTTAGTTTTGTTGTTTACTTCATTGTGCAGAACCTTTTTATTTTGATGTAGTCCCAGTAGTTTATTTTTGCTTTTGCTTCCCTTGCTCAGGAGACATCTAGAAAGAAGTTGCTTTGGACAGTGTCAAAGAAGTTACTGCCTGTGCTGTTGTCTGGGATTTTTATGGTTTCAGGTCTCCCATTTTAGGTTTTTAATCTAAATTTTGAGAGTTTTTAAAAAAAATTTTAATTTAAATTCAAGTAGTTAACATGTGTTATTGGTTTCAGAGGTAGAGGTCAGTGTAAATTTTGAGTTTATTTTTGTGTATGGTGTAAGAAAGTGGTCCAGTTTCATTCTTTTGCATGTTGCTGTCCAGTTTTCCCAACACATTTGGAGACATTCTTTTTCCCATTGTATATTCTTGTTTTGTCGAAGATTAGTTGACCGTATAGTTGTGGGTTCATTTCTGGGTTTTCTGTTCTGTGCCATTGATTTATGTGTCTCTTTTTGTGCCAGTACCATACTGTTTTGATTACTACAACTCTGTAATCTAACTTGAAGTCTGGATAAATTCCTTAGAATTTTCTGCATATACTGTCATGTCATCTGCGATTAAAGACAGTTTTACTTTTCCTTTCAATTTGTATTTCTTTTTCTTTCCTGATACCACTGATTAGGACTTCCAGTTCGAAGTTGAATAGAAATGGTGAGAGCAGAAATCCTTGCCGTGTTTCTGATCTTAGGAGGAAAGAAAGCATCAAGTCTGTGTTACTAGCTATGATATTAGCTGTAGAATTTTCATAGCTGCTTTCCATCTGGTTGAGTAAGTTTCCTTTCTAATCTTAGTTTTCTGAGTGTTCTGATCATGAACAGTTGTTGAAGTTTGTTAAATGTTTTTTTCTGTACCAGCACAATGATTAAATGGTGGGGTATTTTTAGCCTATGAGTATGGTGAATTACATTGATTGATGTTTACATTTCACAAAAACTTGGAATTTCCTGGATGAACACCGCTTAATTATGAGAGAAACTTATAAATTCTATGTGGAGAGTATTGTTGCTTAGAACCTGTTCTATACTATTTTTAATCCTTTCTAATCTAGAGATGATTCTGGGATTCCTGAGTAGCAGCAGGGAACCAGCTAAGGTTAGAGTACATACATTTATAGTGAAACTAATTGTTTCAGGCTTTGTAACATTTTTGAACAGATCTTTACAACCTGGAAACAGCAATAAAGGAATTTGTGGGCTAAGCAGTAGGAACAGAAGGAATTCACAGTCCTATCAAGAGTGCTGCTGGAATGGCTCCCTGTAGGGACCGTAATAGTGCATTTCTGCCAAGAAGTGAACCTTAACTTTTTTTTTTTTTTTTAATTTTAATTCAATTAGCCAACATAGAGTACATTATTAATTTCAATTAGCAATAATCGCGCCTCGGATAAACCTCATTGGCTACGATACTGCCACTGCGCAAAGCTGTTAATTTCAGATATAGAGTTGAACTGTTACTTTCTCAATGAGAAAAAATTTAAAAGGAGTTGGAAAGGTGAAAAAGGTAGGGAATTAGTGTTAAAGATTATTTCAGTGTTCAAAATCTTAAAAATAAATTAGCTTATATAATTTAAACTTGTATGTTTAATTTAAAAGGCTGCTAGTGTTTGCCCATATTCTCTTTGTCAGATTTTACTTCACTATTTAAGTCCTAAAATAACTAGTAAGCTTTTGTTTTATTTTATATTACTTTAAACAGTAGGTATAAGCAACATTTAGTTGCTATTTCTATACAGATTGTTTGACAGGCTTCTGAATCTAAGGTCATGTTAGGGTGAGTTTGGCCTCTCTTACTGTGCAAGACTTAATAAGAGATTGTATTTTAATAAACACAGTGAATGGTTCTGGCTTTGCCTTTAGAATCTGGGTTTGGTTTCAGGATATTTAAAAATATCTTAATGATCTGAAAATAGACAGCTATTCCATTCTACAAATAGTTTTATTGACCTGCTCATTCTAGTAGCTTGCTTTTCTTGAAGGACCTGTGCCATTTCTCTCTCGTATTTTTTCCTGTGTTTGTCTACAAGATATATTTTAGTAAATAAAACCTAAATAGTAGTGTTAGGTTACCATAATAAATAATTAAATGCTAGAATTAGTAAGAATTATCTTTTAGGAAAAAATATAAAGAGTTCCTGATTGAAAACAACAAAAAAAGATTAAAATTAAAGTATTGTTTAAATAGGCTGTGGTTACCACATCTTTTATCTTCCTGTTAACTGCTTTCACAATGTATATTGTGGTTAGGTAGTATTACATCACTTTGCTCTGTTTTTTTATTGCATGTTGTAGATTTATAAATAGCTTTAATAATGCAATATGTTATTCCTGAGTCACAATAAAGTGACTTTTTTCATTTTTAATATAAATTTTTGTTTTTTTAATCTCTATTCTGATAGTTCATATAAATTGCTTTATTATATATTTTTTTAAGATTTTATTTATTTACTTGAGGGAGAAAGAGAGTGTGAGCAGAGGGAGAAGAAGAAGCAGGCACCTCCTCTGAGCAGGGAGCCTGATGAGAGGCTTGATCCCAGGACCCTGAGATCATGACCTGAGCCAAAGGCAGACGCGTAACTGACTGAACCACCCAGGGCCCACTAAATTGCTTTATTTTGAAAAGTATGATGGTGATACCTGATTTTATAGTGTTTTTTATGTTTATTTTATAGTTTATTTATAATTATTTATATTTTTTATATTTATATATTTTATTGTTTATTTTATATTGTTTTTTATGAAAGGATGATAAACTTAAATTCTTCTTTTTGGAGGAAAGGATATCTGCAAACTTGTTTCTTTATTTTAATACTCACTTTCAGTGAATCGCCTTATAACTCAATTGGCAGAGTACTGTTGAAATTAAAAGGTCTTTATGTGATTTCTTATTTAATTAGTGTTTTGAAAAATGGAGTTGATCTGATTGTTTTGTTTCCTTTTCCCATATGGCCCATTGTTACTTTCACAGGAGAAAACCTTTCCACATATTTAACTTGAGCTAACCATCTTGCTTACTTTTAGTAACAACTAAACTGGCGGGACTCAATCCTAGGACCCTGGGATTATGATCCAAGCCGAAATCAGATGCTTAACCAACTGAGCCACCCAGGCGCCCCCCAACATAGTGTTTTTAAAATTAAATCTAGCAATTTAAATACCACATGTAGGGGCACCTGGGTGACTCTGTTGGTTAAGAATCTACTTTTGGCTCAGGGCATGATCTCAGGGTCCTGGGATCAAGCCCCGCATTAGACTCCCTGCTCCCCAGGAAACCTGCTTCTCCCTCTCCCACTACCCCTGCTTGTGTTCCCTCTCTTGCTCTCTCTGTCAAAAAATAAGTAAAATCTTTTTTAAAAAATTTAAAAATCAAGTGTTTATTGTTCAGGAAAAGATTAAATTACCTTATTCTGACATTTAATCTGGTTTCTCCTCCTCTTATTTTTTTTTTTACCCACTCCCTCCCTCTCTTCTTTTTTATAAATTACATAGTGAATAAAAATGGTCGCTGAAATATTTTTAAGTTGTATCTGTCTTCGCTTTTAATAGCATAGATTTATTCTTGTCTATTTTTATGCTTTATATATGGAATCCTATGGTATTTTTTCTTTTGTGACTACCTTTCCTGCTGAACGTTATGTTTGTGAGATTCATCCATATTGTATGTAGTTGTAGTTGATAATTTTCTCATTATTTTATGATATTACACTGTGTGAATAAATCATAATTTATTTATTCATTCTAATGTTATTGGGTATTTGGATAGTTTTCTGTTTGGGGATATTACAGTTAATGATCTTATGAACATTCTAGTCCATGTCCTTTGGTGAACATATACACACATTTCTCTAGGGCATATACCTAGGATTGGAATTGTTTGGTTAGAATATACATTTGCTCAACTTTAGTAGATACTTCCAGATGACTTTTTCCGAAGTGATAATACCAATTTACACTGCTACTAGCAGTATATGAGGATTCCCTATTGCTCATATTCTTGCTAATACTTGGTATTTTTTAATCTTTTTCCTTATACTCATTCTGGTGGGTATGTAGTGGTAATGTAATTTTAATTTACATTTCCCTGATGATTAATGCGGTAAAGAATCTTTTCCATAGTTTGGTTATAAGTTATAATAAAAGATTGTTGTAGTATACAGTTCTGTATCAGATACATTTTGTTTCATTCCAGAAAGCTGAATTACAAGAATTACTTTACAAGCATTGCATGCATTTAAAGGATATTATAACAAGTCAAGTCCATGGATGTGGATTTTTAAAATAGCATACATGTAATACTTAAAGTAAGACTGGAATATTAATATAATATCCTGTAATATAATATCTAATGAAATTTGGTTTGAATCTGTCAAGTATATTTTTATAATTGAATTTTATTTCTGTATGACTTCAGTTATAAAATTGAAGATAATGTTTTTTGGCAAAAAGAAATAAGTAGGTTGATAGACTTTGTTGGCTGTTGTAATAAGAAACATCACTAGATTCAAATAAAATATAAAGTACTACACAGATTTTTATATTACTTTAGAGCTTTGATAACTTTGAATTTTTTTTTTAAGATTATTTATTTATTTATTTGAGAGGACATGAGAGAGAGAGTATGAGCAGGGTGGAGGGGCAGAGGGAGAGGGAGAAGCAGACTCCCTGTGGAGCCAGGATCCTGATGCAGGACTCGATCCCAGGACTCTGGGCTCATGACCCGGGTAAAAGGCAGATGCTTAAAGCATCGTCTAAGCCACCTGGGAGCCCGAAATGTTGTTGTTGTTTTTTTAAATCTTAACATCTTGATTTTCTTTCCATTTTATCTACAAATACCCTCTTCGTAACTCTATGTGTGTAATTCTTGGAAGTGATTTCTTTCTTCTTGTTGTCAGAATCCTTAGCATAAGGTGGAAAGCACAAAACAATTCAGAACCTCTCCACCAAAACAATTATGTGTGTGTGTATATAATTTTATTTACATCTTTATCTAATTTATTTTTAAGGTATTTACTGTAATTTAACTTGATATAAATATAATTTTATTAACCTCATTGGTATTTTAAGATTATATTGTAATGGCAGGCTCTTGAGAACAAAGTAGGACTTGGCCATAGCATAGTACCTGACTTATAGGGGCTTAATATTTGTTTGTTGAATGGATGAAACAACAACAAAATTTACTGTCAGATTTTTCTTTTTTCAGGTTTTCTGGGAGTTTCCACTTGTCTCCTCCCCTCCAATTTTGCCTCTCTAGTTTGTAAAGGAGCATTTGAGGGGGAATAAGAGAAAGTTGTTCTCTCACAAAGTTGTGAAATTTTTCAAAGTGGAACTTAATCTCTTAAGATAATCAGTGAAGTAAGAAATTCTACAATATATATTGATTGTTTACAAACAAAGAGAACTAGAAAAAAATGGTGTTTTATGAGGAAGAAAATAAAAATCTCCAAATATGAGGAAAGAGAACTGTAAGCAGAGAGCTTAGAAACAATGAAACTGTGTCTGGGTTGCATCTGTTATCCTGGATGATATTAATGAATTTTATGTTGGGTGTTTTTTTTCTCAGCTTTTTCCTTTTCTGGATCACAAAATTTTATAGTGTACTGTTGAGTTAAAAAGGCAGCTAATCCTCTAGAAATTGTTGGTTGTTTTGCTGGCCAGTTTTTAAAGCTTTCTTTGGTTTTTGGTTCCAGATCTTTAGACCTCACTGTGAACCAACAACAAGTCTTAGGAATCGTGGATACAGTCATTGGAAAATCTTAACCGTATGTGTTAGTGTGGCTATAGAGAAAATGCATGGGACTTAGGCCTGCTACTTCAGGGTTTTGTTTAATATGTGTATCAATTTTATATAATCAAAGCAAATACAGAAAATTGCTACCAAATTTGGAGAAAAATAGCTGAATAACTGTTGTTTTATTCTATAATACCAGATACTCGAATTCAGAGATAGACTAGATTTTATTTTCTTTCATTACTATGTTCTCTCTTTTAATATCTAGATTAGTATACCAAGGCAAATTTTAAATGAATTGGATATTTAAAAAATAGAATACTTAAAAATGTTAACTGACACAGAAATTCCTAGAAAACACAGGTTAGATCAGGCTTTACTTAAATAGGTGAATTAACTGTCCTGAAGATATAAGTCCTTTAAGGCAATGTCCTTATTTCAGTTTCTATGAAAATTGAATTGGGGATCTTGTAAAATGATTGTGACTGTTTTGCAGGCCATGAGGAGAGAAGAGTGATATCTGGTATATCTGGAACACAAACCTTAAAGGATTCTAACATAAGCACATACTAAGCTTGTTGGTACTGAGGTGGCCTGGGGGAAAATATGTCATACTAGCATGAACTCTGAGATGATTTGGATAGAAAACCCTATTATAAAGCCAAGGGCTGAGTCTAGGGGCTGTGATCAAAGAAAACTTCCAGCATCTATCTCCCTGCAGTCATATTTAGTTCTATACTATTACCCACTCCCTTTTAACTCATCCTGTATTTTGGAGAAAAAAAAGAAATGTTTTTCTCTGACATTTTTCTGTTCACATTAGATGGTTGGAATGAAGTCACTTAAACTTAATCTACTGAAATAAAATAATTTATGGAATTAATGACACTGAAATTGTTTCATCAAAGTACTCTTACAAATTCTGGATTATTTGTTTAACCACAGTTCACAGCTCTTCACTTGTACACTATCCTTAAATTTCAGAAATTCCCTTCTGAATGGGAGAGTCAAAACAAGCCACCCAGGAACAGATTATTTTCCTGATTGGGAGAGCAGTATTAATTCTTAACACACACAAAATCAAGCTGAGAACCACAGCTAATCCGAGACTTGGAGTTTTTCTTAGCTTTGTTATTTTACTGTATTATTTTACTTATCTTTCTGTTTTTATGCAATTTCCTCAAGTGACTGAGCTGAACTCAGAGAAATATTCTTGTTTTGTTTTGTTCTTTTAGAAAGATCTTATTTTGTTCCAGAAAGGCTATGCTGTCCTTAATGAACTTTTGTTATGCTGGGGTGGCCATGGAAATACACCAAATGGTGTATTTTCCTACTGGTGGGAGGTGTGAGTGAGTGACAGCCACAGCTGTGGCGCCTCTGGTCCACCACCTCGTCCTTGCTGAAGCTACCCATCCTAACTGTGGCTGTTCTTAGCAGTGGGTGGGCATAATGCTGTACCAGTGCAGGCCCATTATTTCGGGGTGCAGAACTCCTCTGCTGGCCACAGCATTACTTACCTATTGCCACATAACAAGTTATCCTAAAACCTGACAGTTTAAATCAACAAACATTTTGCATCTCAGAAAGTTTCTGAGGGTCAAAAGTGGCTTACCTAGGTGATTCTGCCTCAGGGTCTCTCATGTATTGTATCCAAGCTGTTGAGCGGGGCTGTAGTCTTCTGAGGGCTGGACTATGGAGTGGAGAAGGGTATTGAGTGTGAAAAGTTTTTCACATAAACATCCTGAAAATCTCCACTTATCTTAAACCTCATTTCCAGATCATTGTGCAAATTTCCCCTCTTGGTGTACACACACTGCCACGTAAGTACATTTCACAGTCTGGCTCCCAAGCACCTCCACCAGTCAAGCAAAATCACCTGGAGGCATTTTAAAAGTCAGTGTATGTCTGGAAGATGTTCTTCTTCTTCTTCTTCTTTTTTTTTTTTAAGATTTTATTTACTTATTTGACAGAGAGATCACAAGTAGGCAGAGAGAGAAAGGAGGAAGCAGGCTCTCTGCCGAGCAGAGAGCCCAATGTGGGGCTCGATCTCAGGACGCTGAGATCATGACCCAAGCCGAAGGCAGAGGCTTTATCCACTGAGTCATCTAGGTGCCCCTGGAACAGGTACTTCTAAAAGGTGTCTTACTACATGGCTCTTGGTAAGAGCCTCCAGTTCCTCCTTGGCTCCTGTTAGGAGGTTTCAGATCCTTGCCATATGGTGTCTTTATAGGCCAGCAATGGATAAACATTTTCTGGGTCCCAATTTGTTGGGGACAAGTAATAATTAAGTTTTCATCTTAAGTATCTCCTGTGAGGCACTTTTCCAAGTATCATCCCCACCTAGGGCTTCCAGATGTAGCAAATGAAAATATAGGACAAGATTTGGGACATACTTAAAACTGTAACAGTATTCATTGTTTATTTGAAATTCAAGTTTAACTGGATGTCCTGTCATCCTGCTTCATCTTCTCTGGGTTTAGTTGTCATATTTCTGCTTCTGTGGCCCCCTGTGCTATCCTGTTTCTGCATTACTTGTGCTATATTGAAATTGTCCATTTAGTTGTCAGTGTCTTCCCACTAGGGTAAAACTTCCCAACAGGTAGGAACTGTGTCTTACTTATTTTATGCACTGTTGAATCCCCAGTGCCAAGCACTGGCTTGACCTTTATAGGTACTCAGTAAATATGTGTGGGCTATTCAGAGAATGAAAACACTTGGTCTTACGATTGCATGCACTTTTCTCCTTTATCTTTTCTTCCTCTTCATTATCATCTTTATCAAGATGAATATCAGGGAATGCTGATAGTGAAAGGGCTAGGAATACCAAGATTTAGAAACTTGCTTTATCACTTTTAGTCTCTTCAGGAGATTTCTTTCCTTACTACAGCCTCACATTCACTGGGATTGCTGATTGTACCACTCCACTGTCCATAACACTCTGCACTTTACCCCAGTGCTTTTCAGTTTAACGAATAAGAATAGGGAATCTCATGTAGATTAAATGACTCAACACAGGTTACCCCAGGGAGTCAGCTGGGATTTGAACCCAGGTATCCTGAATATATTGTGATATGTATACTGCATTCTTCTTGTTTTATTGAAAGAGAATTATGGAGTCTGTGCATTGATCTACAAATGTGTGGTTGTATTATGAACTGCTCTGCAGAGATATACAATAACCCTTATGGGAGAAGGGTTTGTAGTTGTTTTAGGGATATGAGAGGAGACACCTAAATAACAAAAGGTAGTTAAAAGTCAGTTAATTAAATAACCACAAAAAAGCTACTGAAAATCAGAATTATTTTTAGCTATATCAAATAATCGGGATACTTCGTTAATATCCTTTGTATCTGCATGCCTGTACTTAGGATAATGCTTTTGAGATTTATTTATGTTGTGTGTATTAGTAGTATTAGTAGTAGTATTAGTAGTTCTTTTTTGTTGTTGTTGTTGTTCTTTTTTATTACTGAGTAGCATTCCCTTATATGGGTTTACTGCAATTCGTTTATCCATTCATGAGTTGATGAACATTGGTGTTATTTCCACTTGTGGACTATTATGAATAAAGCTGCTATGAACATCCAAATACAAGCTTATGTGTTGACATAAGTTTTTATTTTTCTAAGGTAAATACCTAGGAATGGAATTGCTGGGTCATCTGGTAAGTGTATGCTTAACTTTTAAAAAATTGCCAAACATGTTTCCTAAAATGCTTATACAAATTGGTATTCCCATCAGCAACTTAAAGGAGCCCTAGTTCCCTATGTCCTTGTCAGCATTTGGTATGGTTGGTCTTTTTTTGTTTTAGCTATTCACGTGGGCTTATGTGGTATGATAGAGTGGCTTTAATAAGCATTTCCTTAGTGACTAAAGATGTTGTACATCTTTTCATGTGCTTTTTTGCCATCAGCATATCTTCTTTGGTAAGGCAACTGTTTAAACTTTTTTTTAAAACTGTTTAAACTTTTTGTCCATTGTCCTTTATTGGGTTGTTTGCAATATTATTGTCTTATTCTGGATACAAGTCCTTTATCAGATATTTATTTTACAAATATTTTCTCCCAGTCTGTAGCTTGCCTTTTTATCTTCTTAACAGAAGATAAAGGCACAAACATGTTTTATATTGTAATCTGCAGTTTATCAATTTAAGAAATTCATGCTTATTTATGTTCTAAGGTATCTTTGTCTAAGCCAGAATTACTAAGCTTTCTCCTATATTTTTTCTTGGAGTTTTATAGTTTTTGCTCTTAAATTTATCTGTGATAAGTTTTGAGTTAAATTTTCATGTATGGAGTGAGGTGAGGGGTGAGGTTTATTCTTCTTCCATATGAATAACCAGTCACTATAGCATCATTTACTGATAAGATTGTCTTTTTCTATAGAATTGCATTGTATCTTTGTCAAATAGCAATTGACTCCTAAGTTGAGGGTCTGTTTCTAGATTCTGTTCAGTTCCATTGATTTAAACGTCTGTCTTCATGTCAGTAACACACTTCTTACTATAGCTTAATAGTTCTCAATAAAGGGTAATTTTGCCCCCCCTCCCCCCGGTTCAACATGTGGCAGTTTCCGGAGACGTTTTTGATTGTTAACAACTGGCAGGTGAAAGATTTGCCTTTGATGGGGTAGAGGTTGGGATGCTGCTGAACACCCTAAAGTGTACTGGCCAGTTCCCCATCACAGAGAATTAGCCAGTCCATAATATCAGTAGTACCAACATTGAGACACTCTGTGTACCTGTATAGTAAGTGTTAAAATCAGGTAGTGTAAGTCCTCCAACTTTGTTCTGTTTCAAAGCTTTGTTCTGTTTTTGTTTGGGCTATACTAGGTCTTCTGCATTTTTGTATAAATTTTAGAATCGATATTTATAAATTTCTATAAAAGTGCCTGTTGGGATTTCGATTGGAATTGAGTTGAATCTGTAGGTGAATTTGGAAAGAAATGGCATCTTAATATTGAATCTTCCAATTTATAAGCATGGTTTATCTATCCATTATTTATATTTCTGTAGTTTGTCTCACCAAAATGTAATTTCCATTGTATAGACTTTGCACATATTTTGTTAAATTTATTGCTATTTTATATTCTTATGTTATTATAAATTACATCTTTTTATTTCAATCTCTGATTTTTTAATTGCTGGAATGTGGAAGTATAATTGATTTTTGTATATTGATCTTGTTGCCTGTGACATTGCCAGTAAACTCACTAGAAGTAAAATGTTATAGATTACATAGACTTTTCCACATAGCCCAAACTTTTGTCTGTTTAACTTATTCCTTCCTTATTTTTATGTCTCTTTTCCTTTTTCTTGACTTAATGCCCTAAGAATATTTCAGTGTTGAAGCAGTGAAAATAGATATCATTGTCTTGTTCCTAATCTTAAGGAGAAAGCAATCAAATTTTTAACCATCTAAATGTGTGATTTTTAGCTAATCAAATTTTTAACCATTTAAATGTGTGATTTTTAGCTATAGGTTCTCAGTAGTTGCCTTGTAGCACATTGAGGAGGTTCCCATCTGTTCCTTGGCTACTGACAATTGTTACCACCAGTGGTTGTTGAATTTTGTCAAATACCTCATCTGTATTGATTAAGATGATAGTGTGGTTTTTCTTTTGTATTCTGTTTGATACACAGTGAATAACACTGTCTTTCTTTCTTTCTTTCTTTCTTTATTTATTTATTTATTTTAATTTTACTGATATTAAGCCAACATTGGATTCCTGGTTTAAACTCCAGTTAGGCATGATATATTCTTCTCTTTGTATATTCTTGAATTCAATTTGCTGAAATTTTGTTTAAATTTTTTGGGAGATATTGGTCTGTAATTTATGTTTTTGTTTTTTGTTTCCTTATGTTTTTACTTTTTGTCTGAAGTACCATTTGACCTTAGTTAACACCTTATTTTATCTCAGCACTTTCAAGGGATTAACACCCTGAAAGAAGAGGTCAGTTTACTTTTTATAAAAAGTCTGTTGTGTTTTGAAGTGCTGTTTGCCAGGAATTGTGCTAAGCTCCTTTTTTTTTTTTTTTTTTTTAAGTAATCTCTACACCCAACATAGGGCAGGAACCCACAACCCTAAGATCATGAGTTGCACACTCTACGGACTGAGCCAGCCCGGTGCCCCTATGCTAACTAAGCTCTTTATGTTCATTATTTCATATAATCCTCACAACCTCCTTGCAAGAATAGCACTATTATTATACCCATTTTAGAGATGAGAAGACTGAAGCTCAGAGCCACTGACTTTCCCAATTGGTAGAGATAGTTCAAATCACATTTTTCAGATTGGAGGTCAGTCTTCTTCTTCTTTTTTTTTATAACATTTTTTTTTAAGATTTTTTTTTTTTTTTTTTAATTTATTTATTTGGCAGAGATCACAAGTAGGCAGGGGGGCAGGCGGGGGGGGGGGGGGGGGAACAGGCCCCCCGCTGAGCAGAGAGCCCAATGCGGGGCTCGATTCCAGGATCCCAAGATCATGACCCGAGCCGAAGGCAGAGGCCCAACCCACTGAGCCACCCAGGCGCCCCTGGAGGTCAGTCTTCTAAACACATTGCTCTATGTTCCAGTCTCTTTCAAGAAATCTTTGATTAACATAGAACATTATTGACAAGACCAGAAGGAATTTAAAGAACCATATCCCTAAGTAATCTCAATCTACCTCATTATGCTAATTGTTTTTAATATTTGTTTGCTAACTTGTTTTTTACTTTATTTTGAGAGTGTCTCTGATAATTGGCATATTAGCTCACCAATTTCTAAGTTTTATCATGTGCACTTTATTGTAGGTGAATTTAAGTATTTCTGATTGGTTGCTACAATGCTTCTATTTAAACCTTACATCTTTTGGCAGTTTCTAGCTGTTGTTAATCTGGGCTAGAGCTTCCTTGAGTGAAAATAATACTTTTTTTTCCCCTATACTCTACTCTGTATGCTCACTGATATCAGTATACATACTTCTGTATATGTAAAATTATAGTATGAGAGTTAAGGAAAGCAAGAATAGATCACAAACTATCTCTTCCACCTATCTGTTGTTCCCAGGTTGCACATGTGCCAGATTATTGTAGGACCTTTTAACCTTAAGAATTCAGCTCTGGTAAGTCTGGGCTTAGTAGGCAGTCAGCTCGTGGGACCCTGCTTAATCTCCTCTGTTATGCTATGATCAAATAGATGAAAATACACAAAGATGCAGAGTTATAAATGGAATGAGAAACTAGATATACAAATTAAAATATGCCAGACATTAGGAGGATTTTCTGTCAGTAAAAGTAAAGACTGATTCCTAAGACAGAATAGCAAGGACAAACAGGAAGAAGGTAGATTTTTCTACCAATTTGTATTGCATACCTACAGCTTAAGGAAATAGGATCTTTGCCAGCTAGAAACTTGGCAGCTACCCACTGTGTGTTGCAACTGTTATCTGCAGCACCAGGGTTCTTTTTCTCCCTCCCATCTCTCTTATCATTACCTCTCTACTTCCCTTGGTGACCACAGTTCTGTAAAGGAAGAAGTGGACTGCTTTGGGTGCATTTTCAAATGTAAAGGGAATTGTAGTAGGAAGGGGCAGAGAGGAGAAAATCCATGGGGTTGGTTTGCATTTTTTCAGGTCCTACTTCAAATAAATACAAACGAAGTGTCTTATTTTAGAAAATTTCAAATATGTGTAAGAGTGAAAGAGAACAGTTTAATGAACTCTCTAGTACCAGCCACCAGCTTAAACAACTCTTGGTCAGACCCTGCTTTTGATTAGTGAAGAATATGTTCTGTTTCAAAGTATCCAGGATTAAATTGCTAATCCTATATATCACATAACAAAGCAACAGGATCAGAGTCTTCCTTAGTTCATCAGAGCAAATGGTAAATCAGGGGATCCTTAACCAAGGATCCACAATTGACTTCAAGACATGACCAATTGAATTGGTAAACAAAATTCTGTGTGCTGGAGAAAAAGTTTATAATTTGAATGGATTCCCAAAGAGATTTTAATCTCCATACTAGATGAGAGTCATGATCCTCTCTACTGCTCAACACAGATATTCGGTTAGAGTTGTATGAATCAATTTTTTCTCCAGACAAAGAACTGAGAGTTAAAAGTCAAATAATATCTAGGTGGACAGTAACGGAGAGAAACCAACTAGAATTTATATAACTTTTCTCTTAGCAAACATCAAACCTGGTTGGTTTGGTCAGCTTTCAGATAATTGATAACATTTTTTTTTTTTTAAGAATTTGATAACATTTTTAAAAAACCATCATGGGCTTGTTAAGAAACTACAAAATAAAGGAATCTTATACTTAAGTCCTAGAGGAAAATCCTCCTTGGAAGAAATAAGATATTAGATGATATTTGCTTTCTTCTCAAAGTTATTTAATGAATCTGAAATTTTATGTTAAAGACAGCAGATTGACATGGAAGGTAACCAGCCAAGATATCAGCAAAGATTATACTAATAATACCTAAATATTTTTGAGTAACAGATAGTGTATAAAACCACCGACAGGGTGCCTGGGTGGCTCAGTTCCTTGACTTCAGCTCAGGTCATGAGCTCAGGGTTGTGAGATCGATCCATAACTCCATGCTGGACATGGAGTCTACTTAAGATTCTCTCTCCCTCTCCCTCTCCCTCTCCCTCTCCCTCTGCCATATCCCCACTCATCCTCTCTCTCTCACCTTCTCAAATAAATAAATATCCACTCATGAATTAGCTAGTTAAATCTAATTAAATGATTATTCTCAAAGAAATTGAAATAAATAGTTTAAATTACTTCCCCAAGATCACACAACTAAGAGGGAACTCTCATATTTGAATCCATATAGACTGACTCCAGAGGCTGGTGCTAGATGAAATAAGAATGCTTACAACGGATCTTGAATCATTCTTTGTACTTTTCTGCATTTTGAAATTCTTCAAGATTGGGGTGCCTGGGTGGCTTAGTTGTTAAGCGTCTGCCTTCGGCTCGGGTCATGGTCTCAGGGTCCTGGGATGGAGCCCTGCATCAGGCTCCCTGCTCTGCGGAAAGCCTGCTTCTCCCTCTCCCACTCCCCCAGTTTGTATTCCCTCTCTCACTGTCTCTCCTCTGTGGGGAGTCTGCTTGAGATTTGTTCTCCCTCTCCCTCTCCTCCTGCACATGCATGCACTCTCTCTCTCTCTCTCTCAAATAAATCTTTTTTTAAAAAGATTTTATTTTATTTATTTGGCAGACAGATCACAAGTAGGCAGAGAGGCAGGCAGAGAGAGAGGAGGAAGCAGGCTCCCTGATGAGCAGAGAGCCCGATGTGGGGCTCGATCCCAGGACTCTGGGATCATGACCTGAGCCGAAGGCAGAGGCTTTAACCCACTGAGCCACCCAGGCACCCCTCAAATAAATAAATCTTAAAAAAAAAAAAAAAAACAACTCATAGAGATGTTGAAATTAAGTATTGCTATTAAAATTCACAGTGAAGGGGTGAAAAGGTAGTGTTGAAAATCAAGTCAGTGAGTGGAAGAGAAGTTAGAGGATGTCTTCTGAAATGCAACAGTAGAAAAGGATCAAAAGGATGAAAATGACAGTTACAAAGAATAAAGATTCAATGTACAAATAAGTAGTATTCATAAAGAATAATAAATAGAAGAGAAGCATTAATCAAAGGTGAAATAGAAGACAATATCCTTAAACTTAAGAAGACCAAAGTTTATAGTTTAAAGGCTTTCAGTGATACATGAGTACTAGATGTATTAGGTTGAAAGTTTGAGGAGAAATAAAAGGTACATTGTAAGCATCCAGACAAGATTTGAAAAGGAGAGTGCTACTAAGGCTGTAAATAAAACTAATCATAGTGTCTGGAACAGTATTTATGGCGTTAGGAAAAAGAAAATGTCTACAGTGTTATTAGCAAAGGATAGAATTAAAGGAGATGATATTAAAGAGCAGCAAGAATAATAAAGAGAACGTAAGACCGCCTTATCAGTATTTAGAATAAAAATGAATACATTAACATTTACATTTAAAAGACAGAGACTCAGGTTGGGTCAAAAAGCAATATCCAAGACTTACATTACCTGATTTTTGATGCTAACCATAAAGCTACAGTAATCAAGATAGTATAGTGCTTGAGAAAGAATAGATACATAGACCAATGGAGCAGTATATAAGGCCCAGAAATACAGTCAACTGATCTTTGACAAAGGTGGAAAGGCAATTCAATGGAGAAAGGTGAGTCTTTTCAGTATATGAGGCTGGAGCAATTAAAGTTTATATGCAAAAAAATGAGCCTCTACACAGACCTTACACCTTTCACAAAGATTAACTCAAAATGATTCATAGACTTAAATACAAAACATAAAAAAGAGAACATTTAGAAGAAAAATAGAAAATCCTAGGTGACCTTGGGTTTAATAATGCCTTTTTAGATAGGACAGCAAAACACAAATCTGATAAAGTTAGTTAGCTAATTGCAAAGTTAGAGAGCGGTGCCCAAAGGGTACCCCTACATCTGACATCAGTTGCAAGTTCAGGGGTCTCCACAATTATCTTAGGTTTTATAGATGGAGAAGGACTCACAGAATTCATTGAAAGCTGTTATACTTGTGGTTATGGTTTATTACAGCTATAGAATACAGATTAAAATCAGTCAAGTGAAAAGATGCATAGGCTGGAGTCAAGAAAAATATCAAATGTAGAGTTTCCACTTCCCATGGAGACATAGTGTTACTTTCCCAGTATTGATGTTTATTTAACAGCTTGCACAGAGTATGCCAGCCAGAGAAGCTCACGTTGTCTTTGTTATCTGGAGTCTTTATTGGGGTTTAGTCGCATAAATGTGACTAGCAGCTCCTGTGGCTGGCTGATTAAGTCTCCCGCCCCTCAGTAGGTCAGGTGATGTGACCCAAATGCCCCCACCCTAAATCTCGTTGTGGCTTGAAGCCTCCACCCTAAATTATATTGTTCAAGACACTTTTATCAGGTAAGACATTCCCAGGACTTAGAGATTACCTCTCGGGAGCTAAGGGCAAAAGCCAGACTTTGCTTTGGGTAAGAAATTCTTTACTACCTAGACTAGTAACCAAAATAAAAAAAGAATAATAACAACGGTTGTCTTCAACAACAGTAAGAAAACAGCTGAGTTAAAAAGTGAACAGACACCTCACCAAAGGATGTATACAGAAGGCAAATAAGAGGTGCCTGGTTGGCTTAGTCAATTAAGCATCTGCCTTTGGCTCAGGTCATGATCTTGGGGTCCTGGGATCACACCCCACATCAGGCTACCTGCTCAGGGTGAGTCTGTTCCTCCCTCTCCCTCTGCCCCTCCCCGCTGCTTGTGCTCACTTGCATGCATGCCTGAGCTCACTCTCTCCTCTCAAAATCTTAATAAAGGCAAGTAAGAATGAAAAGATACTTAGTATCATTTGTCATTAAGAAATTACAAGTTAAGGGGCGCCTGGGTGGCTCAGTGGGTTAAGCCTCTGCCTTCAGCTTAGGTCATGGTCTCAGGGTCCTGGGATCGAGCCCCACATCCGGCTCTCTGCTCAGCAGGGAGCCTGCTCCCCCCCGCCCCCGCCCCCGCCTCTCTCTCTGCCTGCTGCTCTGCCTACTTGTGATCTCTGTCTGTCAATAAATAAATAAAATCTTAAAAAAAAAAAAAGAAATTACAAGTTAAAACAACAGTGAGGGGCGCCTGGGTGGCTCAGTGGGTTAAAGCCTCTGCCTTCAGCTCAGGTAGTGATCCCAGGGTCCTAGGATCCCCCCGCCTGCCTCTCTGCCTACTTGTGATCTCTGTCAAATAAACAAATAAAATATTTTTAAAAAATAAAACAACAGTGAAATGGCACTATACTCCTTTTAGAATGGCTAAAATCCAAAAAGATGACAATACTAAATTTTTGACTAGGATGTGGAATAACAGGGACTCACATTGTTATGGGAAATACAAAATTGGAAAATGCAAAATGATGCAGACACTTTGGAAGACAGTTTGGTAGTTGCTTACAGAGCTAAACAGTCTCCCAGAAAGTCCTGGTTCCCATTATCCTCTATGTGTTTACTTATGTTATTAATTTCCCATATATAACCCAAGTTCATATCTCTGCCACCCCCCTAAATGAATACCCTCCTCACATTAATACAGTTCTGACACGGTACAGAGAATAACCCTTCTCCTCAAGCATTCATGGAACATTTAAAGATGGTCACCATACTAGAAAACAAAAATAACTTTGCAGTCTGCGAAGCAGAAATTTGATAGACCATTGTATCTGGCCATAATGCAATAAAATTTGAAATTAATGAATGAAGTCCACCTGTCCATTCTCTTCCCAAACAACCATTAAATCCAAACAGAAACCTAAAATGCAACAACTATTAAAAATAATAGGAAAATAGAATTTTTATCTATACGCACACATACACAAATATGTGGGATGCAGCCAAAGTTGTGTATGTGCTTTTGTTATTTTAGAATGGAATGAGGGGTATATGGCTGGCTCAGTCCGAAGAACATCCAACTCTTGATCACAGTCTTAAGTTTGAGCCTCATGTTGGATGTAGAGATTACTAAAAAAATAAACCTTAAAAAATTAAAAATAAAAAGGAATGAAACAGTGAATTCCCCTCCCAAAGTTAGGCAAAGGTTAGCAAAAGGAGGAATGTATAAAAATAAAACAAAATTGAACAAAAATCAGAAGACAGAAAAGTAAAACTGAAAAATCCAGGTAGATTGGATATAGAAAAACAAACTTCAGGATATCATTTAACAAAATGTTGGAACATTAGCGGAATTTGTATATAGAATTATAAAAAATTATCAGATTACCATATAGCAATTATGTTAAGGTATTTAAAAATACAAATGAAAGAAATTATTTGCAGGGGGGATATAAATTACCAAATTGATTATGTTAATCTTTTTTTAAAGTCTGTTTTATTTATATTTTTTAGGTAAACCCTACTCCCAATGCGGAGCTTTTTTTTTTTTTTTTAAGATTTTATTTATTTGACAGAGATCACAAGTAGGCAGACAGGCAGGTGGCGGGGGAGGTGGGAAGCAGGCTCCCTGCTGAGCAGAGGGCCTGATATGGGGCTCAATCCCAGGACCCTAGGATATGACCTGAGCAGAAGACAGAGGCTTTAACCCACTGAGCCACCCAGGTGCCCCCCAATGTGGAGCTTTAACTCACAACTCCATGATCAAGAATCACATGGTCTTTTCACTGAGCCAGGCAGGTGCCCCCCAAATTGATTATTTTAAAAAGTAGAAAACTTGAGGGGCGCCTGGGTGGCTCAGTGGGTTAAGCCGCTGCCTTCGGCTCAGGTCATGATCCCAGGTCCTGGGTTCGAGCCCA
>NW_019154086.1:46047977-46304855 GCF_002288905.1 Enhydra lutris kenyoni
CCTGGGATCATGACCTGAGCAGAAGACAGAGGCTTTAACCCACTGAGCCACCCAGGTGCCCCCCAATGTGGAGCTTTAACTCACAACTCCATGATCAAGAATCACATGGTCTTTTCACTGAGCCAGGCAGGTGCCCCCCAAATTGATTATTTTAAAAAGTAGAAAACTTGAGGGGCGCCTGGGTGGCTCAGTGGGTTAAGCCGCTGCCTTCGGCTCAGGTCATGATCCCAGGTCCTGGGTTCGAGCCCCACATCAGGCTTTCTGCTCAGCAGGGAGCCTGCTTCCTCCTCTCTCTCTGCCTGCCTCTCTGCTTACTTGTGATTTCTCTCTGTCAAATAAATAAATAAAATCTTTAAAAAAAAAAAAAAAAAGTAGAAAACTTGAAGTCTAATATGTTGAAAGAAGTGGAAATACTGTCCCCAAAAATTACTTTGAAAAGACTCTTCTTTGGGTTCGTGGGTGACTTAGTCAGTTGAGCATACAGCTTTAGCTCAGGTCATGATCTCAGGGCTCCGGAATTGAGCTCTGCATTGGGTTCAGCAAGGAGTCTGCTTGTCCCTCTTCCTCTGCCCCTCTGTCATGCTCTCCCTCTCTCTCAAATAATCTTTAGGGGACTGGGGAAGATTCTTCTCTTCATAGTTTTATGGGCAAGCTTTTTTCCTGTTTCTGTGAATAGATAATCAGGCAGGAAAACATACAGAGTATAAAACCAAAGGCTTTCAGGGGTGCCTGGGTGACTCAGTGGGTTAAAGCCTTTGCCTTCGGCTCAGGTCATGATCCCAGTGTCCTGGGATGGAGCCCCGCATCAGGCTCTCTGCTCAGCAGGGAGCCTGCTTCTCTCCCTCCCCTCTCCCTGCCTGCCTCTCTGCCTACTTGTGATCTCTGTCTGTCAAATAAATAAATAAAATCTTTAAAAAAAAAGTTTAAAAAAATAAAAAATAAAAATAAATAAAACCAAAGGCTTTCAGTTCATGAAACAAAACTAATTTAACTCATATAATAAAATTTAACAGTACAGAAAGTTATAAACCAATCTAAAAGCAAAAAACCAAATTATTAGCAAATAAATTTGGTATTATTATAAGAGAACTGTGTACCATGAACCATGTAGAGTTTGTCTCAAGAAAGTAAAGATGCTTGGTTTAATAATGAGAAATTATCAATAATACATTTTTATAGGTAGATCAAGAGGAACCATATTTTTGTTTGAAATACTTTATGGGCTGCATTTTTAAAGATTCGGTCACTTTCTAAAAATCTCCCTATGAAGTAGGAATTAAAAGATACTTCGAAATATATTTTCTAAAAGTCCATCTTTAACTTATTAGACAGTATCATATTTAAAACATTTCCATTAGAAACACATTCCCATTTAAAACAGGAACAAGAGGGGGTACCTGGTTGGCTCAGTGGGTTAAGTGTCTGCCTTCAGCTCAGGCCATGATCCCAGGGGCCTGGAATTGAGCCCTGTATCTGGCTCCTTGCTTAGCAGAGAGCCAGCTTCTCCCTCTTCCTCTGCCTTCTCCTTCCCCTGATTGTGCTCTCTCTCTCTCTGTATCAAATAAAATCTTAAAAATAAATAAATAAAACAGGAACAAGATAAGAAGGTCCACTGGTGGGGCACCTGGGTGGCTCAGTGGGTTGAAGCCTCTGCTTTCAGCTCAGGTTATGACCCCAGGGTCCTGGGATTGACCCTCACATTGGGTTCTCTGCTCAGCAGGGAGCCTGCTTCCCCCCCCCCCCATCTACCTCTCTGCCTACTTGTGATCTCTGTCAAATAAATAAATAAAATCTTTAAAAAAAGAAGAAGAAGAAGAAGAAGGTCCACTGGCACCATTATTATTTATTCAGTTTTTTGATGCTTTGTTTTTTAAAGTCAGGTTTACTCTTTCTTGGATTTTTATATGTTGTATATTTTGAGCCCTGCAACCTTGTTAAACTGATAAGTTTACTACAATTTATTACTTTTACTAGCTTTTTTTATAGATTCTTTTGGATTATCTGTGCCAGTGAGCATTCTTTGGATAGACACCATTTGGTTATGATGTAATATCCTTTTTTATCTATTGCTGTATCAACTTTGCAGACATTTTGTTTAAGATCTTTTTTATAATGGTAATGTATACACAACATAAAATTTACTATCTTAACCATTTTCAAGTGTGTAATTTGGTGGTTTTGAGTACATTCACATTGTTGTGCAACCATCACCACTATCCATCTCCAATTTTTTCTTCATCCCAAACAGAAACTCTGTACCCATTAAATAATAATCCGTATTCCCCCTTCTCTGGCTACTGGTAACCATTATTCTCATTTTTTGTCTTTATGAATTTGATTATTCTAGGTGACTTCCTTATGTAAGTGGAGACATACATTATTGATCATTTTGTCTGGCCTATTGCACTTAGCATAGTATTTTCAAGATTTACCCATATTGTAGCATGTATCAGAATTTCATTTTTAAAAAGTTATTAACATACAATGTATTATTTGCCCTAGGGTCACAGGTCTGTGAATCATCAGGCTTACACATTTCATAGCACTCACCATAGCATATACCTTCCCCAGAATTTCAGTCTTTTTTTAGGCTAGTTAATTAATAGGTTTTTTGCAACTGTGTTCAAGCAGGATATTGGTTTGGGATTATCTTGTGATTTCTTTGGTTTTCTCTCAAGTTAGTGCCAGCTTTATCAAATGAGTTGGAAAATGTTTTGTACTCTTCTATTTTCTGGAAGAGTTTGTATAGTGTTAGATGAGTTATTCCATAAATATTTGGTAGAAATTGCCTTTGAAGACATTTGGGCCTTGTGTCTTCTTTTGTCAGGAGACTCTAAACTGGAAATTCAATTTCTGTAATAGGTATAGGACTATTCAGGTTGTCTATTTTTTCTTGAGTGAGCTCTGGTAATTTGTACCTTTCAGTGATTTTGGAAATGTGTTATTTAATATTTGGGAATTTTCCAGAAATCTTTCTGTTACTGATTTCTAGTTTAATTCCACTGTGATCAGAGACCATCCTTTGGGGATTATTTAAATTGTTTTGCAGTTTGAAGTTTGTTTCAAGATCTGTTGTATGGCCTATCTTAGTTAAAGTGCACTGAAAAGACTGTGGATTTTGCTGATGTTGAATGGAGTATTCTACAAATATTAATGACTCAAGTTGATTGGTAGTGTTGTTCATATTTTCTATATCCTCACTATGTGTCTACTTGTTCTATTGATTACTGAGAGAGGAATGTTGGTCTCCAATTATAATGGTGCCTTTTCTGTTTCTCCTTTGATGTGTCACTTTTTCTTACATATATTTTGAAACTCTGTTGTTGGGTACATGCACAGTTAGGATTGTTATGTGTTATTTTGTTGTTGTTGTTGTTTGCAATGTTTTCTTTTATCATTATGTAATACTTGTGTTTATCCCTGGTAATAGTCCTTGTTCTAGGAGTCTGAATTTAATTAGGGTCTCTAGATAATTTACAATTACTGTAATTATTGAGATGTTGAATTCGAATCTGCCATATTGCTACTTTTTTTCTTCCTTTATGTCCCATCTGTTCTCTGTTCCTTTCTTTTTCTTGATTTTTTTGGGCTAAATTAGGTATTTTTTTTTAAAGGTTATTTATTTATTTATTTATTTATTAGTCAGAGAGGGAGAGAGAGCACAGGCAGACAGAGTGGCAGGCAGAGGCAGAGAGACAAGCAGGCTCCCTGCTGAGCAAGGAGCCCGATGTGGGACTCGATCCCAGGACGCTGGGATCATGACCTCAGGCGAAGGCAGCCGCTTAACCAACTGAGCCACCTAGGTGTCCCTAAATTAGGTATTTTTCTTGTGATTCCATCTTATGTCCCATTTTATCTTTGCTAATTTACCTCTTTTTAGGCCATTTATATTTAGTATTTGTTCTAGGGTTTACAGAGTATATCTTTAAATTATCACAGTCTACTTTCAAGGAATGTTATACCATACATTTATACTTCATTTTCTGCTCTCTTTTATGCACTGTTAGCATACATTTTTGTTTTTACATAATTGTAAACCCTATAATACATTGTAAGTGTTTTGGTTTAGATTCTTAGTTACCCTTTAAAGAGACTAAAGGTTAAAGATAGGAAGAAATTTTCCTCCAGTCTAATAATGAAAAAGTTGAAAATAGTTTTTAAAGCCCCTGTCTGGTATTTCCAAAATCTGAGTCATCTATCACTCTGTTTCTGTTGATTGCTTTAGCTCTTGCAATAGGTTGTTTTTTTTTTTTTTTTTGCTCTTTTTTATGTGTGTTATAATTTTAATGCCAGACATTTTGTATAAAAGAACAGTAGAGATTGAAGTAAATAGTATTTATACCTAAAAATGGGCACATTTCTTTTTGATGGGCCATTTGTCTATGGGATTGAGTTTGTCAGGAGCTGAGCTGGGTTTGAGTTCTAATGTTGCTATGATTACGTTCATTGTATCTCAGGGGAAGAAAGAGACTGAACCTTTAAGAAAAATCTTGGTCTTTTGAAAGAGGAAATGATTCTTAATATTGCATGATGGTAATAGGGTTTGTCTTATGGCCAGACCTATTTGAGTCATGTGTGAATCCTATGAGAATAGGGTAGGTATAAGTTTTTATGAAAATAATGAAACAGTTGTCTTTTAAAGTATAATTTAATGAGAATCTTGTTAATCATTAGCAGTGCTACCTATGCATATCTCTTATAGGGTATATAGCATAGTAAGGGAGCAAAATATTTTTCCTTGTTTCAGAAAAGGCAAAACTTAAAGCTTTGGCATCTCATGGACTGCCAGTGTTTCCGCAGAGGAAGGGGGAGGTGATCTGTTCCTAGTGGAGGCAGCATTACTCAGCAGTACTTACTGGGAATGAGCTGCTAATGAAGCCACGTAAAAGAGTAAAGTGGTGTTTCTTTGCTTAGATATGCACTGGAATCACCTGTTATCTTTAGAACAATACCTGTGCCTTGGTCTTGCCCTCAGTGATTCAGATGGAGCTGGTTTGAAATGTGTCTTGGTTGTAAGTCTGTCATTTGATTCTAATGTGCAGCCAAGGCTGAGGATCACTCCCCTGAAGGCTTGTGGAAATCCCTGTAGACTGTTGGAGACTGTAAGGTCTGGAAGATTTGTATTAGCAGATGGAGGAAATATCAAGTGATATTTAAATAATTATTATTGCTGTGATATACAGTAAAAGCAATTACTTTATTATGTACTAAGAAACATAAAAGATAACTCAATAATTAAAAGTGATTCTGTATTCCTGAAGAGAAAAATAAGTATTTTAAAGTTGACAGTTCTTGCCAAATCAAATAAAAATTACATAATGCCATTTCAATTAAATCTTATTAGAATTTTTAAAAACCAGTAGTGTCACCCACCACCCAGATGTTGGTTTCTAAAACTATTCTCCAGTAAAAGGATCCAAGCAAGCCTCCTTAGAAGCATAGATAATGTAGGTTTGGGGCAGGAAATATACAAGATGAAGCTGGAGTACTTTATAATGCCAGAAAGTAAGGAAGTATTTAAAAAAAAAAAAAAAGTGGATCATGCCAACGTAGCACAGGAGCCAACCTGAAAAAAAGATCCCAGTGGCCAAAACTGGAGCCATTTTAGCAACAAAATAAATTCAGTGTTGGATTTTAACTTTAAGTATAAAATAAAAATACATGAGTACATACTCATATAAATAGTAATTGAATAAATAAGTGAGGAGAAGAGACAAGTCTCCATACAGAATTCCAAGGAATTTATTTAGACACCAATTTAGACACTTTTTCCTCAGAGAGGTAGAGCTTACACCCTCCAACCCCACCATGAGTGTGGGCTGCACTTAGTGTGGTGCTTCCAAATTGTAGCTTATAGAAACACAGGCTGCAGGTGGGAGAGTAACTTTACAGTGAGGAAACCTAAAAAAAAATAGCCCGCCAGTTGATCCTCAATGTTAACTTTATCACTCATAAGTCATGTTGATAGCTGGTACCGTTGGTACGATGTAATGAGATCTTCCTCCCAGTAACTCACAACTCAGAGAAAAAAATCAGACAAACCCATAATGAGTGGCATTCTGCAAAATACCTGACCAATACTTCTCAAAACTGCCAAGGTCATCAAAAACAAGGCAGATCTGAGAAACTTCACATACCAGAGGAGGATTAGTAAACATAACTAAATGTGATACAAATAAATAAATATTGGCATTGCAAGAAAAACTGTAGCATGGAAAATTCACAAAAGAAATGCAAATGGTAATAAAAATACAAATATGTATTCAACTTAACCAGTAATCAAAATGCAAATTTAAATAACAAAAGCCAATGTTTGCCAGTCAATAGAGCAAAGATTTTGTTCTTTTGTTGTTAGTGTTGTTGTTATTACCCAATTTGGGGTTGGTAGAGACCGGTCTGGGAACTCAAGAGTGATACAAACTCTGGAGGACAGTTTGCTCAGTGCTTATCAAAAATCTTTAAAATGTGCAAACTCTGACTCAGCATTTTCTCTTCTGAGGATTTATCCTGATTAAAGGAAGACCTGTGGGAAGATTTTAGCAAAGATTGTTCACGGCATTGTTGATGAGAACGAACAATTGGAGGCAGTGTGATAAATAACTGAGTAGGATGGTATTCTAAAAATGTTATAAACTAAATTTATTAAGTTCAAAAAGTTAACCAGCATGTACAGCATGATCCCTACCCCGGCTTTTTTTTTGGAAAAGAAAGAATATGTGGCATAGAAGAAGACTTGGTGTATGTATGTAAAGCATTCATTATGATCATTTCTGGGTATTTGAATTGTGGATGATTTTTATTTTTTCCTATATACATTTCTTTGTTCTTCTTATCTACTTCTTATTCTTTAAATCTACTTCCCTTTGAAGTGTGAGTCAGTGTAAGTCCTCTGGGAAACAAATTGGTAATATACATCAAACTCCTTAAAACAGCTGATGTTCTTTCACCCACTAAAAACCCTTCTTGGACTCTGTCATTAGAAAAGAAGAAGAGAGGGGCACCTGGGTGGCATTATCGGTTAAGCATCTGACTCTTGATTTCAGCCTAGGTCATGATTTCGGTCATGGGATTGAGCCCCACATGGGGCTCTGCACTCAGCACAGAGTCTGCTTGTCCCTCTGCCTCTTCCCCTTCCCTCTGCTCTCTTTCTCTCTCTCTCAAATAAATAAATCAATAAAATCTTTTTTTTAAAAATGTACGATTTGAGTGTAGATGTGTTTACTACATAATTTTTTTACATAATCATTTATAATGGCAAAATATGGAGACTTGCAAATATCCATTTATAGGGAAATAAAATATGGCACATGTACGTGAGATATTGTGCATTCATGATTGTGTTTAGAGAGTATTTGTTGAGGTCTGATATCCGGTGTTCCTTTTTTAGACTTCTGCTCAGAATGGCATCCATGATTCTGATTCATTCCCCAGGTTCTTTGTGGTAGCCTCAAATAAGAAAATAAGAAATGGGTTCCTTCTACTATTTTGTGTTAATAACAAAAGTTAGTAAATTACCTTTTTTTCCCTAAAGCCATTCCCTCATGTATATTTTATTTGACTTCCTCAGTTTCCATTTATTTTGCTTTACTTTTAAGGTTATGAGTGTTAGGTGAGCCTTTTCACAGTTCTGTGCTGACCGAAAAGTTCTCCCTGCTTTTACCTTGCTGACACGTCCCTATCTTCCAGGTTGCAGCTTGAATATCACTCCCTTCAGAGAGATCTTCCTAGAGCACCTTGTATAAAGGGCTCACATGGAATACCCCTTCCCAGCTCTTTGAGCCACTAGTTTCTTTCCTGGCAGTGGACACAGTTGGTATTTTTGTATTTGTTTGTTTGTTTGTAATGTTTCCTCCGTTAGACTATAACTTCCTGAGGCTAGGGATTATATTTCTTTTTTCCCCTACTTAAGGTTGGCATGTTGTAAATAGTTTGTAAATATGTGTAGATGGCGTGAACTAGCTTAATTTTGCAGCTTTGATACATCTCATTAAGAATTTATCATGTAATTGTTGTTATAATTTAGATTGTCCAAAATTATTCATTGATCTTAGCTATACTGGTCTTGATATTTTAATGTATTTTATGTAAGAATATACAGGTAGGAGGTTATGTTAGACTCAAGAAGTAAGAGGCTCTTATTATAGAGATGGAACTACTAATGGATGCAGAGGAGTTGGGTGGATTAAGGAGGTAAAGAAGAGGGGCGCCTGGGTGGCTCAGTGGGCTAAAAGCCTCTGCCTTTGGCTAGGGTCATGATCCCAGGGTCCTGGTATCGAGCCCCGTATCAGGCTCTCTGCTCGGCAGGGAGCCTGCTTCCCTTCCTCTCTCTGCCTGCCTCTCTGTCTACTTGTAATCTCTGTCAAATAAATAAATAAAATCTAAAAAAAAAAAAAAAAAAAAAAAAAGGTAAAGAAGAAAAAAGGCATTTTGGATTTTGGACAAACTGTTAAATGTGCTTTTTTAAAAAGTCGACTATTTTGTCAGCAGAGTTTTAAGTTCATAGTAAAATTAAGTGGAAAGTACAGATTTCCCACATACCCTCTGTTCCTACTCATATATGAGTTTTTGTTTTGCTTTTTCAGTTTTTTTTCATTGTGGTAAAATATACATGACATAAAACATCATCCTAGTCATTTTTAAGTATACCATTCAGTGATACAGAACACATTCGTAGTGCTGTGCAATCATCATACCATCCATCTCTATAATTTTTCGTCTTGTAAAACTGGAGCTCTGTATCTATTAAATAGTAACTCCCATTCTCCCCTCCCAGCCCCTGACAACCACCATTCTACTTTATGTCTCTGTGATTTTGGCTACTCTCAGTAGTCATATAAGTAAAATCATACAGTATTTGTCTCTTTGTGATGTAGCAGACTGTCTTTAAGGTTCATCTATATTATAGCATTTCTCAGAATTTTCTTCCTTTTTAAGGTTGAGTAATATTCCGTTGTATGTATTTACTACATTTTGCTTATCATTTACCATTAGTGGTCACATGGGTTGCTTCTGTTTAGCTGTTGCCAATAATGCTGCTATGAACGTGTAAGTACAAATATCCCTCCCTATAAGACCCTGCTTTCAGTTCTTTTGGTTACATATCTCGAAGTGGAGCTTATCCAGCAGAATCATATGGCAGTTGTGTTTTTTAATTTTCTGAGGAGTCAGCATTCTGATTTCCATAGTACCTCTGCCATTTTACATTGCATCAATAGTTCACAAAGATGACAGTTTCTCCACATTTTCATCAACACTTCTTTTCTGTTGTTTTGGTATTAGCCATCTTAATGGTTATGAGGTGATATCATTATAATTTTAATTTGCATTTCCCTAAAGATTAGTGATGTTGAAATCCTTTCCTGTGCATATTGGCCATTTATATTTTTTCTTTGGACAAATGTCTATTCAAGTCCTTTGCCCATTTTTAAATCATATTGTTTGGATTTCTGTTGTGGTTGACTTTTAGGTAGAAAATAAGGTTTGATACCTTGGATTTTTGTTGTGGTTGACTTTTAGGTAGAAAATAAGGTTTGATACCTTCTAAGGTAGAGGGTGAGGGGCCAGATTGAGGAAAATTTAGACTACTGTTTTAAGTAGTTTGCTGTTATTATCTAGACCAGAGACCATATTTTTTTTTAAAGATTTTATTTGAGGGAGAGAGATGGTGAGAGCAGGAGGGAGGGGCAGAGGATGAGGGAGGAGCAGACTCCCCACTGAGCAGGGAGCCCTATGCAGGACTCCATCCCAGGACCTGGGATCACGACCTGAGCTGAAGGCAGAGGCTTAACTACTGAGCCGTTCAGGCAGCTGAGCCACCTAGACCAGAAATGTTTAATAGAACTTTCTCTGATGATGGAAATGTTTTGTATCTGTAAGCCATTAGCCATATGTGGCTGTTGCGGACTTAACATGTGTCTAATGCAACTGGAAAATCAAGTTTTTAGTTTCATTTAACTTTAATCAATTTAAACTTAAATAGCCGTATGTAGCTTAAGGCTACCACTATTTTTGATAGGGTAGGAGATCATCAGAAGTTGTATTTCTTTTTTTTTTTTTTTAAGATTTTATTTATTTATTTGAGAGAGAGAGCATGAGCAGGGAGAGGGACAGAGGGAGAAGCAGACTCCCCACTGAGCAGGGAGCCCAATGCGGGACTGATCCCCAGACCCCAGGATCACGAACTGAGCCAAAGGCAGATGCTTAACCGACTGAGCCACCCAGGTGCTCCAGAAGTTGTATTTCTTACTTATTTTGTTTTTATAGTAGGGTAATGATGCGTGTTTTAGGGGAGGAAAAAAACTGGAAACAATGTGGGCATTTGGATGGTAAAGAAGCAGCAAGAATAGAAAGTCACTTTCTATTCTGGGTGAGTATGCCTTTAACAAGAATGGGAAACAGGAGGATGAGCTGGTTTGGGAAGGTAGTCATGGAGCTCAGTACTGCAGAAATTGACTTGAGATTTTGGAACATAGAGGCAGAGATGTCCAGTGGGCAATTGTAAATTAGAGTGCAGAGCAGAACAGAGAAGACAAGGGCTAGAAGTATAAATTTTCATAGTCATCTATATAGTGGTGATAAAGCCATGGAAATAGGTAATACCCTTCAAAGAGGGAATGTAAGTCTTGAATAAAGGAGCATCAAGGATAGATCCTTGAAAAATTTCTGTATTTAAAGGTGGGAAGAAGAACAGGAGCAATGAAAGTGAGGTTACTCTTTACTGCATGATATATTTAAGAAATTATCACTTATCCATGCAAGTGGTAGCAGGGACCTTTTGCTTTAGATGTAGTTTTCATCAGGATGATTAGACATTTTATTTCAAAATGTGAGTAAGTATAGGAAACCAGCATGGGCAATTTCCGTTCCCTCACAAATTGGATCTCGCAGATACTTCCTTTAGCAGAATGGGCAAGTAAAAACTATGGTTATGCTATCATAATATCATTTCTGCTTGTAGAATCAGAAAGGTACCTGCAAGATGTGGTTAATCCTTGGTCAGTTTACCAATAACGATCACAAACTCCAGTCTGAATAAATTAGCTTATAAACCTGGGGGAATGAATGCCTAGCCCCCTTTGGCGTTTTCTAGATAACCAAGTAAGATTAAGGAGAAATTGAGAGGACATACACAAGATGTATTTTGTTATGCCAGTAGGAACACTCATAATTCCCCCAAAGTGTGTGATGCAGTTGGAAAGGAACACAGAAGCTAGGCATTATGCTGCTTGGCCAGAATGGCTTGAAAGTAGATAGAAGGGCTGTGTAAGTGAAGAATTTGAGACTGGAGAAGGGGTACTGGCAAGGAGAGCAGACATGGAGAAAGAAACATGGAAGAATAGGGATAGGCTTAAAGTCAGATCTATGGAGTAGACAGTACTGAGCTCTATGGAGCAGGTCAGTTTCCTTCCTAGCTCAGTGCCTGATACATTAAAAGTGCTCAATGAGTATTTGTTGAAGAAAGAATGAGTAATGGTTAGGGAAAAGAAATATTGCTCCTGTAGGAACCATTCCTGAAGAAATCTTGCTTTGGTCCCACCTTATCTTACCCATTACTTGATCTCAGCCATCACATGTTTTCTGACCTTGGGTTGCTGTTAGATTTTTTTGTTAGAACACATATTGAATATGTGATATTGCAGGTAGTTTATATTTGAAGTTGGTTTTTTTTTTTTTAAGATTTTATTTATCTCACCGAGATCACAAGTAGGCAGAGAGGCAGGTAGAGAGAGGGAAGCAGGCTCCCTGCTTAGCAGAGAGCCAGATGCAGGGCTTGATCCCAGGACCCTGCGATCATGACTTGAGCCGAAGGCAGAGGTTTAACCCACTGAGCCACCCAGGCGCCCTATGTTTGAACTTTTAATCATTGTCCAGCTCTGGCAGTGGGACAGGGGGAGGGACTGATACTCTGCTGTTTATAAGTATATGAGTATATCTGAGTACTGAGAAATCTAATTTCCTTTGGTTTTAAGACTATACCGGAGGGGCGCCTGGGTGGTTCAGTTGGTTGAGTGGTTGAGTGTCTGCCTTCTGCTCAGGTCATGATCCCTGTGGGAGGAGTCCCACGTTGGGTTCCCTGCTGAGCCTGCTTCTCCCCCTGACTTTGCCCCTCTCCCACCTTGTGCTCATGCTCTCTCTCTGTCAAATAAATAAAAAATAAAATCTTAAAAAAAGAAAAAAGAAAAGGCTACACTAGAATAGTTGTGACCATATCTATCTAGTCCCTGAATATTCTGGCCTTGGGTGACATATGCAGCCACTTCGGGCTGTTGAGACAGGTTAGAGGTGTGCACGTATTTTCTGTGTGTGATTTATGGTAAGGTGACAAGAATGATGAGAAGCAGAGGAATTTAAAGTTATTTCTCCTGGGATGCCTGGGTGGCTCAGTTGGTTAAGCAGCTGCCTTCGGCTCAGTTCATGATCCCAGCGTCCTGGGATCGAATCCCACATCGGGCTCCTTGCTCGTAAGGGAGCCTGCTTCTCCCTCTGCCTCTGCCTGCCATTCTGTCTGCCTGTGCTCGCTCTCTCTCCCTCTCTCTCTCTGACAAATAGATAAATAAAATCTTTAAAAAAAAAAATTAAAAAAAGTTATTTCTCCATATATAAAACTGACGGGATGCCATATGATTTCCAAAATTCATTTCTTATTCGAAAGCCTCGAAATCTTTTTTTTTTTTTTAATATTTTATTTATTCATTTGACAGACAGAGATTACAAGTAGACAGAGAGGCAGACAGAGAGAGAGGGAGGGGGAAGCAGGCTCTCTGCTGAGCAGAGAGCCCGATGCGGGGCTCAATCCCAGAACGCCGAGATCATGACCTGAGCCAAAGGCAGAGGCTTTAACCCACTGAGCCACCCAGGCGCCCCGAAAGCCTCGAAATCTGATAGTCCACAAAAACTTAGTATATAGAATTTTAAGTCAAATATAGTCACATCTGATAGTGAAAACAGATTTTAGAATCTGAAAAGATAGAATCTGAAAAATATAGTCATATAGGTTGTTTTTCAATTTTAAGCAATTATATAATTATAACACAAGTTAATTAAATCCTTATGCGTGTAAATGAAATAGGTAGTACATAGTCTGTTTGCAAAGGAAAGTTTGACTGTGAAAAAGCTCTCATCTGTTTTGCTCACATATACCTATTTGAATATCTAATAGGTGTTGTTTTAGACGCTGAGGATACAACACTGAAGAAAGCACAAAATCTTTGCCCTTCTGAAGCTTTTGTCAAGACATACTTTCAGAGAGGACGATTTCAGATTAGGTGGTAACTAATCAAAAAAGGAAAGCGATATCTTAGTCTGTCTAGGAGAGTTGTACGTTCAGGGAACTGAAATGTAAACGAATTAACTCACTGAAGACAAGGATTTTTGTTTGGCTTTTATCTGATGTGTTCACTGCTATATCCTCAGAGCCCCAAATAGTGCTTGGCTCATAATAGGCATTCAGTAAATATATGTCCATTGATCAAAGTGTTTATTGTTTTGAATTTATATATCATACTCATGTACTTTAGTAAATGATTTTTATATCTAGCTAGTTGACAGTTTTATCTCAGTTACCTTATTTTTATGTTTGTTACCTACTTTTGGTTTCTCCTTGTACCCACATGTCAGGATGTAGGAAAAGCTTATTAATATTAATAATTAGTCATATGGTGATCTGAGATTACAAAAGATAGATTTGGAAAGGAACTTTAGAGGTCATCTTTTGTTTAGCTTCCTGCCTAGGAAAAACTGAGTAAGATGATTAGGTATGTATTTTTAATTAATCATTTAAAAAACTAGGACAACATCATGGGGTTCTCTTGAGAAAATGGAGAAAGGTACTTAACCCTAGATATAAAGATACAAACCTGAAAAATTTAGAACTTCTAACCGTGTGGGAAAGTGAAAAAAATTGAGCCCAACTAAGCTGCTCTTTGTTGATATCAGAAACGGGCCTGTCATTCATGTTGGCATTGAAACATAGCCTCCTATCTCAGGGGGCAGGACTTTTTTTTTTCCCCCCCCTCTCAGAGGAGCTAGACAGTTACTACAGGTTGAAAAGCCCCGACCAGTTTTTCAAGAGTTTCTCCTCCTTTTTATTTTTTTATTTTCCTTTTTTTTTTTTTCCCCCTGAAACTTATGGAGGTTTTGCTCTGCTTTCAAGATGCATTAAGGTCTCCTGCTTTGTGACTGCTTTGGAGTCAGCAAATACCCTGACATGTACAATTCGAATTATGCAGATTTCATGAGTAAGTTTAATTTTATTTTTTTAGCTAGTTAAAATTCAAGTGATATTTAGAATGTTAATTTGGAGTTAGCCATTTTATCTTTTTACCGCTTTTATCTTAAGCATATTTTTAAAACCTTTAATAAGAAAGTAAAATTCTACACATTAAAAAGCCCCTTTGTCTCTTAAGACTTACACTTCTAGTTTCTTTTGAATGATCTTTGTTGCATTAGACAGAATTCATATGTCTTTTGAAAGCCAGTTACTTAAACAGTTTTCTTGAGCATCTTTTTAGTTTTATTGAGAAGTATTTTAAATTGAGCTTTTCTGAGCTCGATTACTTATGTCTGACACAGTCTCAAGTTTCCACTGAATGGTAACAAAGACTGTAGAGTGTTGTTGGTACTGCAGTGAGAGGCATGCTTCTTTAGACCAGGTAAGAGAGATCATTTTGTTTCTTACTGCTGGGTGAGTTTTTACCGTGTTTATTTTATATTCTTCCAGCAGCAGCAATATTAAGTTGATAAATAGCCAAGAGCACGCTGAATTCAAGACGTCCTTGCTTGTTGCAGACAAGCAAGGAAAACTACAGGGTATGGGGGTTGGGTTGGGCCGGGGCGGGGGGGGGGGGGTGGTAGAGTAAGCTTACTTTATCACTCAGTAACTTATATAAATCAGTTAAAATGTGAAAATAATTCTAGAGCTCAGCTTTCCTCTTTCAAGAACTAGGAAAGCAGTTGAGGAAATGAATATTTTTGAAGATACTTCATAGTTATTACTTGTGAATGCAATTCAAATGATAGTTTTTACTTTCATTTCTTTCCAGTAGTTAATAAAATAAGCTTTGCCCTTAACTATACATTTTTTTTTTTTAATTTGTGAAAACTTTCAAATTGTCAACAGCAAAATATGCTTCCTCGGATCTTTGAAGTAAACCTGACACTTAAAAAGATATTTCAGCTTTTATAGCTGTTTCATTCCTTTTTTTCCTAGTACATTTTTTTTAAAAGTATTTGTGCTTTTGAAAATGTCAGCTGTATTCTAATGAAGCTCGGGCATTGTTTGCTCATAAAGGGGCCGGTGCATTCCACTGCTTTATGGTTTATTATGAGGCACAGTGTGAGAGTGTGGGTGGCACCATTTGGTGTCTGCCTCTTGGGGTAGTGACTGCCATTATGTTAGTGTTGGATTGGCAAAGAAAATATACCATGCAAGATCCTATATGAATCTGGAACCTATGAAGAAAATCTTAGCCCTAAATAATAGTGAGTGAGCCTGGAATGTGTGACAACTTGATTGAGTTGATCACTTCAAATATACTCTGGAAAGTCTGCATTTCAGTTACAATTAATATTCTAGTAGTCACAGCTCTTGTTTTTGGATATATTTAAGAGTTACCCATTCTTTGAATTTTAATAAGGAAGTGAATATTTCTACAATGTTATGACATTTTAAGTAGATACAGTAACATTTTAAATAATACATTTACTTAAAAAGGAGTTTTAAGGAACTTAGTGTGGGTGGGGAGGGGGAGTGAGAGAGGAGGTCAGGCAGAGAGCCTTTCTTTCAGTTAGGAAAGCCCTGATGAAGAAAAAAGCAACAGATGTTTCTTCTGTTACAATTGAGGTTGTTTTATTCGAAATTCACAGTAGCTGGAATGGGGAGGGGAGGTCATAAATCTGACTTAATCGGGGAATAAATAAAACTTAGTCATTTAAATTTTTTTCTTTTATACTTAGAATTTGAGAATCAGTAGAGTAACATACCTTTTGGAAAGACTTTTTTTTTTAATCTTAAAAAAATTAATATAATTATGGAAATGTGAGAAAGTTAATTTTAGTGCACGTAAGTTATGGAAAAATGATCATTAAGTCCTACAGAATATTTGGAAAAAAGCCTACCCATTATAAAATATATAAGGAATACTTAGGTTGCAGAAGTTTGTAATTGCACAATAGGTACTAAGGCTCAAAATGAAATTCCATTATGAAACATTATTTGCATATAGTGTGAGAGATCCTTTTATCTTCAGTGAGAAACATAGGACTTATTCCAAAAAGATCTTTGAATAAGAAATGGGAGAGAAATATTTTAGTTTAATTGAAATGAACTTCTTAAAAGAAAGATAGTAAACTTGGATTGATTGCTAATGGACAGAGAAGAATGTTTATTTGCTGAAAAAAAGTAGCAAAGGAAGAGCTTGGAGGCAATACACATGTAAATGAAAGCAGTCAAATTAAAAAAAAATAGTTTTTAAATTTGTGGAATTCATAACAAGTAAAAACCTTTCCTTTTACAAGTAAGAGAAGTTCTATGCTCTTGAATAGTGTGCATTTATACACATTACAACTTTATGCATTTCTTAAAGTTTGCTCTTGAAAAACCAGTGCTGAGCAACGGATCTTTCATGTATAAGGCACATAGTAAAAATTCATGATACCCTACACTGTAAAAATAGTAAGAATAGATGACAGCCAAAAAAATTCTGTAAACCATAGTTCAAAATTTGTGTGAGGAGCAAATATTAAATGGTTTTCTAAATGTTTAATTGGTCTAAAAAGATACCAACATTCAAGGAGATTATTAAAAATTTCTCTTGCTCTTAGCTGGGATCTGGAGGCTTCCCAGAAAATTTTCTTTGCTTCACGTAATGACAGAATTTAGAGATTTTGAAGCTTTTCAGATCACTGTTTTACTTAAGATTACATTAAGATTCTAAAATTGATCTTCGCGCATTTTTCTTTTTTAAGGAATAGCAATAGGTAGCAGTTGAAGGGTTTTTTCCCTAAGGTAAGTAAAGTAACTTACATGGAGTTTAAAATGGATTTATAGGAGTACCTGGGTGGCTCAGTTGGTTAAGTGTCTGACTCTTGATTTTGCCTCAGGTCATGATCTCAGGGTTGTGAGATGGAGCCCAGAATCGGGCATAGAGCTTGCTAAAGATTTTCTCCTTCTCTCCCTACCCCCTCAAAAAAAAAAAAAAAAAAAAAGTGGATTTACAAACTATAGGTCTGACTAAAGTAAAAATTTTTATAATTTTTATCAAAGTATATGTAAGTTTGATAAAATAAACAGCCCTAAAAAAAAATTGATGGCCTCACATGTGATATATAACTATGACATCATCCTAGATTGTAGTTACCAAAAATATGTGTCACGATTATAGATGTAGGCATGACAGTTGGGTATATAATAGCATCAGCAACAACAATACAGAAATCTTTGAGACTGTTAACCCTTCAAATTAAGAGTAATACACTGAAAGACTTTCAGAGTAGGTACCTATAGTTCTCCCATTGTATATATGAACTCAAAACTGAGGTCTGTGGGCATCTAAGCTTTGCTTATTCATTGTTTTCCAAGTTAGAATACCCAGAGAGTGACTAATGTAGACATTCTCTTTGCCTTATGTATATATGTGTACAACTAGAAACAACAGCAAAATCTCTAAAAATCTCTCATTTCTGAGGTGGAGGTCAGAGGGAAGATTGCCTGATGCCTGTATTTTTCTGAAAAGAAAATCTTTTACATTGTTGAGGAGCAGATAAAATAGTATGAGTATTGGGCTTTAAGTGTATTATGAGTTAACTCTTGCTAAAGGATCCAGGAACCTGTCATGTAATAACAGTATTACTTCTTTCTACCAAGTTTCAAGCAACCAATTTATAAATGAACTTTTGGATCTTGACTCTAAAGCTGGAGACCATCAGTAGGAGCTTGGTTTTTGGCACTTTGCTCACTTATGGTACAAAGTTTGTCACTCTCTTGGCAATTTCTCTCACAAAAATGAAGAGACTACTTCATTTGCTGACCACTTACTATGTGCCAAGTAGACCCAGGGAACTTAGGTATAAGATTTTTTTTGAAAAATCTTTTAATGGATTAGGTTTTAATTAAAAGATTTTTGTTGCTGTTGATGACTAACTTTAAGATTTCTTGCTCTTGGGGCGCCTGGGTGGCTCAGTGGGTTAATAGGCCTCTGCCTTCGGCTCAGGTCATGATCTCAGGGTCCTGGGATCGAGTCCCGCATCGGGCTCTCTGCTTGTCAGGGAGCCTGCTTTCTCCTCTCTCTCTCTCTCTCTCTCTCTCTCTGTCTGCCTCTCTGCCTACTTGTGATCTCTCTCTGTCAAATAAATAAATAAAATATTTAAAAAAAAAAAGATTTCTTGCTCTTCAAAATATGATTTCGATGTAGCTTCGATAATAGCTTTCAAATGGAACATATTGTTGAAATAAGAATATTGATCGTTACAGTTTTGAGTATGGTATTATGGAATTCAGTGATCCCCTTTCTAATTTTCTAGGGAAAAGAAGTGCTTTGAAACTCTAATTCATGGGTAGTTTTTGGTCTTTTTGAGTTTAAGTGTTGTAAAGTTTTAAATTTAGAATGCAACTTTTAAATTGTAGGTCTATCTGTAAGTCATTTGCCATCTTTTATAAATATTGGAAAAATATTTCTCCTGACTAAAATTTTTCATGAAGATTTTATTTACTTATTTGAGAGAGAGAGCCCACATATGAGAGAACACAAGCAGGGGGAGCAGCGAAGGGAGAAGGAGAAGCAGGCTCCCCACTGATCAGGGAGCCTAATGCAGGACTCGATCCGAGGACCCTGGGATCATGACCTGAACCAAAGGCAGACACTTAACTGACTGAGCCATCCATGCACTCCTTCACTATAAACTTTAAATGAATTATTTACTAACACAGTCTGGAACAGATTACCATGTTAGAGAGGTCATGGGCTTCTTCATGAGGATGATTTCCAATTAAGTGCACTTGGATATTCTAATACTCATAAATTCTGATCTTTGTGGTTGCACCCAGCTGCCTTGATCTTCTCTAGCCATTCAGCGGCTGTTGGTACAAGATAAAATGTGCTCCCATCCGCTCACTCTTTTACTAGGCATGCACACGGTGTCTGTGTGCCATCTGGTGGGTGTACTGGCTGCAGTGATGGTGTTGGAAGTAGGGGTTGAATGTAGGCTAAATACTGAAAAGATGTAACATGTAAAAACAAGAGGCTGAAGAAATACGGGTCACTCAACCCATTTTTTTTTAAATTTTTTGGAAAGAGATTAAGTGTAATGGAAAGAGTCTACTTTACTCCATTACTTCCTTAACTTGAACCAAGAGAAAAAGGGGCCCTGAAGCAGTCTTTCCCAGTCTTGACTGATCATAAGAATCATCTGAGGCACTTGTTAAAAATAGGCATTCCCACCTAGTTTTTGAGGCTTTGGATGTTGAGTGAAGCCAAGGAATGTGCATTTGGAATTAGAGTGACACTACATCCCTGCCCCACCCCCACCCCTTTACAGTTTAAGAACAGGCCCATTTGGGAAAAATTACTATGAAGGATTGGAAGAGCCAAGTTGTCTGAGGCCATATGGTAAACTAATTCAAGTATTAATCAGAAGATATATTGTCCAAAAAATGGGAAATTCTAATTAAACAGGAGAAATGAGAAATTTATTTACAGATTTCCTTTACTGAGCAAGATAATAGAAAAAGGACAAAATGACATGTTTTAACTAAAGATGAAGAAGCCAGTGTAAAAGTGATAGAATCAAACCTGTAGGTGAGACATGTTTTTGGACAGACATTTTAAAAATATTGAAAGGAAAGGTCCTATAAAGAAAACCTAGTGAGAATGGATTAAATGATTTCTAAGATCTTTTAGCTTTGAGGTTTGATGAACTAAATGAAAACAACTGTAATATTCCAGATGCCAGAGCTTGAATTAAGGAGTTCATTTAAGAAATGAAGAGGCACTGTTTAAATTCTGGCATACAGGAAGATGAAGAAAGAAAGTTTTTTTCTCCTTTCAAAGTGAAGAATCCAAGGCATTTATGGTTTTAGATACCAAAAAAACAAGGAGCTAGTTAATTGCTTTAAAAGGTGTCCTCCATGTAAAAATGCTTATCAAAGCCAAGAGAACAGATTTGATCCTCCAGGGAAAGTATGTAGGAAAGACTGACAGGACAGATTTATTGACCCTTAGGGCTAAGAGCTTGTTTCTTGTGGCCATTTCAAGGTTCTTGATTTGGTTCATGGAAAGCCTTTCTTTGGTTCATGGAAAGATCCTGGTTAGGTGGTCCATTTGGGGGATCCTAGAAGTCCTGTGTTCTGACAGCTGCAAAAACAGCTAAGCTTTTCTTCCATGCCTATGATATGTAGGTATTTGCATTTCAGATCTTCTGTCCTTACCTATGTACTATAGACTGCTTGAATTCCCTTGTAGAACCAAATATGGAGGGGGAGGTTCTAGATGCCACTTGAACCATTAAACTTAGGAGATATTAGAAACTTTTTAAAAAAAGATTTCATTTATTCATTTGAGAGAAAGAGAGCAAGACAGCACAAGTGAGGGGTGGGTGCAGCGGGGAGAGGGAGAAGCAGGCTCCTCTCTGAGCAGGGAGCCTGGCTCAGGGCTTGATTTCAGCACCCTGGGATCATGACCTGAGCCAAAGGCAGACCCTTAACCAACTGAGCCACCCAGGCACCCAATATTAAGAACTTTTGTCTTCTGTTTCTCACATCTCCCATTTGTAGCGATGCTGCAGTTATGGTTACGTAGATATACTCTGTTTTACATATCTTGGCATTTCCAGTTGGGTATGTTGCCATTTTTCAAATTAATTATGTGTTATTAATGTGTTTTACTTATAAAGATAGTGCATTGAATTATTGGGCCTGAGTTATTTGTCAAATAAAGGTGATAAATATTGTTTCTGTTCTAGTCCACTCTTCAGTGACATACATTGCTTTCTAGATGACTGGCTGAAATGAATTTCCTTGCAAAATGAATTGACCCATTCTAGAATTGACCTGTGACTTGACCTCATTAGTAGTTTATGTGAAACCAGTTGATAGTCTTTTACAACACTTATTAACAAATAGTTAAAAGGGTAATACAGAAAGGAAAAATGTGTGACACTCCTGTTCTGACTCTGCTTATTCTCTGGTGGAAATGTTAATCAGGAATGAAATAAAAGCATATGATACTGTCACATAAATAGGCAGATCTGTGGAGCAGAATAGAACATCAGTAAATTGACCCAAATAAGTAAATGATCAAGGTAACATTTCATGGCAGCATGGGGGAAGGGGAGCAGATTATTTATTAAAAATAGCCATCTGAGGGGCACCTAGGTGGCTCAGTCAGTTAAGCATCTGCCTTCAGCTCAAGTCATGATCCCAGGGTCCTGCGATTGAGCCCTGCATTGGGAACCCTGCTCAGTGGGGAGACTGCTTCTCCCTCTCCCACTCCCCCTGCTTGTGTTCCATCTTTCTCTGTGTCCCTCTCTGTCAAATAAATAATATCTTAAAAATAGCTATTGGGGGAGGGGTACCTGGATGGCTCAGTCAGTTAAGCTTCTGCCTTCAGCTCACCTCCTGATCTCAGGGTCCTGGGATGGAGCCCCATGTTCAGGAGTCTGCTTGCCCCTCTTCCCTCTGCCCCTTCCTGTGTGCTTGTGCATATGCACACTCTCTCTTTTTCAAATAAATAAGATATATTTGTAAAAGATTTCATTCATTTAAAAAAAAAAAAGATTTCATTCATTTATTTAACAGAGAGTGAGCACAAGCAGGGGGAGCAGCAGAGGGACAGGGAGAAGCAGACTCTCCACAGAGTGTGGAGCCCATGTGGGGCTTGATCCTAGGACCCTGGTATTGTGACCTGAGCTGAAGGCAGATGCATAACTGACTGAGCCACCTAGGTACCCCAATAAATAAAACATATATATATATTTTTTAAAGATTTTATTTATTTATTTGACAGAGAACACACATAGGCAGAGGCAGGCAGAGAGAGAGGGAGGCAGGCTCCCTGCTCAGGGAGCCGGATGTGGGGCTAAATCCCAGGACCCTGGGATCACGACCTGAGCCGAAGGCAGAGGCTTCAACCCACTGAGCCACCCAGGCGCCCCTATAAAACATTTTTTTAAAAAGAGCCATCTGAGGGAAAAATATTGTATGTTTTATTTCTCACATCAAATAAATTCCAGATGTCAAGGATGTTAAATTTTAAATGAAGGCATTAATGTATTATAAGAAAACATGGGGGATGTTTAATACAATCTTAGTATATAACTAAGTTTTTAAAGAACAGTATAGCCAACTGGAAATACCAAACCTGTAAGGTAAGTAAAATGTAACATGTCTGTATATAACATACACCTCTAAGGAGGGAAATAAAGATAAACTTTGTAGTTACTCAGACCTTCATTTTTATTTTTAAACATACTTACAGACCTCTTGTATATGACACAAAAATCACACAGAAAAAGAATTAGTATAAAATTGACTACATTCTTGGGACATTTGGGTGGCTAAGTCAGTTCAGCATCTGACTCTTGATGTCGGTTGTGGTCAGGATCTCAGGGTTGTGGAATTGAGCCCTGCCCTTGGCTCTGTGCTGGGTGTGGAGCCTACTTAGGATTTTCTCTCTCCCTCTGCCCCTGCCCTCCCCACTCTCACTCTCTCTCTAAAAAAAAGAACAAAAAACAAAAAACAACCCCACTACATTTTTTAAAAATACACAAAGAAAATCATATATAAAAGTAAAAGGCAGATGTCAAATTGGGGAAAATATTTGCATCAGGCATAACAAAGAATATACTTATTTTTTCAATATTTAAAGAGAGTCTACTAGTAAAAAAATCACCAGCAGTCAATAGAAAGGTGAGCATATTTTCAGGAAAAATTTAGATGATTTTTAAATAAAACATGTCAGCCTTACTCATTATAATAAATTAGAACCAAAATGAAACAAGAACCGTTTTTAACCTAAAAGTTGACAAAATTTGATTAACACACTGAGTGGTAAGGATATGTAGAAATGGACATTTTTATACATTTTTAAAAAGATTCTTATACATATCTGTATGGAGGGTGAATTAGTGCAATCATTTGGTACAACCAGTATGTGTAAAGACATGGATAATTATTACAGTAGTATTTGTAGTAATAAAGGATTTTATTAATATTTGTAATATTAAAAGCTTTTCTGTTACTAAGGGATTGATAAATAAACATGTAGATCCATAAAAAGTAATACTGTGTGGTTAACAAAGTAGTATTGAGGCAAAACTACATATACAGGTATGGAAAGACATCTAAGATAGATACAGTATTATTAAGTGGGAAAAAAGCAACATGCAAACTGATAGAGTATTCAGCTATATGTGAAGGAAAAAAGGACGTTTATGCATATATGTTTGTTTATATTAGAATCTTTCCGAAAGTTTATATACAACCTGGCACCAGTAGACATCAGTAGGGAAGGGAATAATTAGGTGGTGGCTGGAGATAGAAGGAGACGTAGTTTTCACAATATACTCGTGTTTCATGTGTCTCATGAATTTGTATCGTATGCTTCCATCCAGACATTCATGTATTCATTCATGTATTCATTTTCATGCAACAGTATTTGTTTATGTCTCAGGCAAGGTGTGCTAGGTGCTGGAGATACAACAGTGGATGAGATAATGAAGTGCCCCTGTCCTTACAGAACTTAAATTCTGGGAGTGGGTGGGCTGTGGACAGATAATAATCACCCCAAAGATACAGATGTAGTGGAAAGAAGGGCCATATGCACCCCAATGTTCATAGCAGCAATGTCCACAATTGCTAAACTGTAGAAGGATCCGAGATGCCCTTCAGCAGACAAATGAATAAAGAAGATGTGGTCCCTATACACAGTGGAATATTACTCAGCCATCAGAAAGGAGGAATACTCAACTTTTGCATCAACATGGACAGGACTGGAGGAGATTGTGCCGAGTGAAATAAGTCAAGCAGAGAAAGTCAATCATCATATGCTTTCACTTATTTGTGGAGCATAAGGAATAGCATGGAGGACATTAGGAGAAGGAAAGGAAAAACGAATTGGGGGAAATCAGAGGGGAGATGAACCATGAGAGACTATGGACTCCGAGAAACAAACTGAGGGTTTTGGAGGGGAGAGGATGGGAGGTTAGAAGAACCTGGTGGTGGGTATTAAGGAGGGCACGTATTGCTTGGAGCACTGGGTGTTATACCCAAACAATGAATCTTGGAACACTGCATCAAAAACTAATGATGTGTACTGTATGGTGACTAACATAACATCATAAAAAATTAAAAATTAAGAAAAAAACTATATTTGCACGAGGAGCTAGGGCATTTGAAGGTTCCAAACAGTGAATGTCTGTGTGTGTGTGTGTGTTTAGGCTTGGTCGGAGCATTTTAGATGGTGCTGGCCTCATTTCTTGGGTAGTGGAAAAAACTAGACATCTCATTACAGATTTAGTCCATTCCCATTTCAAATGTAGATGATTGGCCCTTTGTGTATACACTCCTGTAGTCTTGCTGATTTTCTATCTAGCTCTTGGTTCACATTCAGCCTGGAAGGTGCTTTTACTTACAGCCAACACCTAGGGATTACTGGTGAGTTCCCCCTCTTGTCCTTTGTGAAGTGAGAGGTTTAGTGTCTGGTATGTGATTAAAACACGGTTGGTCCTCTTGTCCCTGAGTCTGTGTGGCTGCCTTGGATAAATGTGTGGATGGGTAGTCAGGGCAACTCATCCCCTGGCTGGTTGAGAAGCCTTCATTCTGGAGGACCTAGTTTGGAAGCACATCAAAGGAATGGAAATGGACACAGAGGGGATGAGGACTTTCATAGTGTTGAGAATAAAATAATGTTGAGAATAAAGTATCTAGCAAGATCTCTTCGCAAGCTGGCAGTCTCAGGACTTAGAAAGGCCTTTTGGCTTGGGCAGTGGGAAACCTCCATTGGCTACATCTGGGGGCCAAGTAAGCAAGAGGCCTTCATTCTTCCTTCTAGATTTGGATTTCTCTTGCCTTTTCTATCATGGGAAACACACACACGCACACAAGTGATTTAGGGTTAGAAGATTGGTTCTCCCAGCTGATGATGCATTTGGAAATGGTCATTGGAGCAGTATTCCTTGAAAGAGCTCTTTCTGTACTGACCAGGTCCTAGAGCTTAGTGCCTGTGTGTGACCTGTCTGCTCTTTAGCGTGAAGACATCTCTGTCACCCAGGGGAGGGGGCAAGCTGGTTACCAGTCATGGCATTTAAAACAGCAGGACAAGAACCAAGCACTCAGAATACCACTCAGGAGGGGAAATCAAAATAAAGAAATAAATAAATCATCATCATCACCTAAGCAAGTAAATATTAATAGGCCATATATCATCACATAGAGATAAGTGCTCTGGTAAAGAATCACAGTAAATTAGAAGTGCTTATATAGAATGGTCAGGCATCTGATGTGATGACCAAGCCAGAGACTAGAAGGAAGCTAGGGAATAAGGCAAGTAAATATCTGAGGGAAGAAAGGAAAAGGATTGTATAATCTGTAATTAGCCTCTTAATAGTAAGTATGAAATTGCATAGGTCACTCCCCCCCTCTTTTTTTATTAAGGTATAATTTGCATGTAGTGGAGCCTAACCCCTTTAGCCTAGCATGATATGACTTTGACAAACACCTACACCACCACAAACTAGGTCATTCTCTTAACTATTTAGGGCTGAGGGTTAGCTTTTCCTTTGGAGTGGGACCCTGTATGTGTATGGGATATACCACTATTTCTGATTTGAGATATTTATAATCCCATTAAATAGGTGTACACTTTCTTAGAGTAAGTTATTAATTTGGTTCTTCTAGGACGATGTGACAATAGGCTTGGGTGAAGGTTTTTCCAAAAACGAATTCAGGCCAAAAAAAAATTTTTTTTCCCGGAAAGTCAGTACTGTGAAAAATTAACTTACATTGGCATCATGTAGACAAACCACAGTTATTTCACTGAATTTTTTATTTTAATTGGACATATTGAAGGTGACTAACTGGAACAGGAACCCCTTTAAGAATTATGAGTGAAAGAAATCTTTGGTGTCTAGACAATTATAATGGAAAATAGAAAGATTCTAATTACTCAGAAAATTGAAATAAAATTTTGAGGCAAAATTGTGTGCCTGTGCCAAGATTTGGCTGTTTTTAGCTCTTTTTCCAAGCCAATTCCCCAGGTAGTTGATCTCATTTAGTTAATGCAGAGAATTGCCAAAACCCAAATCCAGGCAGGTCTTTAAATTTTTGTTTTTAATAAATACAACAACTGCCAGGAATTGGCTTCTGGACAGTATCAAGCCCCTGTTGCCAAAGAGCTATGAATTAAGGCCAGGTACTTAGGAAAAATTCTTTACACTTGGTTTGGTTTACTTCTCTTAACCTACCTGAAATGTTGGGATACTGGATGTTTATAACTGATTTAAATATGTCCTTTTGAGTCAAAAAAGTTCTGTTTCTGCTTGAACCTAGTTGATTTGATGAAAGTAAACAATTGTCTAAATGCATGGCTTTTATTTCTGTGTATTATAATTATTGAAATCCAAGAAATCTTGGGTTTCAATTTCTCATCTTATACAAAATTATTGCTTCCAAAGCAGATTTCATTTTTACTAATTATAAAACACAAATACCTCATTTATAGATTTCTATCTTGTTTCAATAGCTGTGACTGAATCTCATGCTATTTCCCTTCCTCCCTCCCTCTCTCTTTTCCCTCCAGAATGGCAGTAACTTTTTAAATTATAAAATATGCATGTTCATAAGATGTTTTTTCAAGTAATGAATAAGTATGAAACAAGTAAAACATTTCCCCAAACTCTTACCAGAGCTAACCTCTCTTACATTTGTTGTTTATCTTGCCATACTTTTTATGCTTTATATAACTTATGAGTATGTAGTTTTTAGGTAAAGGGAGTCATACCAATCATAGCCTCGTAAAATGGGAACATTTTTCCATGGCTAATATGTCCTTACAATTCTGTTTTAGGAACTATGTAATATTCCATCATACACATGTACCAAAAGATGTTTATACATTTAAATTGTTTCTAGGTTTTTGCCTTTATCTATAATGTTGCAGTTCTAGGACATGTATAACTGTTGTTATCTGCTTAGTTTATTAGGATAAATATCCAGCAGAGGAATTGCTGCTGAGAGGGTCTTCCCATTATTGGGAATTAATTGTGATGCTGATGCAGAGGCCAGGGATCAGCTTGTCACTTAGGCAATGGAGAGCAGTTGAAAGGACATTTTGTTGAAATGGAAAGAGACTTTAAAATGTGTATAATTGTTTTTTTTTTTTTTAATTTTATTTTTTATAAACATATAATATATTTTTATCCCCAGGGGTACAGGTCTGTGAATCGCCAGGTTTACACACTTCACAGCACTCACCATAGCACATACCCTCCCCAATGTCCATAATCCCACCCCCCTCAACCCCCCTCCCCCCATTAACCCTCAGTTTGTTTTGTGAGATTAAGAGTCACTTATGGTTTGTCTCCCTCCCAATCCCATAATTGTTTTTAAAGCACTTACTTAAAATGATGTCCTCTAAGAGACCAAACCCATTACTCCTCTTTAGTTACATTGTCGGACTGCCCTCCAAAAAGACCGTCCAATATCCCTCCCACCAACAACGTGTTAGCTGCTTGAGTGCAGGGGATAGTGTCCCTTGCACCAAGTACGCATAAGTGCTTAGCATTAGTACTTAACATCTAGTAGGTGCCAAGTAAGTATTTTGTAAATGTAGCCATTATGCCACATTTTTACCAACTCAGGATGTTATCAGACTTATTAATCTTTATCAGCCTGGTACATGAAATTGTTTCTTTTTGTTAAAAGTGTAATTTTTTTAAAAAAATTAAAATCAAGCATCTTTTCATGTGATTATTGACATTTAGGTTTCTTCATGGCCTCAGCTTATTTTTGTATTGAGGTATTTTTACTGTTATTGACTCAGAAGTGGGAAGTTAAGTAAATAAAAGTTTTTCAGGATAGTAATCTAATGACGTATGTGTTGCAAATTTGTTTACCAAGTCTGAGGTTTGTCTCAAGTATATTAGGTCTTTTGCTATTTAGGAAACATTTATTTTTTGATAGTCCCATCTGTCAGTCTCTTTTCACTTAAGATTTCTAAATGCTATAACATGCTCAGAAGGGCTTCTTCATCCCCAAATTACAAAAACTATTATTACCCTTCTTTTAATACTTTAATGGCTTTAATTTTTTAAAAGATTTTATTAATTTGAGAGAGAGCGTGTGCACGCACATCAGCAGGGGGGAGGGGCAGAGGGAGAAGTAGAGGGAGAGAAGCAGGCTTCCCCGTGAACAGAGAGCTCTATGTAGGACTCCCTCCTAAGATTCTGAGATCATGACCTGAGCCAAAGGCAGATGCTTAACCGACTGAGCCACCCAGGCATTATGTCTTTAATTTTTATGTGTAAATACTTGATCTTTCAGGAATTGATTTTTGTACAAGATGAGAAATTGAAATCCAAGGTTTCTTTTACCCAAGTGGACAGTTTCTTATCTCAGAAACATTTCTTCTGGTGTGCCTTTTTTTTTATTATTATTGAAGTGCAGCAGATGTGCAGTGTTTTATTTTTCAGATATACAACCAAGAACATTTTATTAAGTAATCCGCCCTTTCCCACATTGATTTGAAATGCTGCCTTTACCATATATAACATTTTTGTATGTACAAGAAGTAATTTCTGGACTTTAATTTCTGTTTTGTCACTTTTTTTATTTGCTTCTTAGCAATATCACATTATTTCTGACACTTCAGCTGTGTAATAATTTTGAAATCTAGGTAGGATAAGTTCCCCTCTTCCCTTTTACTCCTTTTTTTAAAAAATTTCTTGGCTGTTCTCTGCCTTTACTCTTCCAGATGCACTTTAGAATCAATTTGTCAAATTTATTAAGTTCCCTCTAAATTCTTTTGGTATTAACTGGCATGGCAGATCTGGGTTTAATGATGTTTTTCATTTTGTTTTGACCTGAGTTTTATATTTTAATTTTCCTCTAGTGTCAGGTTTAAAATCAGAGTCAATCTGTTCCCTAACCTTAATTTGTCTTTTTTGTGTTTCTTGTTCACTGCTTTTTGCTGGTTTTTGATTTTTGCTTTAACAGTTTATCAGAAGTGATTTCATCTTAAACATTCAGCATCACTAAAGTCATTTTTTAAAATCATCTGAGAAGACAAATACCACATGGTTTAACTTACATGTGGAATGTTAAAAAAACTAAATGAACAAAGAAAAGCAGAAACCGATTCATAAGTACAGAGAACAAACCAGTGGTTTCCAGAAGGGAGGAGGTCTGGGGATAGATGAAATAGGTGAAAGGTACTAAGAAGTATAAACTTCTAGTTATAAAATAAGTCACAGGGTTGCAACATACAGCATGGAGAATATTAAGTCAATAATACTGTAATAATGTTGTGTGGTGACAGATAGTAACTGCACTTACCATGATAAGCATTTTGTAATATATGTAACTATCAAATCCCTATGTTGTACTCCTGAAACTAATATAATATATATGTCAGCTGTACTTCAATTAAAAAAAAAAAAAAAATCTGAGAGCCAGACTTTTGCAGGGCTGTGTTTTTCCTCACATGCCTGTCCTGCCTGGGGCTGAGTTGATGGCACATGTCTATCAATTACATAGCTGTTCTCCTTCACCCTAGAATCATAGATAATTATTCTCCAGTTAGGGTGAATTCTTAAATAGGTGAATAACCATATTTGGGAAGTTTGATAATAACTTTTATCTTTAGCACTTGGTAAGATATGTGTGTTATATATAAACAAAAATCAGCTTCATGGTTACAGAGGAAGGAAACTTTATTTGATATCCTGGTTGTTCAAAATAATAAAAGAACTAGCATTTAAATTTATTTCAGACTCAGTATAAGTTATGGTACCAGTTAAAATGTAACAAAAAAATACAGTTTACACCACATTACAGGAAATATGGCATCCAGATTAGAAAAGGTAATAGCTCCAATCTATGCTAATCAGTTTTATACTTCTGTGTGCCTATTCTGTGCCAGGAACTAAACCAGGCGCTAGGATACAAAGCTGAGAGACATAGCCCACTTAAAACTATGTAAATGATAGCTAGAACAAGCAAATGATCATAGGTTTTATGAAAAAGTCAGAAGAAGGGCATCCAGGAACTAGACCACAGAGGCTGGGAACAGCTTGTAAGGGGAGGTGGCACCACACAGAGCAGAGGCTTGGGAGGTAGGGCTGTGGCCCTCTCTATCTCTGGCATGTTGTACACATTCTTTAACTTCATTCTGTCTCAGTATCTAAATGTGTAAAATGGAGACAGTAATAATACATTTTATTCTATTCTCCTAAGCACTAGCAAGATGATGTATATATGGGAAGCCTCTAGAACAGACTCTGGCACACAGTAATGACTTAGAAAATGGTATGGAATGCCATTTTAAATGCTAGGCAGTAAAAGTAGCCCAAGGAGAGAGAGACTTCCAACAGAAGGAAAGGTGTGTGCCAAAACTGGAGTGGTTGAGCTGGGGCCTTTCTGGAATTGCAAAGTATTTAACCTGATTGGAGTGGAGGGAGTAGCTGAAGATGAAGCTGGGAAGGGAGGCAGGGGTGAGATCTGTAGATAGAAGCTGTTGTGCCATGTTGAGGAATCTGAGGGAGGCATTGAAAGTGTTGTGGAATCTTTGAAGGCCTAAAGAAGGGGAGTGTCCAGAACAGTTTTCCCTAGTTGAAAGACTGGTTTGTTACAGATTTGTGGAGGGGCTAGCAAAACTGTTTGAAGTAGCATTTCCAGTTAGAGTGGTAGAGCTCAGCCATGGCTGCACGTTGGAACCTTCTGGAGAACTTTCAGCGGTCTCATGCCCAGGTTCACTCCAGACCAGTTTTATCAGCAGCTCTGCGGGTGGGACTGAGACATTGGTATTTTTTATTGAGTCCCAGATAATTCCATTGCACAGCCACAATAGTGAATCACTGAGTTAGACGGTAAGTGTGTTCGAATCAGATTTGATAACGTTTCAAATTAAACCAAGTGCCAGCAACATAAAGGAGCCAGAGTAAGGAGATAAATAGGATACGGTGGTCAGTTGAACGAGGAGGGGGTTGATTATTTCTGGACTGGGTCACTGGGATGGTAATGATCATCTATCAAGATTCAATCATATACCAAGAACATGAAGGAGAAACAGATTTGGCTATTAGACCTTGTTGAGTGTGGGTATTGAGGGAAAATGATACAGGGCAAATGGGCAGAAAGAAACTGAAGGGGAGGAGCTGATGGTACAGTTGAAAACCCAGGAGACAGTAGATAATTGATAAGTGAGACCCCTGAGAAGATAGGATTTGTAGAGACATGAAAGAAATCATTTATATGAGAATTTCCACTCAGAGAAAAAAGTAAAAATAGGTGAGGGTGCAGACAGGTTCACAGGTCAGGGAAGAGAAGCTATAGTATAGCCTGATGGCCTGATTTCCTCACTGAAGGAAATAGGAGTATTTGCTGAGAATCAGGTGAGAGGTAGGGTTTAAGGAGTCTGGGCAAGTGCTTGGAGATTCAAGGGGGCCATCTGAGAAGGAGGGGTCTTGTCCTGCTCTTAAATGCTGTCTTTCCCCCTAGAGTTTCAGTATTGAATCTCTTTCACATACTTTCTGGGTAATCTTCTTTGTTACATTAGATTATTAAGAAAAACATTGATAAACTGAAGTTTGTCCAGAGTGGTTAAGTAGTTGACACAGTTCAGAAAGTTATCAGTTAACGTTTCATTTCTGGGGTAGCACTTAGCTACCTTAATTTCAAATTTAAAGTGTTGATATCACTTGAAAACACTGTGCACATCTCACTGTTTTCAGTGTCACTAGGTAGCATCATATTTTTTTCTAAATACCAACTCATTTGCAAGCATGTTAATTCTTAGTGTAAATACTTTCTATTATACTATAAATTCTAATAGATACTTTAGTTCCTATCTACTTCATACTTTTTTTGGTTCTATGATGTCTGATAAAGATCTAACTAGATTTCTCAACTCTGAAATAAACTATGATTTGCACTCTGTATTCTCTAAATAGATTTTCCTCTAAAAACCCACTAAAAGTTTAGTAATTAATTGTCAGGCAGAGTGAACCATTTATTTTACAGTTTTCCTATTTAGCAGAACTAATTGTATTCCCTACAAAAAAGCAATCATTAGAATGGCTTTTCCGTAAGGCTTCTTGTTTTAACTTAATTATTAAAATAATTATAAATTACTGAAACAAAACTGGGGTTAGGACCATGAATGTATAGATAGAAGGGGACCTTGATATTGCAGGACATTAACCTAATATTTTTATATCATTTCAGGTAACATTTCATTTGTTGCATTTCCAGTTTCCAGCACCAACTCACCAACAAAGATTTTACCAAAAACCTTAGGACCAATAAATGTGAATGTTGGACCCCAAATGGTAAGAAAACCATCAAATCTTAGAATTTGACATTTTGCTCAGGCAAGACTAATTTAAAAGATAATTGTACTAAAGATGCTGAACAAAAATTCCAGTTCACTTCTTATGCACTTTTTTAAGAAGTTTTGTTTTCAACAGAATGTATCTGATTAAGTCTTGAGAAAAAGAAAGGCGGTTGTGCTCTTCATTGTTTAATTTTCATGTAATTGAGTCTGGATTCTGGATATGTAATATCAAGGTTTTTGCTTGCTCCCTATGGTAGGCTTCTCTTGTTTTTAGTTTGATTAAATTGATTAGAAATCTGTTATGTTTTATGTTCTCCTCTTTTTTTCCTTATAAAATAACCTTTACTGCCCTAAGCTGTGTACTCTCATAAATATTGAATATGACCCAGCAGTTAATCTATATCCAGCGCTATCAATCTTTAGCAGTAGAAATAATGAATGAAAAGTGGAAAATATTTAACTGTTTCTCTGGAGGCATTCCATTAATCATGCTAGAGCTTGAAGTATATAACACTTTCAGAAAAGCCTTACTTTTAAACAAAGTGACATGCAATTACCCTGAAAACTATACTTAATTTAATGGTCTCAGCCACCTTTAGCAAAAGTTTGTAAATGCTTGAACAGTAACTCTTCATTGTTAGTGCTCATGTGGTCTCATCTATAGAGCAGGAAGGATAAATTTTGCCCGTGATACTCAGTACTGTGGACTCTGTTAAATGCAGAATTATTTAAGCAAAAAATGTATCTTAACATACTTAGTGGCTTCAGCAAATCTTCAAGAGTTTAAGACATTCAAGACATGACATTTTTCTTGATCACTTGAGGACTGTTAATTACCTACAGGATTCAAACTAAAGATCTCTCACAATTTACTGTAACTATGTGAAGAATGTAGTCTAGCTCCAAACCTCATGGGGACTTAAGTTCAGATAAGTGTCCCCATTTCAAGGTAGTTCAGGGTATATTTCAAACATTTACTAAGCTTTTGCTTCTCACCAGCCACTGAAAAGTAGGTGTAAATGAGATAAGGCACCTGACTTTAAAGTCTGTATTTTGAAATGTGATTATATAAACACCAAAATTAAATAAACATCCCTGAACTCTTAGAGTTTCTCCCTCACAGTCCTCTGTTTCGAGAGACTGTTTTCTGTCAGTATTTTAGGGATACTGCTATGGCTCAAATTCTTTTGGAAACAGTTTTTCTTTCTGTTGTCAATTTGAGCTACCGTGCATGCAGTTACTGTTATACCTCAGTTCTGACAATGATAAAGTAGTCTTGTACTCTACTTACCTCATCACTACAAACCTCAGAAACAGCAAAAGAAAGGTCAGAAGAAGGAAGGGAGATTTGGGGTTCCTCTTTAAACCAGACCTTAATTTGTGTCTTAATACTGAGGTGCTTTTTCCAGTTCTCAGTTCTTAGACAGAAATGAGAGCTTTCTTTTTGACTTCCTAATTGTTGTAGAATCCCAGTTAGAGCCATTTCTCTCTTCTTTTGTTTATTTCTTTTGAATAGTGTCCCCTCACCTTCACTCTCTCATCCGTGATTTAAAAGCATTTTTTTTTAAGTTGGAAAACCCTTGAATAAAACCTTTTTCTTTTTTAAAACCTGCTTCTCTTCTGTTGTCTTTCTCTATTTGCCCTATCAATTTCACGTCTCTAGCCAAGTCTTAATGGTAGATAGAAATTTCAAAAAGTCTTTAAAAAAAAAGGTTGTTTTCTGTGTTTATAGTAACTAGTTTAATGTAACTGTTTTAGTTTGGAATACTTGCTCTATACTTAAAGGTATCTTGTCATATAATCTCATAACCATCTTTATTAAAGATGGTTAAAAAGTACATGTTTCTTATAGTAAAACTAAAATTTTGTGAAATAATAAACTCCTTTAATGTAATACTTTATAATTACATAGATTCTTTTTCCCTTTAGAATACAGAAGCTCTTGGGGCGCCTCGGTGGCTCAGTGGGTTAAAGCCTCTGCCTTCAGCTCAGGTCATGATCCCAGAGTCCTGGGATTGAGCCTCGCATCGGGCTCTCTGCTCGGAGGGAGCCTGCTTCCCTTCCTCTCTCTGCCTGCCTCTCTGCCTGCTTGTGATCTCTATCAAATAAATAAATAAAATCTTTAAAAAAAAAAAAAAGGAATACAGAAGCTCTCTTGGCTTTGCTTGCTTGCTTGCTTTCTAATTGAAGTATCATTGACACAGAATGTTACATTAGTTTCAGGTATACAGCAAAGTGATTGGACAGCTCTGTACTTCATGCTGTTCACCACCAGTGTAGCTACCATACAAGGCTGTAACAATTTCTTGGCTATTCTTACTGTAGATGGCAGTAGTATGTAAGATATATTGATTGAAGGCAGAAAACCTTCAGAATGAGGTTCAATTACTGTATGATTTTCATAGCCCAGCTGTAATCCATTGTCAAAAAACTGCATGATTACATTTAAATTAAGGATTTCTTTGGGGTGGGGGAAGGTAAGTGCCGGAATTTAAAATAAATGTTCACTTTCCTTATCAGATAAACTGAATATAGTAATTACCTCTAATTTACCTCTAATTTCAATTTGGAATTTCAAAATTAAGGTTCAGTTTTATAAAACACATCTGACTCATCACCTATATAATTTTCCTGTATTCAGTGGTTGATCAAGTTCTGTTGGCTTTTCTTTGATTTTATTTAAGGTTCACTGTCATTGTCCTAATTTAGGAACTCATTGCATCTCACATGAACTTCTAACTTGTCTTTGTAGTTGAAGTATATCATCCCTCCAGTTTGTTCATTCAGGAAATGTTTATTGAGGATTTCTGCTATTGAGGGCGTAGCAGGCACTAGGCTAAGGGAAAAGAACAGAATATTGCTAATCACCGTCAGCAAAGCTCACAAAGCACAGCTCAGCAAAGAATGTCAGGTGACATTCTGACATTGAGGAAGAAAAAATAAACCAGAACATAGCAGTTCATTTCCAAAGCCTTTCTCAGTAATAATAACCAGTTTTTTCCTATGTCCTATTTCCCTTCCTCTCATCTTTTTTTTTTCTACAAAGCCCTTTAAATCAGGTAAACTGAGCCTGTAGGCTACTAATAACAGATACAGAAAAAGAACTTAGTAATAATACTGCACAAATAATGCAGTCTGTCTCAAGGGTAAGTTTGGATGATTAGAATTGCTTTGTGGAGACTCCTGTTCTAGAAATAGAGTAGACCAGAGACTGATCAAATACTCAGATTTTCCTTCTTAAGCTTCACCCTCAAGGTCAGCATGTTATAGGACATACAAACATGTGATGTAGTGATTGGTAAGAACTATGTCCTTTATTATTGTTTTTTAAGATTTAATTATTTATTTGACATGGATCACAAGTAGGCAGAGAGGCAGGCAGAGAAAGAGGAAGCAGGCTCCCTGCTGAGCAGAGAGCCCGAAATGGCCCTGGGATCATGACCCGAGCCAAGGCAGAGGCTTTAACCTACTGAGCCACCCAGGCGCCCCAGAACTATGTCCTTTATATTGCATTTTCTTACTGGATTTTATGTAGTCCTTCTGGCATATTAATGAACAGAGAAGCTACTTTTTTCATTTTAAGAGCTGGGGCTTCTGTCTCAGTTCATCAAATATTTCTTGTGCCTTTCCTGTGAATATCTCCTAGCTCTGTGCTAGGCTCTGCAAACATTTGATCTACCCTTAAAGATTTTCACTGAAATGGAGGTGCAGAGGTAGGATGGATGTGTAGAAGGGTAGGAGATACAAACCTATTATCTAGTATTCATATTTCCTCATGAGGTAAGCTTCTAAATTCCTCATTTAATAGTCCCTGGAATATTGTGGAGAATCAGAATTCTCCAGATATCTATCAGTGTTTATTGTCTTTTTTTTTTTTAACTATAGAATTAACTTACTAAAATTATTTCCTAGGCATTTGTATATAGTAATATCTCCCTAGCTCCAAATTGGCAAAATGCCATACACAAACGGAGGTAACTAATGTTCATAAGTATTTGGTAAATGAATAAATGTTGATGCAGCTTTGATAATGAAGGCCAAACTAAGTTTGAAATGCAAATGAATCCTTCCCATTGTTCCTTATGGAGCAAATTAGCAACTAACTTAATGACTGGAATTAGAACTGCCTGCAGAAACAGGTTTCATTTGATCAGGGCTACAAAAATTAGTATTTTGACCTACATCAGACAGTAGAAATAGAACTATTTCTTTGAAGATCTGTCATTTAAAAATTGTGTGTAGCTCACATAGATGCTTTTCTCTCTTAATTGGTACTTAAACAAAACCTTGCTGTTATGGAAATTTTCAAAAGTATACGAAAATGGAATCTCTTCCCTTTAGGAGATCTGAAGCTCTGGGGTTGCCCAGTTGAGGGCAGTCCTGTGCCTCAGGGTTGGAAAGAAAAAAAGAGAGAGAGAGAGAGAGAATCCCTGTGTGCCCAGCAGCTCATTCTTCAACAGTAACCAACGTGGGGCCAATGCTGTTGCATTAATACCCCTACTACTGGAGCCTGCCCTTACTTTTATGGCAAAAGTACTTATAAAGATATTAGTAGAATGCTAAATTGTCTTTTGTACTAATTATTATAAACATTTTTGGAAAAAACATGGTCTATTTATTAGTGAAGTCCTGGACAGCAATTTGGTAGCACCTATCAAGAAGCTTTTTGAAAAGTCTATATCCTTTAGTTCCATTACCTTTCTAGAGTCTGTTCTTAGGAAATAGATACTAAGGCCAAAATCGTTGTCCAAAAATGTTCATCACAGCATTGCTTATAATAATGGATAATTGAATATCCATATATAGCTAACAGGAGGGGATAACAAATCCACATGATAAAATGTTTCACTATCTTCAAAATTTCTGTGAAGAATATTTATTGACATGAAATGCTCTTGAAAAAAGAAGATAAAATTGCATTTGTTACAATAATCCAAATTGTATGATGCCTTTGTGTATATTTTGGACATGAAGGTCTGATTTACCCTTGCCCTAGTTTGGGTACCTCAAGTTCAACTGCAGTTGGGTTCTGTAATTTCAAAGACAGCTTTCTGGTTTTTTTTAATTTTTAAAACATTGTTAGTTGCCACCTTAATCCTTCCAAATTGCTGTTCATTTGCTGAAACCTGTATTGTGACCTCATGGCAGTATTCAATTACTAATGCTTTAAGATCATAGAATATAAGTGAGTGAAAGCTTATGTTTTAGATGATTGCTATTAAGTGCGTTTTTGGCAGTGAGTTTTCCTCCTTATATGTAGCTTAGCAGTCAACATGATTTTCTGCCTATATGCATTTCTTAATAACTAAGAATGTTATTTTCTGTGTCCTAACTTTATAGATTATAAGCACACCACAGAGACTAACCAGTTCAGGAAGTGTTCTGATTGGGAGTCCATATACCCCTGCACCAGCAATGGTTACTCAGACACACATAGCAGAAGCTACCGGCTGGGTCCCAGGGTAAGAGTGTTGTTGCAAGTTACCATTTTTAAAACTTTTTCTGAAACTATGATCTTTTTCTCTCACTGTGTTGTCTTCCATTCTTGTTTTATGTTAGCCTAGTCCTTAGAAACTAATGTGTTGCCTTTAAAACTACCTATTTTAATTTCACTTTATGTCTTAGATATAAATCATTCATGGAGCAACCATTTTTAGGTAGAGAAAAACAATACAGTAATTTGTACCAGAATCTTCTGATCTTTCAGCTCTGAAAAAGGACTACTTTTTTTGTGATTATGACATTTAACTGCTTTGGAGATGCAAATTCTATATTTTATATTGTTTTAACAAACTTAAGAAAAGAGTTGCATGTTGAATGTTGGCTCAGAATTTCCCCCTGTGAATTTTTGTTTCCTTAAACATCAGAAAAGGAACTAGGAAAAAGAGGCCAAAAATATTAAAAATTTTACTGAGTTTTTCTCTTGATCCTTTTCAAACACTGGACAATTAAATCAGTATCCCTTGTGCTCCTCATTTACCACTTTTAGTATCAAACTTTCAGATGTTTCATTTCTGCCTGTAAAATACCCTTACCCAGCCTTTCTCTGCTCCTTATCATTTGAGCCTTTCATCTTTCCATAAGAGAAAATGCGTAAGATAAAGGATTCAAACCTTATTTGTTTACTTGAGAAGTCATTTCCGTGGTGGCCTACTATACTGGTAGTTGTGTCTTTGACTTATGATTGTGAGTTCTAGCAAGCAGACAGTAAATCTTGGTTGTGTAAGAGCTTTCTTATTTCCAAGATGTTAAATGAATTGATGAAATAATCCTGGCAAAGTGTTTCAAGCCATTTACATGTTCATGTGTATACATACATGCACATGCACACACACATTAGAGACAGAAGAGTTTCATATGTATACGTATTTTTTCACTATCAAAGGAGATGAAATGACGCAGTCACCTATAATTCCATGGCCTTTATTCAGTCCTTATCCCACATAGGATCTGAAAGTTACCTTGGATTTCTGCATAGCCTTGAGAGTTTATAACATGAAAGCCAAACCCATGCCAGGTGTGTTGGCCCACTTTGGAGATGACCGGGTTTGGATATTTTCAGCCCCAGCAGGGCTTTATATATTGGGGGTGGAATGATTGCTCCGTCATTCCATAGTGACTAATACTCTTCTGTGCCTTTTCTAAGTCTGCAATATTTTTCTTCCGTTTTCATTGAGCTCATTTCAGACTGTGTTGTTATATTGTGATCTTTTTGGTCCTGTGGTAAAATTTATTATGTTGTGATTTCTCAGTCCTATGATAAAACGTATCTTTTCTATTTGTTAGATTTTGTGTTTGGATGTATTTGCTGTGGAATTAGACAGGTTACAATAAATTATTCGTGAAATAAAATTGTGTTTAAATATCTGTTCTTTTTATGCTATCTTTTTTTTTTTTCTTTTTAGTGATAGAAAACGAGCTAGAGAATTTATAGATTCTGATTTTTCAGAAAGGTGAGTATAAGTGTTAAGTATTTTGTTTGGGAGATGCTACTGTGTAGAGAGGAGTTTTCTGTCCAGATTGTTGTAGTTTATAATTAGAGCTATTTTTCTTTGCATAACTTTAACTTCATTTAGTTTCTGTCTTTATTTCATGTCTTACTAAGTGTTCTACTTCACTTATCATTACGTATATTCATTATATTTAATGGTTCCAAAATTGGCTCTTGGTAGTCTGTCCTTTAGCCCTCCCTCTCCTCTTGGAAGATGAATATACCACATTACCTCAGCATGCCCAAACTTTTTAAAAACAAGTTTTATTGAACACATTTAAAGATTATAAGTTCTCACTTATTTCTTAACTATTATATTGAATACAGTATAATCTTTCCTTAGACTATTAAGACAGTCTTCTCAGTGTGCATCAGAATCAGCTTTGGAGTGTTGAATGCAGTATGAATGTCTACCAAGTCAGAAACTCCAGGGTTAAAAACATAGGGTCGTTATTTGAACTTAAAGTTCAGTGTGCCGTGGAAGCCACTAGATGAGGTACCGTATTAATGTTGCACTATGTTCTTTAAAAATTTATTTATTTGAGAGAGAGCAAGCACATGTGCACACATTGGGGGGACAGACAGGAGAGAAACAGACTTTCCACTGAGAGCGAGCCCATTACAGGGGTTACATGACCCCAAGATCATGACCTGAGCTGAAATCAAGAGTCAGACATTTAACTGACTGAGCCACCCAGGAGTCCCAAAGTTGTAATTATAAAACTTTGCCAGCTACGCTTTTTTAATTTTATTTTTGATTCTAAGATTTTTTTAACCCCTTCTTCCAATGGTATTTTAATCTCCTTTTTTTTGTTAGGTCATCTGCTCTCAGTATAATAAATAGTTTTCTGTCTTTTCTGTTTTCTAGTTTGCTACCTCTGATTTGCACTGAGAAACTAGATGGCCAAATGTATTAGAATTCAGCCTGAAATAAAATCAAAAGGACTATGAGTGAGGACCTTGAGGCTATATAATAAAAAATGTGTGTTTTCTTGCATACGCACCAGCTGAACTTTAGTTCCTTTGTGGCATCTGTTGCTTGCTTCTTGGTTTGTAACTGTTTAGAACAGATAAAATCATGTCTGAGGAAATGCTGTATCACAATAGAGATATAGAGCAAAGTGTTCTTTCTCTTTAATGGAAACTACTCTTTCCAAATCCTGCTGGTCTTTTTTTGCATTTATCTTCAGAAAGGGCAGAAATACAAGTTTGTGCAAATGTATTTAGCAATATTTAAGGCCTTAAAATGGCGCTATTCATTAGTTATGATTGGTGGCACTTATGTACTGCAAACAGTATAAAAAACAAGATTCTCTTTACACTCACTTCATAAGAGAGACCTCTAAAGATCACATACAGAAGTGCCAGATTAAATTTGTTGGCATAAACGTTGATTTGGCTTTCCTAGTGATTTTTATTCTTTTTATTTTTTTAATATAACTTTACTATAGTGAATCCTAGCCCCCAACTCCCGCAATCGGGTCTACTACATCTGATTTTCTTTTGGTTGTTGTTGTTTTTACAAATTGTTTATTTTCCTCCAAATGCATTTTTCTATAATGCTATGAAACGTCTTTGTTTCCCTTCTTCTAGTTGTTTTTGTTTGTTTGTTTCCATTCTCCCTTCTCTCAAACATAGACTGATCTTTAGCTCTTTAGTGTCCTATATGTTGATTTAGTGTATCATATGGAAGTATTTGTATTCATTTTCTTCAGGGATTTATACATCAATATGTTGATGTATTCATAACTGATATAAATTATAACTGACTTATACATCAATATATATGAGGCTTTTTATCCTCATCTTACTACTTGAAGTACAACTTTAAGTATGTCTTACATAGCTGTTCCTTTGTCAAGATCATTTGTGAGAGCAAGTCATTTTCTGAAGAAATTTTGTTTGGTGGGTGAAGGATCCATTGAGGGATTCTCATGAATTTTATCCCCTGTATTCTGATCCACTGGACTTCTTTTCAAAGAGCTTGTAGAAGAAGGTATGAAAATCCTCCTTTTGGTCTGGTCTGGAGTTTCAATCCTGAAAGATGTTTGTTCACTTTCTCTTTCCTCCTTTGGACAGAATGTGGTGGTGTCTTCTACATGCATCTCTTCCAGATACATGTGATTTTCCTTTTGGGACCTCTGCTGTGGGAAGAAGGTCCGGGGTGCCCCAGAGGCAGTGATGGCAGTCTGTGGGTGTTTTTCTCTGTTCCTGTCTTACATGAATAAGATGTAGCACAGTGGTGGTATATTCTTCCTTTGTGCTCATGTAATCTTAATATCTTTCTGTTGGTGGAAAGTTAAAACTCCACTTATTTATAATAAACTGATAATTTGTAATTAGCTAATATAATTTAAACTATAATAAGCTAATAAACTCAGTATAGTTAATACCTGTATTGCTTCAGTGATGTTTAGGAAATTTTCATTCAGCAAACGTTCTGAATATCTCTTAACTGTTATGTTCTAAGTATTGAAGAGAATTATAAACAAGATAGGTAAGTCTGCCCTTAAGAGAGCTTCTCTTGTGTGTGTGGGAGTAATATATAAGATTATTTTTAGATTATAATAGATGGATACAAAAAAATAAGAAAGGTGATGGCAACTACCTTGGAGAAGGCCTCCTAAGAAGGTGATATTTAAGAGCAAAGAAGCAGTCATGTAAATAGCTTAGATGACATGGATGAGCCAGGGATTCTGGGCAGAGGGAACAGCAAATGTAAATAAAGCTCCCAAATGAGGAACTAGATTGATGTATTTGGGAAAAGTGAGAAAGGCAAAGAGTAAGATGAGGGTGGAGAGGTAGGCAGGAGTCAGATCATGATGAAAGGCCTTGTAGGTCCTGGTAGGGAGATGGGTTCCTTTTCTAAGGAGAATTTTTTTTTTTTTAAAGATTTTATTTATTTATTTGTTTGACAGAGAGAGAGAGAGAGGGAGAGAGAGAATAGCAGAGGGAGAGGGAAAAGCAGACTCCCTGCTGAGCAGGGAGCCTGACTGGGGGCTTGATCCCAGGACCCCAGAATCATGACCTGAGCTGAAGGCAGACACGCAATCGACTGAGCCACGTAGGCACCCTCTAAGGGAGATTTTAAGCAGAGAAATGGCATCGTCTAAGTCACACTGACTGCTGAGGGATAAATGGATTCTAAGGAGACAAGAACAGAAGCAGGATAATCAGAAGATTATTGCAGGGGACAGGGGGCCCTGCAGTGGAAATGGGAAAAAATGGATAAATGATGGCGGTAGAACCAACAAGATTTATTGATAGATTGAAGGAAGGAAGAGGAGAAATAAAGGATGGCTCTTGGTTTTTTGTATGAACAGCTGGGTGACTGATTATGCCCTTTACATTTACTGTGGTTCAGAGTGCATTTGGGAAGGAATTTTGTTTTGATATGAAGTTTATTAGTTATCTAAGTGATGTTATCACTAGTATATAAGTAGTATCATCAGCATGTAAATGGTCACAAGCCTGAATGATATAACCCAGGGAGGGAGAGAGTGAAGATCCATAAGGAATAAACATTTATTTCCCATTTCAATCCTGGATTGATGGATATTGATGAATGCAACATTGATGGATATATACTTCAGGAAAGTAGAGAGTTTTTCCCTAAATTATTTTACTGAATTACCAAATTAAATTATTTTGCTGATTTAGCTGTTTCTAGTTGGCTCATTTAAATGGGAAATAAAGTTTTTATTATATATAATTCCTTATCTGAATAGATTTTTTTAATAACTTCTACTTGGGATATGCATTTTTATACTACAAATTATTTTTGTAAGTAAAAATAAGTTTATATTGGGAAAATATATAAAGACAGTGGCCATAGGTTCTAGTTTAGTGCATGGAAATTCTTTGGGTACAATTCTTTTGAATACTTCAAATGAAATTATTAATAAAAGTTAACATGTATTTCAAACTATACCAATTAGGTTTTTTTTCTAAATTTTTAAAAATTTCTCAATTTGGCTTTATTTGGTAAAGAATACTTCCTACTTTATTTATGGACTAATAAAGATCATAGCATTTATACCCCATGGCCATATTTTGGTGTTATTTGGAAAGAGGGTCTTGATGTTTCAAAGAGCTTGATTCTAAGAAAAGATTTAAGATTTAGATAGTAAGCTTCCAGTTTAAGGTGATAGACTGAATACTGTGTTTACACCCCCAAACCCTAAAATCCTATTGGAATTTTCATGTAAAAAATAGTAAAAGGAAATAAATTTCTCAAAGTGCTATAAAAAGTGGTAGAGATATAGATTTTCCAAGTACAAGATGAAAGCCTACGTGACTATAATGAAGAACAAGTGGTAGTAGAGAAATCTACATCCCAAAATATGCATAGGAAAAGTCAGAATTGGAAATGGAAGCTATTCTCCCCTATTCTGACTGATAATGGAGAAGCTCTAGGCTTAGAGGTGACAAGTATAAAAAGCGAGAATGAATTAATGAGGGAAGTAGTGAGGGTAATGAAATGAAGACTATCCATGGAGCACCTGCGCCAACTGAAGCTTCCCAACCCACCGAATCCCCTTGTACATCTCATTTCATTTCCACACATGCAGGTATTAACACCAAAGACATTTGTTCCCTAGGGCTGAAACTTAAGAGAATTGGTTTCAAGGAAACAGAACTCTGCCTTGATTAAACTTGTGGTTGGCTTCTTTCATTTCACGTATTTTCAAGGTTCATCCATGTTGTAGCATATATTAATACATTACTCATTTTTATTCCATTGTATGGACATACCACATTTTGTGTATTTGTTCATTAATGATGGATATTTGAGTTATGCTGCTATGAACATTTGTGATTTGTCATTTCTCTTTTGTATATACCTAGGAATGGAATTGCAAGATCAAATGATAATTCTTTAGCCTTTTGAATAGGCTGTCTTCCAGAGTAGCTGTACCATTTTACATTCCTCCCAGCAACGGGTTCCAGTTTCTCTGCGTCCTTTCCAGTGTTTGTTATTTGTCTTTTTTACTATAGCCATCCTTGTGAATGTGAAATGATATTTCATTATGGTTTTGATTTTCATTTCTCTAATGGCTAATGATGTTGAACACCTCTTCATGTGCTTATAGGACCCTTGTATATTTTCTTTGAAGAAGTCTTTCCATATCCTTTGGTCTTTAGTTATTGAGTTGTAGGAGTTCTTTATATTACAACTTTATAGTAGAGTTCTTTATATTAGTTCTTTATATATTAGGCAAGATCCTAGTATTTTCTACAGTGACTGTACCATTTAAATTGTCAACAGCAGTGTACAAAGGTTCCAGTTTCTCCATGTTCTCATAACACTTTTTGATAATAGCCATCCTAATCTCATTGTGGTTTTCATTTGCATTTCCCTAATGATTACTGATGTTGAGCATCTTTTTAGGTCTTATTGGCCATTTGTATATCTCCTTTGAAGAAATGTCTATTCAAGTCCCTTGCCCATTTTTTAATTCAGTTGTTTTTGTTGGTGAGTTTTTATACCTTTCAGTGTTCCTTTAGAACATTAAGTAGAGGCATTGTTCCTTAACTGTCAGAGAATCTTTTATAGACTTGCAGGAGCGATCTCCTATTTATGTACTGCAGGTATAAGCTATTCTTATTTTTGTTGAATCTTAATGTGGTATTGGTTGGGTTTGTTTTGGGCATGATGCTCTGTCAGCCTTCCAAAGAACAAACCTTATTTCTTGATTCAGCCAGTGCTGAGTGGTATCCTTCAGTTTTGTATTGCTTGTGAAAATTCTGGGAGCTCAGAGAGAAAAATCAGCTGCTGGATAATTTAATCCTCACAGCAGCCTTGTGAGGTGGTTACTTGTAGTTCTGTTTTTCAGATGGAAGAGTACTGTGGGTCTAAGTTAAATAAAGTTAACTGTTGAAAACTATATAATTGGGAATATATCTTAGGGTCGTGGGATTGAGTCCCCTGTGGGGCTCCATCCTCTGTGCAGAGTTTGCTTCAGTTCTTGCCCCCTCTCTTTTCCATATATATATTTAACCAGTTTTTTTTTCAAGTTCATTATCATTGCATGCACTGAATGATCTTATAAAATTATTCCATGTAGGTTGTCTTTGTTTCAAGAGTATGTTCCTCAGCTATTAAAAGTTGTTAAAAGTCTAGTTGTTCCTATTTAAGAACTGTGTTTAGTTTCTTCCTTTAAATATTATCCATGTCTGGGGCACCTGGGTAGTGCAGATGGTTAAGCATCCTCCTCCTGCTTAGGTCATGAGAATCCTGGGATCAAGCCCTGTGTCAGGCTCTTTGCTGAGCCAGTAATCTGCTTCTGCCTTTTCTCTCCTCCGCTCATGCTCTCTCTCAAATGAATAAATAAAATCTTTTTAAAAAAATTATCCGTGTTTGGGGGCATCTGGGTGGCTCAGTTGGTTAACCGTCTGCTTTCAGCTCGAGTCATGATCCCACGGTCCTGGGATTGAGCCCCACATCAGACTCCTTGCTTGGTGGGAAGCCTGCTTCTCCCTCTCCCAGTCTTCCTACTTGTGTTCCCTCTCTCTCTGTCTCTCTCTGTCAAATAAAGTCTTTAAAAAAAATTATCCATAAAAAAATTATAAAAAATGAAAAAAATTATCTATTCTGACTGTAGAGGGCAATTCGTCAGGTGATCACCCTGAACTACCCTATGATTATCTTATTGCTCCCCCCACTTTTTTTTAAAGATTTTATTTATTTATTTGACAGAGATCACAAGTAGGCAGAGAGGCAGGCAGAGAGAGGGGGGGAAGCAGGCTCCCTGCGGAGCAGAGAGCCCAATGCGGGGCTCGATCCCAGGACCCTGAGATCATGACCTGAGCTGAAGGCAGAGGCTTAACCCACTGAGCCACCCAGGCACCCCAAAAGACTCCTTTTTAAATATCATTATTATTTTATTTAAATATTTTAAATATCATTATACCTAGGAAAATGAACAATAATTAATACCAAATATGTAGTAAGTCTTCAGATTTCTAGTTGTTTGAAATGTCATGTTTGTTTGCTTTTTTAAAAAACAAGATTCAGATACAGAAAGATCACCAAAAAGCAGAAGTATGACTAATAAATTACTTTATGGCATAGTCTTGTAACCATCACCAGATCAAGAAGTAGAACCCAGAGGTCCCTTCATGTGCCCCATCCTAATCACTATACCCTCTCTGTCCTATAAATATCCTGATATTTAGAGTAATCACTTCCTTGAAGATTCAGATAGTTTCATTACCTAAATGTGCATCCTTTCGCACATTTTAGTCTTGTCCGTTAAAAAAAAGTTGATACCTCTTTTATATATAGATCCCTTCTGTCCCATTATTTTCCTCATTTTAGTTGTTGAAACTAGGCTGTTTGACTTACGCAGTTTCCCAGTCTAGATTTCACTGATTTCATACTGATGTCCATCTCAATACATTCCTATTTTCTGTATTTCCTGTAGTTTGGCAGTAAGATTTAGTGACTTTATCAGACTGACGTTTGTGCCTTGGCAAGGATAGTGGTATGTTCTTCCATTGTCTCTCTTTTTATGATGCGCACACCACTGATGCTTAATGCTTGTACCTATTAATTCATTGTGGGTTGCAATTAGTATTATTCTAAGTACTGGCACTACTTTCATATAAAGACACTTCAGCTCTTCTATTTCTTTACCTAGAGGTACAGTTCATATAAGAAAGCAGAATAAATGCTTGATCCCTTCCATTTATTGGCCAGTTTTCAAGATGATGAACTTGTTCCTGGTCTTCCTCCAAAGATGACCAAATCTTTCCTTTTAAAAGCGTCATTATGAATTCATGAATTTGACCATACTTGATGGGTTTCATACATTGCAGTTACTATCACAATTGAACCTTAAATTGTCCCATGTTTGGCTAGTGGGAGCCTCTTCTAATTGACTCTTAAGTCCTTTAGACAGGACCCTAGTAGTCTTTGATGCTTGTGATGCGGTATTATAAGATGTTCCAAGTTCATCTTACATGTTTCCTGCCCTATACCTAGAATCAGCCATTTTTCTAAGAATCCCTGATTTCCTTTAGGGAGAATTATATGTTAGGCTCCAATTGGGGCTGCAGATGCTCACTGCTACCAGATTGGTCATTTTTTTCTAGTCCTTTTAAATGGACAGAACCAGGATATAATACTTCATGTAATACTTCATGGGTTCATATTGATAATTCCAGTGCAAATCTTACTAAACCTCTTCTCCATTACATCTCATTCCCCTTTCTTCCATACTGAGAATCCTGATTTTTAAGGACTAAGGGGATGAAAAGGTAATAGAATTAGTGTATATGATAATTACTTCATTGGTTTTATCCCATATTACATCACTTAATGTCCCAAATAATAGTAATATTATCATTATTGTGGTTACTAAAAACATTAAAATTTTTTTGCATGTGCTCTCTCTGTTCTCTCCCCAGTTTCCTTTAAGATTTGAGAGAGGGAGAAAGAGAGGGCCAGCAAGGGTTGGGGGAGAGGCAGAGGAAGAGGGAGAGAGCGCCTTAGACAGCTCCTTGTTGAGCATGGAGTCCAACACAAGGCTTTATCCCAGGACCCTGAGGTCACAGCCTGAGCTGAAACCAAGAGTTGAAAGCTTAACCGTCTGCGCCACCCAGATGCCCCCTCCCCTTTTTTTTTAATAGTTGTACTTTATTCGCAGTGTTACCCCACTGTAGTATACTGTACTCTTTCCTCCCGGCCCTCATTTAGTCTTCGATCTATAGGTAACATCACCAGGCGTTATGTGAATGTCTCTCTAGTCATTTTGCTTGTCTGAAGCTTGTGCTCTGGTAGTTTCTTCAGAAGGAGCTTATAGGAATAATAATCCCTGGGTTTTGCGCATTTTATATTTGAATTAAGTCAGTTTCACTGGATACAAAAGTCCTTGGTTCATACTTTCTCTCAATTTCCTAAATACATTTATTTCTTCTAGCGTAATGCCTTGCTATTAAAAAAAAAACTGATATTCTTTTCTTCTAGATGCATAAAGGATTCTTTTTCTTTGAAATTTGGAATTTTGCCAGAATGTTTTGGTACTAGTCATTCTGGGTTGACATTCTTTTCTTTTTTTATTTCTGAACATATTCTTGAATTTAGCATTTAGTATTCTGTTTTCTTGCTTTGGTTTTCTTCTTCAGATACTCTTACTGTCCGTAGATACTTTGTCTACCTCCAGTATTTGTCATTTTTCTCTTGAATATCAGTTGTGGGAGTCCTACAGACGGGATCGTTGGAACCTTGTTGTGGTCCTTGCACTCAGCTGGTATTGAAGAGGGTAAATCTCCTTGTTTCAGCTGATGCTCTCAAATTGACCTGTTATGCTTTCTGGCAAACTCTTGATGGCTATTTTGGGATTATCCTGTTCTGAGTTCCATTAGGTGCAGCCCCACTGAGGATTTCTTTATTGTGCAGACTTTTTGGGTATTGGTGGTTTGTATTCTGGGGCTTGTTGAAGATACCTTGTCATCTGGTTTTGTTGTAAATGTAGTCATAGCGTTTTGGTTTTTGCTCTCTAGTTGTTCTGTTTTGTTTTTTGTTTTGTTTTTTTTTTTGTTTTTTTTTTTTAAGATTTTATTTATTTATTTGACAGAGAGAGATCACAAGTAGGCAGAGAGGCAAGCAGAGAGAGAGAGAGGAGGAAGCAGGCTCCCCCCTGAGCAGAGAGTCCGATACGGGACTCGATCCCAGAACTGAGATCATGACCTGAGCTGAAGGCAGAGGCTCAACCCACTGAGCCACTCAGGCGCCCCTCTAGTTGTTCTGTTTTAATGTGGGGATTTGGAGAGTTTGAAAACTCTGCTGCTATTGCTGTTTTCCCTGACTCCCCCATAACTGGTGCGCACATGCGCGTCTGTGTGTGTGTGTTTTATTTGAATCAGGATTTAAATAAATTTATGTCTTAGAAAATCTGTAGATTCCCCTTCTGTTATTATTTTCCCCCTTCACTCTCTTTTTCCCCTCCCTCCCTCCTTTATTCCCACTACAATTTTGAGTTGAAGAAACCACATTATATATCCTAAAGGAAAAGCCTAAAGAATTTGCTTATTGAATCCCTGTAGTATAGTTTAATGTGTTATTCTGTCCTTGCTATTTCCTTTATTGTGGTAAATTGGATCTAGAGTCTGGATCAGATTCCAGTTTCAAAATAAAGTTATATATTAAAAACAAAACACTGGATAGAACAGCTCAAGGAGAGCAAATAATACAGAAATAGAAGCACTGAAGTGAAATTTTCAGGTTGAAAAGTTGACTCTGGGGGCGCCTGGGTGGCTCAGTCAGTTGAGCATCCAACTCTTGATCTCAGCTCAGGTCTTGATCTCAGGGTCATGAGTTAAGGCCCCACATTGAGTATCACACTGGGCGTGAAACCTGCTTAAAGGGAGGGAGGAAAGGAGAGAGCGAGAAGTGAAGAAGGAAGAAAGGAGAGAGAGAGAGGAGAAAAAGAAAGAAGAGGGTCTGGGAGAATGAGGCATGATTGTCAGTGGGTGCAGGGTTTCTCTTTAGGGTGAAGAAATTAGATTGTGGTGATGGTTGCTGCTGAATTGTATACTTTAAAAAATAGAGCTTACGGTGTGTGAATTATATTTCAATAAAGCTGTTACCTTAAAAGAGGAAGTTAGGGGTGCCTGGGTGGCTCAGTGGGTTGAAGCTTCTGCCTTCGGCTCAGGTCATGATCTCGGGGTCCTGGGATCAAGCCCCACATTGGGCTCTCTGCTCGGCGGGGACCCTGCTTCCCTTCTCTGCCTGCCTGACTCTCTGCCTATTCATGATCTCTGTCTGTCAAATAAATAAATAAATAATCTTTTTAAAAAATAAAAAAGGAAGTTAGATTTAATAACAAAAAGGGATACCTCATCCTGTAAGACTTCTAGGAAGAAGGTTGGCATGGGTACACATGCTGATGAGTTTGGAAGTGACCTGTCCTATAAGCTCACTTAAAAGTGAGACTTATATCTTTGATTATCTATTGATTATACCTGTTGGGCTATTCCACTGACATGTCAAACTTAATATTATTGCTGACCAAAAAAAATGTAATGCAAGGCACATGTAATTTTTAATTTTCTAATAGCCAGTTTTAAAATTAATTTCACATTTGTTTTTATTTTTTAGATTTTATTTTTAAGTAATCTCCTCACCCAGAACGGGGCTCACTTTCCCAGTGCAAGATCAAGAGTCGGCGTGCTCTACCAACTGAGCCAGCCAGGCGCCCCTGAAATTAATTTTTATATCTTATTTAATCTAATATATCTAAAATATATTTCAACATGTAATTACTGTAAAAAATATCCATGAGGTATTTAACATTCATTTCTCATACAAGTCTTGGAAATTCAGTGAAGTCGTCTTAATTTAGGCTTCCCAGATTTCAGGTGCTCGATAGCTACATGTGGATCATACCTAGGTATTGGACCATGTGGATGAGGAGGCTTAAAATGCAGCTCATGACTGTGTTCCTGTCTCCCGGATCTCAATAAATGACCCCCTTTCTAAGAGTCGTTCTCTCACTTCCCTCTTTCTTAACATTTGTATCAACCAGTCACTTAGTAAAGATAAAAATAAATGTTCATCTTTAAAATTTACACAAATCCATCTCTTCTTATTCAACCCTACTTATCTAGTTGCCCCAATTTCAAGAGTCGATATTTCTTCCTAGGCTTACCTCTTATTTGGTCTCTGCTTTTGTCCCCTCATAAATGGCATTTTCTACTTTGCAGCCAGAATCTCTGCCTATTTTACCATGTTACCTTTAGTGGCTTCCCAGTATTTCAGTAGTAGTAGTTAGTGGTAATAGTAGTAGTAGTCTGTGACCACAGGTGATTCTTTGGGAATGTGGGGAAAAAGAAAGATATCTAGGGTGCCTGGGTGGCTCAGTCGGTTGAGTGACTGCCTTCAGCGCAAGTCATGATCCCGAGAGTCCCAGGATTGAGTCCTGCATCAGGCTCCCAGCTCCAGGGAGTCTGCTTCTCCCTCTGACCTTCTCCCTTTTCATGCTGTCTCTCACACTCTCTCTCAAATGGATAAATAAAATCCTTAAAAATAAATAAATAGATATAAATAAAAATTAAAAAAAGAAAGTAGGTATCTGTCCTTCGTTCTTTTAAAAAAGTACATTTAGTCTGTTTCTTAATGTATATAAGACAGTAGAATGAGTAAATGATTTTTTTTTTTAAAGATTTTATTTATTGGGGCACCTGGGTGGCTCAGTGGGTTAAGCCTCTGCCTTCTCTCTCTGCCTGCCTCTCTGCCTACTTGTGATCTCTCTCTCTGTCAAATAAATAAATAAAATCTTTAAAAAAAAAAAGATTTTATTTATTTATTTGACAGAGACACAATGAGAGAGGGAACACAAGCAGGGAGAGTGGGAGAGCAAGAAGCAGGCTTCCCGCTGAGCAGGGAGCCCGATGTGGGGCTCGATCCCAGGACCCTGGGATCATGACCTGAGCTGAAGGCAGATGCTTAATGACTGAACCATCCAGGCACCCCAAATGTGCAAATAATTTGTAAGTGAATATAATTATACTAAAGGTGATAAAGTACAGGTTCCTTTGCATGGCATTTATGGGCCTGGCCTCTTATTTCCCTTTCTGGTTCATCTTTTGCCTTGTACTTTATCTTCTGGTAATACTGCACTGTTTGTTTCTAAGTCTCTGAACATTTATCATCTGTTGCACTCTCCCATGTGTGTACTGCTGCTGCTTCTGCCTAGTTGCCCTTACTAACTTCCTTCACTTGACAGTTCTCTTTTGGTGGTGGTGGCAGTGAAAACACTTACGAGATTTACCCCCAACAACTTTTTTAAGTGTACATTATCATTAACCATACGTACTATGTTGTACAGCAGATATCTAGAACTTGCTCTTCTTGCATAACTGAAACTTCATTGAACGTGTTGAGCAATTCCTTGTTTTCCCTTTCCCTCCGGGCCCTGGCAAGCATCATTCTACTCTTTGCTTCTATGTGTTTGACTGTTTTACATACCTTATATAAGTGAGATATGCATTATTTATCCTTCTGCGATTGGCTATAATGTCCTCCAGCTTCATCCATGTTGTCACATATGGCAGGATTTCATTCTCTTTTAGGGCCAAATAATATTCCATTGTATGTATATCCACATTTTTAAATCCTTTTATCTGCCTATGGACATTAGGTTAGTTCCATTTCTTGGCTATTGTGAATAATGCTCAATGAACACGAGAGTGCAGATACCTTTTTGAGATCCTGATTTCAGTTCTTTCGGATATATACCCAGAAACGGATCACTGGACCATATGGAAATTCTATTTTATTTGTTTGTTTGTTTGTTTATTTTAAAAGATTTTATTTATTTATTTGACACAGAGAGAGAGATCACAAGTAGGCAGAGAGGCAGGCGGCGGCAGAGGGGAGCAGGCTCCCCACTAAGCAGAGGGCCCGACGTGGGGCTCAATCCCAGGACCCTGAGATCATGACCTGAGCCGAAGGCAGAGGCCCAACCCACTGAGCCACCCAGGCACCCCTGGAAATTCTATTTTAAATATTTTGAGAACCTCCATACTTTTTTCATAGCGACTGTACCATTTTCCATTCCCACCAGCAGTGTACCAGGGTTCTAATTTCTCCACATTTTCACCAGTGCTTATCTTGTTTGTTTTGTTTTGTTTTTTAATAGCCATCCTAACAGATGTGAGGTAATACCTCATTGTGGTTTTGATTTGCATTTCTCTAATGATTAGTGATGTTGAGCACCTTTTCATACACCTGTTGGCCATTTGTTTGTTCTCTTTGGAGAAACTTTTGTCTATGACTTTTGCCTATTTTTAATTGGGTTATTTGGGGGTTTTTTGTTAATGAGTTGTTGGAGCTCCTTAGCTATTTTGGCTATTAACCCCCTGTCAGATAAAGGGTTTGTAAATATTTTCTCCCATTCCATAGGTTGCCTTTTCATTTTGTTGATTGTTTTCACTTGGCTCTTATTCCAGCAAATCTTTCTCCTCTAGGTTAGATAAGATGTCCCTCTTCTCAGTTCCCATGAACTTGTAAATAACTCTGTCTTGGCACTTAACCTTACTACATTGGAACTGTCTGTCCTTATAGGTCTGATTTGTTCTCCACTGTCTTCCCCCCACCCCACAACGAGATTCATACTAAGGGAAAGGATTTTGCCTCAGTTGTCATTTTTGTATTCTAGTCCCTACTGCAGTTCTTGGCATATAGTTGGCACTCAGAAATTGGTAGAACTAAATTGAACCCCTGAAAATGTAGTAAGTTATCAGAGTTTAGGACTAAGCATTAACCAAAGTTAAAATAATTGAAGACTTAGATCTTTTATTAATACCAATGACCTCTGTTTGAAATTTGAGTAGATAAATGAAACTGAGAATAGTGGTACTTTTAATTTTACGTGAAAAAGAACTGTGGCACACACAGAATACAAAAAAGGTAAATATGTAACTACCAGGGCAGTGTTTTTGTCTGTTTTTCTCATGGATTTATTCCCAGTATGTAGAATAGTACCTGGCACATAATAGTAAGTAACTGGTCAGTAAATATTTATTGAATAAATGAATGATGTGTATAGAAAACACTCAACTTCATACTTTATTTTGCTTTAAGGCAAAAATTAAGTTCAAAACATTTCTTCATTCGAATTCAATTTAAAATTTACCACTTAAAGCAGGAATCAAATTACTATATTCTCCCATTAGTTTTATAAAGGAAGTCTAGTATATAAATATGTACTTTTTTCTCTTTTAGTAAACGAAGCAAAAAAGGAGATAAAAATGGAAAAGGCTTGAGACATTTTTCCATGAAAGTGTGTGAGAAAGTTCAGCGGAAAGGTACAACGTCATATAATGAAGTGGCTGATGAGCTGGTATCAGAGTTCACCAATTCAAATAACCATTTGGCCGCTGATTCGGTAGGTACATCATGCACGTGACTTTGACTGGAACGACAAAATAGTATATCTCTGGGTTGACTGTCATTTTTTAAGGACTCAGACAAGCTGGGGAATCCCTGACTCCTTTACCTGAGGAATCCCCGACTCCTTTACCTGAGGGTTTCATATTACCGATTGGGGAATTCTTTTGTTGTTGAGTTTTTGTTAGTTTTGTTTTTGAAAGCGTTCTTTTATTATATATTTAAACATAAAGATTAACAAATATTTTTAAAAATCTACTTTTTGGGGCTACAAAAGGAACATACTGTTTTTGTTTGTTTTTTTAAGATTTTATTTATTTGAGGTGCACCTGGGTGGCTCAGTGGGTTAAGCCTCTGCCTTCGGCTCAGGTCATGATCTCAGGGTCCTGGAATCGAGCCCCGCATCGGGCTCTCTGCTCAGCAGTGAGCCTGCCTCCCCCTCTTTCTGCCTGCCTCTCTGCCTACTTGTGATCTCTCTCTCCCTGTCAAATAAATAAATAAAATCTTTAAAAAAAAAAAAAGATTTTATTTATTTGAAAGAGAGGGAGGGAGAGGGAGAAGCAGACTCCCTGCAGAGCAGGGAGCCTAACTCAGGGCTCCATCCTAGGACCTTGAGATGATGACGTGAGCCGAAGGCAGACGCTTAACTGGCTCAGCCGCCTGAGTGCCCAGGAATATACTTTTCTTAAACATACTTTTTATATTTGAATGACTTGGGATGTGTTTCTGAATTCATTAATGTTTCTTCTATATCTAAGTCAATTTGAAAAATTTATCTTGTTTTTAATTGAAAAATAATGTATGAATGTGTCTTAAAAAATTCAGTTTTACCAAAGAGTATATAATAAAAAACCTCTCTCTTTTTCTTTTTAAAGATTTTACTTATTTATTTATTTTTATTTGAGAGAGCACAAGCAGGGGTAGCTACAGAGTAAGAGGGAGAAGCACGCTTCCCGCTAAGCAGGGAGCCTGACCTGGGGCTCAATCCCAGGACCCTGAGATGATGACCTGAGTCAAAGGCAAATGTTTAACTGACTGAGCCACTCACGTGCCCCACAATATCTCCTTACCAAGACCTTAATCTGTTTCCCCAAAGGTATATTCACTATTCTTGAGATTCTTGAGTATCATCCCCCAAATTCCTTATGCATATACATAATAAAATTTATTTCCTTTTTTATTTTTTAAAGATTTTATTTATTTATTTTAGAGAGCAATAAAGAACAGTTCTGTCACTTCCAGAAGGTTCTTTCCGCCTTTTGTAATCTGTCCCTCCCTCTCCCTCTATCCCTAGGCAACCTTTGATCTGCTTTTTATCATTATAGGTCAATTTGCATTTTATTTAAATGTAATCATATTATATGTACTCCACAACAATTCTTTTTTTCCCCCACAATAATTTTTATAACAGTTCTTGACCTTAGTGGAAATAGTTATAGTCTTCCAACCTTAATTATGACAAAGGTTTTATTTTTGAGATGATAGCAACCATAATTTGATTTTTTTTTAAAGATTTTATTTATTTATTTGACAGACAGAGATCACAAGTAGGCAGAGAGGCAGGCAGAGAGAGAGGAGGAAGCAGGCTCCCCGCTGAGCAGAGAGCCCGATGTAAGGCTCAATCCCAGTTTCTTTCTTAACTAAAAAAAAAATCAGAAATGGATACTGAATTTAATCAAATTCTGTATACTTTCCTGAAAACTGAGGAGTTTTACACTGACACAAATGAGATTGGTGGGATTTTTTTTTTTTTTTTTACCATCTTTGCAGTTTTGATTTGCAGTGTTAATGCTGGTTTTTTAAAATTTAGAGGCTTTTTTCTTCCTTATTCCTCTTTACTCCATTACAGGTTAAATAGCATGGGTTGTATATTTCTCTTCCCTGACATGTTATAGAAATCACCTGTGACACCATCTAGGCCTGTCGATTTGGTGGGGGGTAAAGCTTAAATAGTATTCTCCATTTTTTCTTTGGTAATTAGTCTGTTTAGAATTTCTGTCTCCCTTAGAGTCAGTTTGGTATTTTATGTTTTCTTGGAAAATCCTCCATTTCATACCTGTTCTCAAAATTATTTGCAATTATTTTTCTCAAATAACCATTTCTTAGATCTATATTGACCCTCCTGTTTTGCAGTTCTTTTTTTTAATCTTCATTTTTCTTTAAAATTTTTATTTATTTATTTATTTGACAGAGAGCAGGAGCACCCAAGCAGAGGGAGGGGAGAAGCAGGCTCCCCGCAATGTGGGGCTCAATCCCAGAACCCTGGGATCATGATCTGAGCCGAAGGCAGACGCTTAACCAACTGAGCCACTCGGGCACCCCTTTTATCTTCATTTAATATTCTCTTTCCTGAAGTTACTTTTGTTATTTTTCTATTCTATAGACTATGGTGTATACTTTACTTTTATTATTTTGTTTAGTAATTAAAATCTTCATAGCTACAACTTTTCCTCTCGTTTACTGCTTTAGCCATTTCCCATTGATTCTGATATAATGTTATTCTTTAAATATTCTGCAACTTTGGTTTTCATTTCCTCTCTGACCTAAGAATGGCATTAGAGTTTTTATAGTTCCTGATGATAGGGATTTTTGTTTGTTTTTCTGGGTTTTTACTTTTTACTGAGTTTTTCATTAGCTGTGATCAGAGATCGTGAGTTGAATTATTTATATTTTGGGGGGTTGCTTTGAGTTTTTTCTTGTGAGTCATTCTTTTCTCTGGCAACTGTAGAGAAGGTACGTAACATTCTGATTCTGAGTGAAAGTGGAAGTTCTCAAAAATGTTCTACAAGTCTCCATATGACCTGGCCCACCATTACCTCTCCAATCTCGTCTCCTGCTATGCACTCTCCCTGTTACTACACTCTAGCCACCTTATGATAAAGATTATATTTTGAAATGATAGCAACCATAATTTGATCTTTTTAAATGAACATTTCTTTCATTTTTCTTAATTAAAAATATCAGAAATGGATATTGAATTTAATCAAATTCTGTATAGTTTCCTGAAAATTTAGTAGGAGTTTCACACTGATGATCATGAATGAGACTGGTGGGGTTTTTTTGTTTTTTTGTTTTGGAGTGAATATGCCGGATATGTTCCTTATCAGGCTGTTAAACTCACTATTTCCTTTGTGTGAATCTCTGCTAAGGAGCCATACGGTTTCTCTCTCCCCTCCAGTTTTCATTCAGATGTCTCTGTACTGAGGCATTTCTTAGTACATTTCATCATCTAACATACATTTTTACTAACCACCTCCAACCCCATCCCTGGATACAAGTTTGGGGGGTTTTTCTTCCTATTCCCTGCTGTGTGAGGGATTTTTTTTTTTTTTTTTAATAAATCGGAAGGTTTGTTCTTTTAGTTCTTTAATTGGTTATCTTTATAACTTTAAGTAACTTCATTATTTTGTTTCCTTTGTTTGTTGTCACCTATAAAACCAGTATCTGTTGGTTATGAAGGAAAAAAATTAATATGCTTGTATTTACTTGCATCTCCCGTCATTCCTGTTCAGCACAAATTCAGATTGAATATATTAGTGGTAGTTGTTAAAAGAATAATATTATTATAGTTGTCGTTATGACTTTATTTTTTTTTTAAAGATTTTATTTATTTATTTGTCAGAGAGAGAGGGAGAGAGAGCGAGCACATGCAGACAGAATGGCAGGCAGAGGCAGAGGGAGAAGCAGGCTCCCTGCCAAGCAAGGAGCCCGATGTGGGACTCGATTCCAGGACGCTGGGATCACGACCCGAGCCGAAGGCAGCCGCTTAACCAACTGAGCCACCCAGGCGTCCCGACTTTAAATAAATATTTTGTGCCAAAACCTTTATTATTAATGTACTTCATCTGTTTGAATATTTCATCTGCTTTGGATCCTGTGCCCCTTTAAATATCAAAGAGAACCTCACTCAGCAGGCCTACTTCGGTTTGTCTCCTGATATTTTTTATTATATTATCATTATTTCTATAGGGTCAGGATTTCTAATATTTACATTCACTTCTGTAACGTCAGTTTCTCCCTTCAGGTTTAGTTTCTGTATTCAGTTTTCTCAACCATCCATTATTATCACGGCATTTCGTTGATTGGATTTTTCATAGGAACTGCTTGTCCACAATAAAATGCAGGTTTTTTTCTTTCCACAATCTAAGTTAACACAGTCTCCTTCATTGAGAAAAATCTTGCTTAAAAAAAAAATCAGCTGAAATAAACAATGTGCTTTAGTGATCTGTGTGGTGATATTTTGGTGCAAGTTCCCTATTTTCATCGTAGAAACATTAACAGTTTTCAGATCAGCACTAGTCCTTGGACCACATACTTGAAAAGCACTGTTTTACCTAACTAAAACATGCATCCTTGACTTTTCAAAGTCTTATAATATCCTCCCAGACAATGCAGGGTTTTAGCCCACTTTAATTAATACCTCCATTACCCCTTTCTGATATATACTGTTGTCACTTATGTTAGTTCTATATATATTCTTGACTCCACAAGACATTATTATTTTATAAAGTGAGTGTTATTTGAAATATACCCACATATTTGTCTTTCATGTTGGTCTTCATTCCATCCTACATCTCCAAACTTCTACCTTGTATCCCATCCATCTTTCTTCTATCTGAAGAATGCCCTTTAATATTTTTTCATTTAGATCTGTTGCTAATGTAATCTTTATTTTTTAGAATGTTTTATGTTTTAGATTGTTTGAAAGTATCTTTATCTCATCCTTACTTTTGAAGGATATTTTCACTGGGTATAGAATTCTTTAAACACTCCTAAGATATTATAATAATAATATTAAATATCCTAATATCCTGTGACTGTATCTTAAGCCTTGAAATTTATCACTCATTAAAAGTATTTTTTAGCAGGCTTATGACCAGAAGAATATTAGAAGAAGAGTTTATGATGCTTTAAATGTGTTAATGGCAATGAACATAATTTCAAAGGAAAAAAAAGAAATCAAGTGGATTGGCCTGCCTACCAATTCTGCTCAGGAATGTCAAAATCTTGAGGTAAGTGGAAAAATCTGTTTTTAGATAGTAGTTTGTTCTATTTTACATAAGAGGCATTTTATTTTATTTTATTTTTAATGATTTGAATTATTTATTAGAGAGCACAAGCAGGAGGAGTGGCAGAGGGAGAGGGAGAAGTAGACTCCCCACTGAGCAAGGAGCCTGACACAGGGTTCCATCCCAAGACCCTGACATCATGACCTGAGCCGAAGGCAGACACTTAGCAGACTCAGCCAACCTGGCACCTCTATAAGAGGCATTTTAATTTAGGAATACATATAATATTAAAATATTTCTAATTATTCATGTATACTATTTTTTTTTTGTCAGACTCTTTGTTGAATTTTAGAACTGGAAGGAGATTTAGAAAGGTATTTAGTTGACTAATGAGAGACATAGACATTTCTTAGAAAAGGTATTTTATTCTAGTTTAATTGTGAACACTCTAATAATAAATTTTTGACAACTCATGAATAGAAATAATATGTTATTTGATGAAATGATTGCTGTATGGATCCCAAAAAAAAAAAAAAAAAAAGATCAAACTGGCTGTTTACTTTTAGTGTTTAAACTTTTGTCCTTGATTCTCGCATCAGTGGCAACAAAATGGTATTTCATCTGTGTCTTTATCAGAAAGGATAGAATGTTCAGTGTACATGATTTTGGGATGCTATATAAAATCTTTCCTATATGAGCATGTGCCCTGACCTACTGGTTTTAAATTGATTTGACATAATTGTACTCTCATGGCCATAAATGGAATACACTGAGGTTAAATATAGTTTCTGGCAATAAATATGGTTGATTTCATGTTTTTATTAGTCCTTTTTCCCCTCAGCAAATCAAAACTTATTTGATATTACTGCCCTTGTGGATGGAGGGAGAAATCAGACATTCATCAGGAGCTGTAGAATGTTGGGGTGCCTGAGTGGCTCAGTCAGTTAAGCATTTGCCTTCAGCTCAGGTCTTGATCCCAGGATCCTGAGATTGAGGTCCCACGTTGGGCTCCCTACTTAGTGGGGAGGGTCTGCTTCTGCCTCTGCCCCCTCCCCTCCACTCATGCTCTCTCTCTCAAATAAATAAAATCTTTGAACAAAAAAAAATGGTTATAGAATGTTATTCATATGCTACCATGGAAATGACCTCCTTTTCTCCTGATAGAGTAGAATTTGAGGATTTGTTTTTTTAAGTTTTTTTCTCTAATTTTTTTTTTTAAAGATTTTATTTATTTGTCAGAGAGAGAAAGTGGCAGGCAGAGGGAGAACCAGGCTCCCTGCTGAGCAAGGAGCCGAATTTGGGACTCGATCCCAGGACTCTGAGGTCGTGACCTGACCTAAAGGCAGACACTTAACTTAGTGAGCCACCCAGGTATCCCGAGGATCATTTTTATTACCAGTAATAGTAAGCTGATAACAAAGCCTCAACAAGCAGAAATCTATTAGCAGTTACTGTGTGTGTACCCAAAGATTATACAAGACAGAATCTCTGACCCCAGGAGCTTTCATTCTAATTGAGGAAAGGAAAAATGTAAAAGAAGTTATCAAAACTGTGGTCAATTATTCCTGTGAAAGACATATATACAGATGCTCTGGAAAGGGAGATGAAGGAGGGCTTTACCAAGAAAAGAAACAATTCCTTGAGCTCAGTGATGAGGGAGGTGTAGGCGTTTGCCCAGTGGTTTAGGGCAGGGGGCCTTCCAGAGGCAGACGTAAGAATGCATGTACACAGCTGGGTGTGACCAGAGTACAGGCAGGGCTAAAGGGGATGGATTTCTAAGTGTGAAGCTTTGAGGACCTGATCCTGGAAACAGTGGGAAGCTTTTGAATATAAAGAGCAAGACTGATGGGACATATTCAAGGGATCATCCTCCTAGTGAGGTTGGAAGTTGAACTAACAGGAAGATGAGGAGGGAAATTGAGGGGGTGGCTTGGAGATGGTCTGAGTTAAGTCAGTGTCATGAGGTTGGAGAGGTGTTTTACAGGTAGAATTGATACAACTTGGCTTGGTGTTAAATGGGGGTATGAGGGACAGATAGGGGACTGGCCTGTCACAGCTGCAGGTACAGGGGGGAAACCCTTTTCAAATTTAGAAAGCCATATAGATTTTTCTAGTGAATCTTAAGTAATTTAAGATGAAAGTGCTTTAGTGGTTAGATGAAAAATGAGAAGAAACTCTTGGTGCAGACTGGAGTAGATGGGGAGCAAATAAGAAACACTGTTAGAGTTGACAAGAAAAATGTCATGTTTGATGTTACTCACTTTTGCCCAAAGACACAGTGAGGAACTCATCTATAAGGAAATTCAGACCCTACTAACTATTTAGTTATTAAGTTAACTATTAAGTAATAGTTGTGTGAAGCTGGGAAATTTGTCCCATAAGCATGTTCCTTACTCTACAAGTAGAAATTGTGTATTGAATATGTAGGCTCTCTGTATTAGGAGGTATGCCTATTTAAAAGTCAGTTAAACTGAAATCTTAAATGAGATCTTACTGCATTCTTTGGGTTGGGGGTAATATAAGAAAGTAATTAATAGTAAGGTCTCTGGAACCAGATGGCTTAGGTTCAAATCCTGACTCTTGCCCTTCACTAGCTATGTGACCTTGGGCCGTTACTTAACCCTATATGCCTCCATTTCCTTACATGGAAAATGGGTAACAACAGTTCTCACCTCCTAGGGTCTTAAGAAGATGCCTTAAGGTAATGTGTGTAGGGAGGGAAAAAAAGATAATGTGTGTATAAAGTGCTTAGTTGAGTTGCTGGCACACAGAGTAAGTATTCATTAAGTGTTAGCTATTACTTTGATTAGAATTTGAAAATAGCAACAAGTACTGCATATCAAGTATTTATTAAGTGGATGGGTTTCATTAATAATAAGAGTTACCACAATTCTGCTATCATGCCTACTTGCATACCCCAACCCCTGCTCCCCAAAAAGGTGTGATATGCCTTTATTGATATTGGTTGTTAAAGTGGATTGAATTTTAAGGAAAATTCCTTTTTTAAGATTGATTTATTTATTTTAGAGAGAGAACACAGAGCATGAGCTGGGGGAGGGGCCGAAGGATATGGAGAAGGAGAGAATTCCAAGCAGACTCCGCACTGAGTGCAGAGCCCAATGCAGGCTCTTAAGATCATGACCTGAGCTGAAGCCAAGAATTGAACACTTAATGGACTGAGCCACCCATGCACCCCTAAGGAAAATTCTTGATATCTGAGAATGGGAACCTGGGAAGTGAGCAATACTTTATACTCTCCATATGTTCATGTTATTTTGTAACCTGTGTTTTAAAGATAGAGAAGCAGAGGAGGATAGAACGGATAAAGCAGAAGCGGGCCCAGCTGCAAGAACTTCTCCTGCAGGTAAAGAAGCTGGGATGTTTTTCATTCTTTCGGTACCTATATTCTGCTACTCTATTTATTTGCTTTTAGCATTGGTGTTTTCTCCTTTGGTTGCCTTTTGAGTAGTGTCTGACGGGACCGCACTAGGGCGGCCTCCTCCACATCTGAGCTCACCACCATCCACATGGTCTGCCGTTACGATGATTGTCTCTCACCATCATCATGGCCCCATGACAGGTCACCTACCCTGTGCATGATTTATATTATGCATTACTTCTGACACTTACTCTTACTCTGAACAGAAACTGTCAGAAGTCCTTTCGTGTGTGTTTATTTTAGCCCTAATTTGGAATATCAAGAAGTAAGGCTCATTAAACTTCAGGCACTTGGAGTAAAATTATCAGATCCACCTGTAATAACTTATTATCTGTAAATAACAGAACAATATGTAATGAATGATTCGATAAACTTTGTAGAAATACCAAAAGTTAAAATGCACTTCTTTTTAAGAAAATTAGCTTTTATAGTGTAATAAGGATCCCTATATTTATACTGTTTTGGATAATTGCCTGGAATTTGGATGGTTTTTCAAATATAATAGAGCCAGTGTATAAAATCATTGAGGTAAAATCACATGGCCTTTTTTTTTTTAATTATTTTTTTTTTATTTTTGGTAGTTGTAGTTGCTGTAAAAATTCACTTTGAGCAGTACACTGGGGTCATTTTCAGTGCAATCAGAATCACTTTTTAAAATGAGCCCAGAGGGTCTTTATGCTTTTTTATTTTTTAATCAGCAAATTGTCTTTATATGAAAAGCTTTCAACCACTCATAAAATCCACTTTAATTTCACAATGTTAGAGCCTATTTAATTTTTTAGGTGAGTCCACTTTTCATAAATAAAGGTAACAATTAAGTTACCAAATACTGTAGCAGTGTTTTCCCAAAACACTCCCTTTGTCTAATGGACAGAATAGGTTAGGTATTCTTAAATATTCCACATTTTTGTTTTTCACTTTCTAGATGCTTCTCTTTGTTTATTTCACCTTCATATGTAAATCACAGCAGCAAGAGAAGAGCATTTAGCCCTTGCAGAGAGCTCCGTATGATCTGAGAAGGAAGTAGGAAAGGAAGTAGACCAGGGGCAGAGAAGTAGCAGCAGATAGAGCAGAGATTGCCCAAAGACGGGCAAGCTCCAAAGGTGATGTTCCGCCCTGAGTAGGCCGCCACTTTCTTCCTTGCTGTGTTCTGTGTCTGCTTTCACTCTGAACCCTGCAGGACCTACCTGAGGAGCTAGTGCTAGAGCAAGCATTTTATGTATTTTTCATACTGGATTTCAAAATAAGGTTTTGTTTGAAGAGTATTCTGCAGGTTATAAAACAAAACACTTAGAAGAATTTGAAAGCTGATGGTTTTTTTCCTGTGCTCCTCCCTGTGGAATTCTGCCTTCTGCAACCTGGCCTGCCAGGCGCTGGCTTCTGATCCGTGCTCTCACTTCCTTCCAAGCTCCCCTCCCCTGCCCCTGCTGTTCCTGTCCCCACAGGGTTTCCCACTAGCTCACACTCCCTCACCTCTGTGCCAAGCCTTTCTCGGATTTCCTCAATGTTCCTCATGGAACATTTTGGAGCCTGATTCTTGGCATAATGTTACTAAGAATACTTGTTTATCAGTATGCCTGTAGTTACCTGTTTATCAGAAAGAACGGTGCTGGGCATGATCACCCTCGTGCAGGGGGGATGTTCATACCCCTAGATAGCCTTCATTAAGGGAAGTTGAATATTTTTTCCTCTGCTTATCTTTGTGCAATGTATACTGTGTTTTTTTTTTTAAGTCCTAAATTTCCCAACTCACTTATCCACATTAAATGACCATATTCTTTTTCTTGATCATTACAGCAAATCGCTTTCAAAAACCTGGTTCAGAGAAATCGGCAAAATGAACAGCAGAACCAGGGTCCTCCAGCTCTGAACTCCACCATTCAGCTGCCATTTATAATCATCAATACAAGCAGAAAAACAGTCATAGATTGCAGCATCTCCAGTGACAAGTGAGTGGAGAACTAGGGGAGGCCTGTAGGGCTTGCCTCCTGGGAACACATTCCTATCATTCACAGCATAAAGAAGGGTGTTCTTCATTATCCGAGCCCTCTGAGGCTGACCTCCCTGGGGTGCAGACATGGAGTGCTGCCATCTACTAGTGCATTCTTCATCACTCACCCTCTCAGCCCCTATCTTGTGCCTGGCACTGCACTGCCTGTCCTATATGCATTGTGGCCCTAGACCCTGGCCAAGGTGCACGTGTATGTACATGTATGTGGTAACCCTGGGCAAGTAACTGCCTTAAAGTAGACCATCAGTGAGAGCCTGGGACAAGGTGGATTCACTGGTGATTCACTTCCATGGTTTAGTGTGGAAATATTTTAGGTTAGCATGTGGCATTAAGGCAGTTGTTTCTTTGTTTTGCTCTATCTGAGTTGAGTATGCTTCTCTTTATTAATGAATGGACAGGAAAATGCTAGATGCATTCTCTGCTTGCTTTTTTTCTTGTTTATTTTATAACTAGAAGTTTATACCTTTTGATAACCTTCAACACCTCCACCTCTGGCAACCACCAGTCTGTTCTCTGCATCTATGAGTTCATTTTTTTTTTAGATTCTACATATAAGTGAAATCATACAGTATTTGATATATTTCAGTTAGCATAATGCCCTCAAGGTCCACCCATGCTGTTGCAAATGTCAGAATTTCCTTCTTTTTTATGGCCAAATATTCCATTTGTGCACAAACATGTGTGTGCACACACATATACCACATTTTCTTTATCCATTCATATTTCAGTGGACAGTCAGGTTGTTTCTCTATCTTGGCTATTGTAAATAATGCTGCAGTGAACACGGGGGTGCGGTTTTCTTTGTGAAATAGTGATTCTGTTTCCTTCAGATAGATACCCACAAGTGAGATTGCTGAATCACATGGTAGTTTGTTTGTTTGTTTGTTTGTTTGTTTGTTTGTTTGTTTTTGAGGAACCGCCATACTGTTTTCCATGGTGGCTGTACCAATTTACATTCCCACCGAGATTTTTTTACATTTTAACTAAAGTTGATGATGATATTTATCATAGCAAGTGAAAAGTAGCAGTTTTAAAGATACTGCTAAGAATTAATTGTAATTTGTAATTAATTTGTAATTTGTAACTTTACCCTTCATGAGAACAGTAGTAGTCTTCAGGCCATGACCTGTGTCCTGAGATAGTTAAGGAAGTAGGGTTGTGGAGTGAGACAGACCCAAATGTGGATTGTGACTCCCCCATTTAGCTGCTTCAGAGCAGCTTTCTAAAGAACAAAAGGGGATGATTCCAAGGCCTCTATCACATCCTAGCCTTGTGAGGCTTAAATACCATGATGTCTTTAAAGGGTCTGACCCAAGGCAAGCACTTTATAAATATAGCTGCTGTTACAAGGAGTCAGCATATAATCTATTGACCAAATTGGGATTCATTTGAAAGCAAAAGAGGCCCAGTAATTATATCAGTCCCACAGGCATAATCCAAGCCTGTCCGGGAGACTAGGACTTCTGGTCTCCTTGGAGCTACAGCATTGCCCTTGGGCTTTGCCTTCCCTTGTTTTTCCCACTGTTGTCTCAGGCCGTGTTGCTTCCCCTGTTTCTCTTGATTGCATACAGAGATTCTGGGTCACTTAAATAAGAAGGTGCCCAAAGAAAAACAGTGAGCAGGGATTTCAAAAGTGTTTGATAATTAAGACTATAGACACAAGGAAAAATGGTATGAAGTCAGAAGATCCATTTTTCATTCTGTCTGCTAGCAACATAGTGTCTTAACCTTTCTGAGATCTGGTTGTTTCCTCCTACAAAAGTGAGAATTACAGTATTTAACTTGCTGGTTTTCAAAAGTTATAGATCAGTTCTTAAAGGACCCAGCCCTGTGGTCAGTAATGGTATGTGTCTGTATTATTATTCACACAGTTGCAAAATCCTCAAAAACCTACATCTGTAGGGACTGTTAACATATATTCTCATAAAACTGAGAATCCTATAGAATTTTTAACATACTTTCAGGAGAAACAAACTTAGAATTCTAGTTTCTCTCTCCAGTTAGCCTCTTGTTTTCTAAGGGATTATTAAATTCTCTTCATCACTTAGTGTTCTAAGTCTAAAAAAGAGTAGCAAGAGAATCTGGGAACCATTGACCTAAGGGAATTATGGATTCTGTTCATCCCAGGCTGGGGCCTGGTGAGGTTTCCTTCCCTCAGTGGTTTACTGACTCATGCCCTTTCCTGGCCCTCCTCTGAGTGAAGGGAAGGAGGCTATGAGCAGCTTGTACAAGCTTGTTGCAAGGTAGGTCCTAAAGCCTTGTCTTTCAGTTACTTTGGTGATGCAATCTTTTCCCCTTAATTAGCCTGGAGGCTTTTTCACAATGGGGATTAAATTTACAGAACCGTCTGCTTTTAACATATGCCAGGAATCATCCCTGTGACAGGCATTTTTTTTTCCTGAAAATTTGTTAATATCCTTTATTCAGATTTATATACTTCAGATTATTTAAACTTGGCATTTCACTTTAAATTATAATCTTTACCCTGATGTAAGATATAGCATGAATAATTTTACCTTCTCATGACTTTAGTAAGAATTTCATGACAACATAAACAAATGCACCACTGTGCCAGAATATTCACTGCACTCCGTCCCCATAGGGCTGAGGCCTGTGGGTGTGAAGGTGCCCCAGGGCCTAGCCTAGGAGTCAAAAAGACTATGCTTTCCTATATTTACTTTTTTTTTTTTCTTCAGATTTTATTTATTTGGCAGAGAGAGAGAGCACAAGTAGGCAGTGTGGCAGGCAGAGGGAGAAGGAGAAGTTGGCTCCCCACTGAGCAGGGAGCCGGATGCAGGGCTCGAGCCCAGGACCTTGGGATCATGACCTGAGCCAAAGGCATATGCTTAATGACTAAGCCACCCAGGCGCCCCTATATTCACCTTTTTTGGGGTGTACTGGGCATCTGGGCATCCTGATTTGGTACTTTTCTTTTTTAAGGTTTTCTTTATTTGCTAGAGAGAGAGAGAGCACAAGCAGGGGGAGCGGCAGATAGAAGGAGAAGCAGACTCCCTGCTGAGCAAAGGGCCAGATGCTGGACTCCATCCCAGGACCCTGGGATCATAACCTGAGCTGAAGGCAGCCACTTAACTGACTGAGCCACTCAGGCATCCCTGATTTGGTATTTTTCAAGAACATTTGGAAATGTTCTATATATTTATGTGGCACTTTTTCCTTAAGTTGTTTCACTTCTTAGGCTCTTAAGACAGGATTTGAGTTTTGGTTCATTTGTGAAAAGTCATGCATTTATTGCTTATCTAAAGTATGCTTTAGTTAACACTTGATTCAGGAACATTAAGCAAGCATCCAAAATGGGGTTTTTTTCCTCAAACCTAATAGGCCAACTCAGAGTAGGGTTGTCATATATTAAACTGAAAAGGCTTTCTTAATAATTTGACTTTTGTGACAAAGCTTGAAAAGTATTGGCTTTACACCAAAGTTGTCCCCTGTTTGTAACAGCTTAATGAGGGCTGAAGTTTATGGACTCCTATTGTCTGTCATAGGAAAACTGTTTTAATTGGCAAAGTGGCTTATTTGAGATGTCATTCCCCTGAACACAGCGGAATGACAGTAGCTGTTTCCAGTACTACAGCTGAACATAGGCCCTCATTCTTTTATGTAATGTACAGAGTACCACACTACGCAGCCCTCCCCTATCCCACTGAAGTCCCGTACTAACTTTGTTTTCTGATGCAGGTTTGAATATCTTTTTAATTTTGACAACACCTTTGAGATCCATGATGACATAGAAGTACTGAAGCGGATGGGAATGTCCTTTGGCCTGGAGTCAGGCAAATGCTCTCTGGAGGATCTGAAACTTGCTAAATCACTGGTGCCAAAGGCCTTAGAAGGTTATATCACAGGTATGTTAACGAATGCTTTCCCATTCTGTCCCCTTTAAACGTGACCATTCCCTTGAATTTCTTACTTATCATTGCTTGCTTTTCTTTAGAGATACAAACACAAATATAGTAAACTGGGAACAGTTTCTTGTTTCATTTTACTTACTGCTGACCTTTATATAAATGGACTCCTAGTGAGTGATACATTCTTTAGTGATAATGGGTTTTTCCACTCAACATAATCTTTTCATTCATCCACATGATTTAATGTAGCTGTAATTCATACATTTTTACCACTGTATAGAACTCCATTATATGATTATATCACTATTTATTCATTTTACTGATGATGAACCTTTGAGTTTTGTTTCCAGTTTCTTAATATGAAAAACAGTGCTACTTTGAACATTTCTGTGATGATACCATAGTGCCTCACGTGCCGGTGTGTGGCATGAGACAGATGGGTCCCCAGTGGGGGCGGCTGCAGCTTCACTTATGATAAAGCCAGAGCTTTTTAATTTGATTTCACAAGTTACATTCTCACCTGCAGGATGGAAATAATTCTATTTTTCCCAAATCAGGTGGATGTGAAATGGCATCCTCATTTTTTTTAATTAAGATTTCATTCACATACCATAAAATTCACCATTTTATGGTATGTACACTTCAGTGGGACTTAGTATATTCATATGGTTGTGCAATCATCACTAATTCTACAACATTTTTATTTTTATCATTTCAGAAAGAAACCCCATACACATTAGCAGTCCCTCCTTCTCCCATTCCTCCCAGCCCTAGGCAACCAGTAATCTGCTTTGTCACTGGATTTGTCCATTCCGGATATTTCCTGTAGATGGAATCGTGCACTAGCAGCCTTTGTGACAGACGTCTTTCATTTAGCATGAGGTTTTCAAGGTTCATCCATGCCGTAGCACCGGTACTTCATCCCTTTTTATTGCCATCGTATGAATAATAGCACATTTCATCTACCCATTCATTAGTTGGCAGACATTTGGATTGTTTCTACTTCGGGGCTATTACGAATGATGTTGCTATAAACATTCTTGTACATGTTTCCGTGTGATCCTAAATTGTCACTTCCGGTTCTATACCTAGTAGTGCAATTTCTTGGTCAAATGGCAACTCTATATTTCACATTTTGAGCAACTGCCCAACTATTCTCCAAAAGCATTTGTACCATTTTACAATCCTACCAGAAGTGTATAAGGGTTCTGGGTTGTCCACATCCTTCTCAGTAATTATTACTGTCCATCCTTTTTATTATAACCTATTCTTGTAGATGCGAGGTAGTATTTTACTGTGGTTTTATTTTGCATTTTCCTAATGACTAGTGTGCTAAGCGTCTTTTTGTGTGCTTATTGGTCACTTGTAGATCTTCCTTGCAGAGATATCTATTCAGATCCTTTGCACATTTTTGCATCAGGTTGTCTTTTTATTGTGATTTTTAAGAATATACTGAGTATACTTGAAAACAAAGACAGTATGTTTTGCATGTTGTTTAATTCAGATTTTTTTTTTCTGATTCAGAAATCTTTATGATTGTCTCATTTCCCAAGACTATGTATATTCTGTACATATAATTTGGAGGCATAAATAATGCTTTTGCCTTTGCTTTTACCAGTTTCCTTGATTTATAAATATCACCACCTAGAATTTCACATCACTTTCTGAAGGCACTATACTATTAGTTCTAAGGTATAATAAATCAAATATGAGCAAAGCGGTAGTTCTTTTTTTTTTTTTTAAGATTTTTTTTTTTTTTTTTTTTTAAGTAATCTCTACACCCACCTTGGGGACTACAACCCAGAGATCAAGTTTCATGTTCTGCCAGTGAGCCAGCCAGGTGCCCCTCGTCCTTATTTTATTTTGCTCTATGGTTTTGGTCCTCTGGTCAAAACACAAGTTTGTTAATTGAGATTTGGTTTCTGTTGGATTTGGTTCTTCAACTGGCACCATCCACCTGCTGCAGGTGTGACCCCTTCTTGTCCTTTAGCCAGCTTGCCCCCTCTCTTCACCCCCCACGCTCCCTTCTTCCCACTCTGTCCCCGAGCAGGCCCTCTGTTTTCTTAGCAGTGCAGGCATAGTGGCAGTCCAGCAGGGGCTGAATAAAGGGCTTACTCAGTAAATCACCAGAACTTTATTTTAGCTTATTCTCAGTGAAAAGGCTCAGGGCAATCAGGCAGGCTCTATGGTTTTGATCTCTTTGTGACCTCATTTGCAGCCTGGGACATAGACTTTCTGGTTACTTTAAAAGAAGAAATTTGTGCCTTTAGTGTGCAAAGGGACAGAATGGCTCTCGAGTTAGATTGTGAGAACTATTGTGTGGATCTTATGATAATGCAAAAGAAATGTAGGCTTTTCAAAGCCATTGTGAAAAGGAAAATTTACTGTGTCACGCTCACAAACAAGTAAATAGCTGTGTTCTGACAGAAAGTTTCCATATATACTAATTAATATTCACCACAGGATTCTGGCTTTAATTTCATCTTGCACAGGCTTGTTCTTACTTAATGTAGTTAAAGTCTGCTATTCTTCTTAGAATTGAAGTTCTTTTTTTCCGCAGCTGTCTTAGCTAGCCTATAAAAAAAGGGTTCACAAGGCCATTCTAAAATTAATGAAATCATTTAGTTTCCTTTTTTTCTACATAGGAAGCTTCTCACTTGGTCAGACAGTACCAATAGCAGAGTGTTTAATCCTAGTACATATAGTTCTGGGGGATTTTTGGGGTTCCTTTTTTTTGGCACAGTAATTACAAAACTATTTTGATTAGCTGTAATAAAGGCTCATTACTAAATTGCAGTTTCTGAGTATGTATATGGTCTTATTTTGTAATGCAAGTCAAAGAATTTCTTTTTAGGAATACATTTCTATCATTTCTTTCACCTCTTTTGTAAACTTAATGTGAAAGAGACTATACTCATTCATTCAGTAACATTTAAATCTTACATGTTCCACTCACTGTCTTCTTTGAGCTAAATTATAGACAATGAGACCAGTATGAAACTAATAAAATTATAATAATTTATTAGGGTTATGATTGGAGAAATATGATATATGCATAGGAAATAAGATTACAAGGTTATACACCCAAAATATTTTATGCAGACTAAAACAGTAATGCCTATCTCACCTTCATTAGAAATGTGACTGCATATGACCTTTTAAAATAAGGGTTGGTTTGAGTTACAGAGCAAAGGATACCAGGGAAGAGAATGTATCTTTTATGAGTAATAGCACTGAGTTCTTTAGGGAGCACATGAAAAGATGGTGCAGTGGGAGTTTTAGTAAAAATGTGTCTAACCTCCTTACCTATTTCTTGTCTTTTTTTTTCCCCCCAGAAGGTGGGGAGGGGGAGAGGGAGAGAGAGAAACCAAAGCAGGCACCATGCCCAGCATGGAGCCTAATGCAGGGCTCCATCTCAACCCTGAGATCACAGCCTAAACTGAAATCAAGAGTCAGTCAGACGCTTAACTAAGTGACCCACTCAGGCACCCCCGTCCTTACCTGTTTCTGATTTCACTTTCTTTTTACCCACTCCTGGCTTCAGCTTTTTTTTTTTTTTTAATAAAGATTTTATTTATTTATTCAACAGACAGAGATCACAAGTAGGCAGAGAGGCAGGCAGAGAGAGAGAGAGGAGGAAGCAGGCTCTCCGCAGAGCAGAGAGCCCGATGTGGGGCTCGATCCCAGGACTCTGGGATCATGACCTGAGCCGAAGGCAGAGGCCTTAACCCACTGAGCCACCCAGGTGCCCCCTGGCTTTAGCTTTTAACACCAGTCAGAATCTTTGGTGGTGAGGACAGCAGGTGTCCAAGAATAGTGCAGCAATCACTGGACTCTCAGCTGTCTCTCAAGATCTTAATTAAGAAAAATGAGTGGGAGTCTGTGATTGGTTTAATTAGAATTCTTCCTCACTGTAGTCTGCCTTCCCATATTTTTTTTCCTACTCTTATGTCCTAGAGATTTCCTTTTCCAAGCTGAAGAAATGTGGATTATCCCCAGAGCAGGAGATTTACCTAGCTGTGATTTTTTTTTTTAAGCTATTTATTTATTTATTTATTTGAGAGAGTGCACACAGAGAGCGCACAAGCTGGGCGGCAGTGGAGGGAAGGGGCAGCAGGCTTCCGCTGAACAGAGAACCTGATGCGCGGCTCCGTCCCAGGACCCTGTGATCACAACCTGAGCCAAAGGCAGCCGCTTCACCGATTGAGCCCCTCAGACACCCCTCACCCAGCTATAATTTAGATCAGGCTTGTGCCCTTCCTCATCCATGCTTCCTTCAACTTGCAGTGAACCGACATCTTCTGTTTCTGTTTCTCCCTACAGATATCTCCACAGGACCTTCCTGGTTAAATCAAGGACTACTTTTGAACTCTACTCAATCAGTTTCAAATTTAGACCTGACCACTGGTGCCACCTTGTCACAATCAAGGTACGTATTTTTTCTGGGTTAGAAAGAGAAGTGGTGAAGCCCTGAGCACCTCCGTGGGAAGAGCCAGGGGTCACTGACAGCACAGGTCTTTCTGGAGCGGGTTTGGGCAGAGTGCCCCAGTGGCACCTCCTCTCCCATGTTTTTAATCCTACATTTTACAAAGCTTAAAACATTCACCACGTTAATGAGCTTGTGTGTTTTTAATTATTTGCTAGTGTAAACCAAGGGTTGTGCTTGGATGCTGAAGTGGCCTTAGCAACTGGGCAGTTCCTTGCCCCAAACAGTCACCAGTCCAGCAGTGCGGCCTCTCACTGCTCTGAGTCACGAGGCGAGACCCCCTGTTCATTCAACGACGAAGACGAGGAAGATGACGAGGAGGATTCCTCCTCCCCAGAATAAAGACAGGAGAAAACCCACATTTTAATATTTGATGCTCATGTGTGTTTTTAGTGTGAGCTCTTGTTTTTGAAATGATTGCTTCAGTCTTTGCCTTTGTTTGCACTGTGTGTTCAGTGAAAACTAGGGAAACACAATAAGCAAATTATCTGAAGGCTGAGATGATTGAGATGAAAGTTAACATAGCATGAATGAAAACTCTGAACGACAGAGCAATGGATCACACCACAAACAAAGCGGTTTTCTGAGGTGATAGAGGGGACGGTCCCTAAAGAATTGGCAGCATGAGTGAAGTTCATTTATCATCCACGAGTTGGGATCCTTGTGTTCCCCCACACCCACGTAACCCTCGTTAGAATCAAGATTGCTGTAGCGAATAGCCCGTGACATCACGTTTGTCATGTGTCTCTTCCTCGACTGGGCTGCTTTTTACAAGCAGAAGTGACCGTGAGAGGATCCAGTGAGGATGAGTTGTACAGTAAAGGGTGTAGACAGCAATCCTTGTGGTCTAAGGAGTATAGATTGAACTGCTGAACTAGTTGGAAGTCTAGTTGAGGTGCTTGGTGCATCAGCTGCCTTAGACAGCTTCTAGAAAGGAGCAAGCGCTAATTCTTAAGTACTTAAGTGACATTTAGAATAATTTATAGTAAAACTGAAACGATCATTATTAGCCAATGCGTTGGTGCATAGAATTTTCTAGGGCTACTTCTGGAAGCCAAAATAGAATAGCGTTTCCACGTGCATTAAATACTTTGCCAGCACTGCCTTTGCCAGCATTTGAAATCTGGAGTTTTACAGAGAAGGAAATTGTATCTGTAGTTTTAATCAAAGCTATGCATTTCATATAGCTTTTTCATTTAAAACAGAACCGAGAAACAAATTCCTATGACTGAACTGCTTGCTTAGAGTTCCCTACAGTGCTTGTATGATTTTACTCAGTGTGCAATTTGTGAAAATGAACCAAATGTCATTACTTTTGTCTTAAAAGAAAAGTCTACTTCAAGAATATGGACAGCAATGTTTTCCTGTACATGTCACCTTTTGTACATTTTCGTTTATCGAAATTACCGTATTTGGCTTATTCCTGGCTAAATTGCATTTCCAACTAACCTGCTATTCAGTGTTTCACAGAAACACGGAAAAATATTGATCACTCCAAATGCTTGGATCTGTTTCATATTGTGCAGTAAACAGTATGTTGTTCCATAGCCAAAGATGCCACTGGGAACACTACACTGGTGTAGTCACAGTTCCTGCTCCTCCGAACAAGGGAGCATGGGGATACCTGCCAGCGTGGCCAAACCCCAATCTAATTTCACAGTAAGGCCTTCAGAAGGAGCAAATAATAATGGAAAATAACCCTTTGACTCGAATCATTTGGATTTGCCTCTAGATTAATCTAGCACCTTTGGGCCCAGCACAGGCTTGTCCCAGATTGGTGCTTTTCTAAATCCATGGGGGAAGAACGGATGCCTTCTGATATCTTTTCCACTCTGCTTCCAGTGAGCTAGAGGTGAAAGATATGGCTAACCTAAAATTTTTACTAAGGCCGTGAAAACTAATACACACAACTTTAAGTTCCTTTGAGACAGCACTCATTCTGTCAGAAAAAAGCCATAGTGCAGACTTGGCGTGGTCAAGGGGGCAGGGAGGTGGAGGCAGTTCTTAGAGAATTCCATCTCTGCCTGAGTGCTGGGGCACAGCTCCGAGGCTGGGTGGATGGCTGGAGCCCGGAGGACCGCAGAGGCTGCAGTGGGGCTCCGAGTGCTTCCAAGACATTTCTGACTTGAAGATCGTCAGCTAACAGCTGAGTAAAACTGAGTTTCCTGCCAAACTGCCACCTCCTTTACTAACTCCAACCTTAACCACCCACATCCCTATACTTGAGGGGGAGCCACCGCTAGCTCTTTAGTCTTCAGAATATTTTATACAGGTTCCAAGACCTGAACTTCAACATTTGTGCAGATACATTAACCATAACCATTCCTCCACCAAATAGCAGAGTCCTTGCTAGAGCTCTTGGGACACCACCCCCTTCTCTATTCTCTCTCTCTCTCTCTCTCTCTCTTGCTATCTTCTCTCTCTCTCTCTCTCTCTCTCTCTCTCTCTCTCTGCTGCTATAGTGTTGTAAACTGATAGAACACAGGTTTGTTTTTTTAAAAGCAACCAAAGACTCCTAATGTAACTGGTGCCCTGTCACCGGCCCTCTCAGCATGTGCGTGTGGTATTTGGTGGGAAATGGTCTCCGTCCCTCAGCAATGTATTTGGCTTCCTGCTGAGGACATCTGTTGGAGTCACTGTGGTCACCAGTACATGTCGCTGGTATAAAGCCTTACCTGAGCAGAAAACTAAGTTGAGATGTTTAGAAAGATAAATTCTTTTATTCTTCTGTATCTCCCCTAAAGAGATTTTTTTTAAACTTCAACACTCAGTCACAATTGCATATAGAAGTCGAAGTAACAAAATGTTAGGAAATTAGGGTCACAACATCCAGGATTCTTCATAGGCGTAGTCCTTGGGGTTACCTGCACATACAGAGACTGCTCCCAGAAGGTGCTCATCCCACTCTGCTTTTTGGGGAGTTCGAGAGGCCTTTTTCCTCCTCGAGGGTCCGTTCAGCTGTGACCCTTTGAAGTGCATCATGTCATCCGGTCAGTATATTCATGCTCCCTTTAGCACTTACGCGGGGGGGCAGCAGACCTGCCCCAGCTGGCCCGCACACAGGGAGGGCAACACTGCCAGAGTCCACGGCAGTGCTTCCGGCCCCCAGGCACCTGCCCAAGCTCCCCTACCCCCCACCCCATGAATCTGTCTCATCTACTTCATCCTTTCGTGCTGACAAGGGCATAAAAACAGCTCTAGTAAGTGCTGATGTGAATTGTGCCTTATGACCACAGAGGGCACTATGGAGCGGGCAGGAAAGAAGGTGCTGACACTGGCCCTGGACAACGTGACAGATGATGACCACGTTTGGTTTCCCACAATTTACTTCTTTGTAGTAGTGGTGGGAGTTTCGGCCATTGTAGCAGGAGGAAAGAGGAGAACTCCCCTCACTGGCAGAATTTGCAGTTGTAACCACACCCTACCATATTTGAAAAATAAAGCCAGGGTCAGTCCTCAAATGCAAAATAGCTCTTATCAGATCGTTAAAATGGGGATGTTTCACACACTTGCAGACATCTGTCACTGGGCTGTTTGCTAAAACCACAACTCTTTTGGTTACTTGGGTCATGGAGACAGTGCAGTTGCTCCATGTATAGATGTAACTTGGGCCCTGGGGATGCAGTGGCAGTGGGTGTTCTTGGGGGTAGGGTTACAAAGGAAGGGAGGGAGCTGCCAAAGCTGTTTCTCTCATAACCACTCTAACTTGATCAGTGGTTCACTTTAAGGGCCCTATCCAGCTCCCTGTCCTCAGGCATATGAACAAAGTGTGTCTCCCCAATAAATCTGGGATGTAGGTGTTAAGATTGTACCTCCTTAGTGGTAAGTATGGAGTAGGTGTTGGACAGTGAATGTGAAGATTTAATCCTTCAATAGGTATTTGAGTGAATAAGAAACAGAAAACATTGAGAATGATCAGTGCTAAGGGGGAAAATGACAGGGTAATAAGATGGTGGGGGGAAGGCGACTTTGGCTGAGGTGGCCAGGGAAGGCACTCCCCACCCCGAGAAAGTGACATTTGTCCTGGATCAGACGATGAAAGACTTGCCGAACCACTCTGTCCCGTAAAATGCACTTTTTAAGCGTACATTTTGGAGTTTATTAAGGAGTTTTTAAGATTCAAAAGGAAAACAAATTTAGCTACCAGCAGTATCCATAAACCAAGAGAAGATTCTAACTAACCCATGACATTCTCATTATTAGCTTCATCACCTTGCAATGGAACCTATACCATAGAAAAGTAGTCACTTTTCTAGGTGTTTTCTTCTAATTTTTCAAGTGGTTAGATACATAAAGATCTACTTTTTATATTATATACATAAAAGATAATCTTTTACTCTGCATGTGGATTGGCCTTAGTGGAGCTAAAGACTCCCCCAGGATATTTTCACAAATAGGCTCCGCATTTTCATGACCCATGGCAGCAGTCTCTGGGCACTGCCAATCCTGAGTATGTGTTAATGGGAGACCCACAACAGTGCCTGCGGCCTGCACTGTGCCGCCTGCCTCAGGAGTGTGCCTCCCTGCCCTCTAAATCACAGCTGGCAGTTAGTTTAAGCTTCAGGTAAGCCACACTATTACTTAAAAGAGAAAAGCCTGATATTTGCTTAAGATCTTTCCTTTTTAAGAAAAATGTAAATCCCCACATAATGATAACATTTCTCAGGAATTAGCCCCTTCAAGGTATCTCTGAACAGTTAGGCTTAACGTAACTTTTGAGATCCAGTTCCCCCACATACGTCTACATTCACACTATGCTAAAGAAGAAAAAGTGGTGGATGTGCAACTCTGACCCTCCAGTTATGCCCTGGGTATGTCTGATGCATACAGAAAAATAAATGGTAGCAGACAGAAAAATAAATGGTAGCAGACAGCCATGCATGATAGTACTGAAGACAGCAAACAGTGTGTTCATTTCATACGTGCATTCTGCAGCTCTTCCTCAGTCAAGGTGAAAGCCTGTGTCATTCTTATACAGCCTTTGCTTTTCAAAAAGGATTCTAGAATCCAGTGTTGTCTTGACCCTTGCTGGTCCAACAGACTGGACTTTGGGCCTCCCTGCTTAGAGCTGTGTTGGAAGCCAGCATAGATGAAATGGGCAGGACTCACCTTTTCTCCACCAAGGGTCTCAGAGAGAAAGGGAGCATCTCTTCCCCCCCATTCATTGAGAAACAAGCTGAGAGGAGCGCCTGGGTGGCTCAGTGGGTTAAGCCTCTGCCTTCGGCTCAGGTCATGGTCTCAGGGTTCTGGGATTGAGCCCTGCATCGGGATCTCTGCTCAGCAGGGAGCCTGCTTCCCCCCCCCCCACCTGCCTCTCTGCCTACTTGTGATCTCTCTGTTAAATAAATTATAAAAAAAATTTAAAAAAAAAAAGAAATAAGCTGAGAGCTTGACCTGCCTAATATCCCTCGGCCTGTCTGGCCGAGTTTGCACCACAACCCAGAGTTTCTTCTTCCTGTGAGGACCACAGGGCCTCCTGAAAACCGTCCCCTCACTACAGTCCTTCCAAACAGCTCTGAAAAAGTATCAGTCCTCTGTCGCACCAAGTGCTTCACAGCCAAGGAACACAAGTGGAACTCCACTCCTGAGTCCCCACCATGAGGCTATGGTGTCAGCTTTGGGCCCCTCTCCACCTGGGAGACCCCAGTTTTAGACCTCACACCTGGGAAGAAACTCCTTCCTCCATGAGCAAAGACCGCCCTGCATGTTGGTCATTAGTAGGAGGCTGGAGAGGCTGGGTTATTAGTGGATCTTTCTGTACCACATTAGCTTGTTTCTGTCTGTGTCTGTCTCAACAAGGAAACTCCCCAGATCATGTTTGGGGTTAAAAACCCTTTGTCACTTCAGACGCACCATGTTGTCGCTAATCCTACATCATCTTTCACATGCCAGGCACCACCTAGTAACAAATAGCCTGATGTTTTGTTTTGTTTGTTCATAGTGGGTCAGCGGTTTTTTTTTTTTCAGACCACAATTTGAAGACTTCTCTGAGCACATTGCAGTTCTGTTCCTCCTAGCAGCACAATAGCAGGTTCCACCTTTCATTTGCAACCGGCCCAAGCTCCCTGGCAGGCTGCTCCGCGGGCCTGAGCTCTTAGGACCATGGTCTGGTACTGGGAGTTCCTTGAGGTGTTTTGTTTACCACCACCACACTTGACTTTGAGACAGAAGAGAGGCTCTGAGGCCAAATCACAAGTTCGTTCACCTTTTCCTTTGGAGATGCTTTACTCCGATCATGTGCTGTTGGGTTTGGTTTCCAGAAAATATAGTCTGCTTTTTTTCTGCATGAAGGAAACATTGTGGTGCCACATGCTTTAAACAGTTTAAACGAGAGAAGTCAGGGGAAGATGCAGACACCACATCTGATTTGCCTAACGTAGACTTTATTAGATCGAAGTACCTAACCTAATATGATGTATTATTTTATAGCATCTCAAACTTTGTAAATAAATACTGTTATTTTTATATGGAAATTTTATAGAAGAGCTATTTCTGTATACTTAATTATTCCTGGATTTCCTGAAATTGCTTCCAATAGATAACAAGTCCTAAGCAGTGTTCCTCTAAGGATGGTTCAAGGACCACCTGTGGCAGAATTAACGAGGAGAGTTTTAAAATGTTGCATCCCCAGGACCCACCCTAGATGCTCCAAAGCGCTAGCAGTGGGCCTCCCTGGGAAGTTGTATTTGTAATAAACTCTGAGTGATGGTTTTTGTCTATTAAAGTGTATCTTTATCCATCCTGTAAGCTTAAAAGAAGGAAAGAAAAAACATCTGAGATGAGTGTAACTTGTGCTTGAGGAAAAAAAGGATCAGACTATTCTATGGTTTGAATGAGATGTATTATAGAAAAAATAAATAATTTAAATAATGTTGGTCTCTCATTATTAGTGGGCTGATGGGGGTAAGAGGGTATTGTGGTACGCTGCTCTGCCCTCCCTCCTTTAGGACCAGGACACTCCACTCTTTGTGTCCCCCCCCCCCCAGGAATTGCCCTCAGCAGAGAACTGCTTTTCCTGCAACTATGCCCACAAGCATCCAGTGAGGATACAAAAGTCCAGCTTCCTTGCTGCAATCTGGGGTATCTGAAGTGCCATCCAGTTTCAGAATTCCTCATGGAACTGGGCAGTTCCCTCTAACAACTGCATCGTGGTTCAGCTTTCCCCTACTGCCCCATCCTGCTTCCCCCACTCTACAGGCAGTGGTCCCAAGAGTACCCCCCAGTACACACATGCCACCTGTCCCACCTATGGTGGAAATATGTCAGATGCTTTAAAGGTTTTCTGTTACAGACCTAGGATTTTACATCTTTTTAAGGTTACTTGAGAAGATTATAGCATAAAGAATCGCGTCTTCACAGTCCCAGCAATGATGGACCTGAATGCAGTTTTTTAAGGGAAGATGCTTTTTTCATTTCCCTTTATACCAAACCAGGAGCACCCAGAACAGCTGCGGTGAGGAGTACAGAATGTGATGTTCCCAAGTCTCAAGCAATTTCAAGGTTCCTGGCCTCAGGGACTGTAGCCCCTCTACACCTGTTCAGGCAACCTCTAGCTGCTTCAGGGAGAAGCAGGCACTCCTGGTAATGGCTGTCTGCTATGTTCCTACAAGCTAAGCAGAGGACGGACCTGATGGGCACATGGATAGGAAGAAGGTGCAGAAGGGTTTGGAGCAATTTGGGGGCCAGACAGAGGTGCCAGGGCTTGAAGAGACACTAGGAAATGATTAGGGAAGCTCTCCCTTGAATGTCCATGCCCAGAAAGGAAGGTCACTTCCTGTAAAGATTATTACCTGAGTTTAGTATATCAAGGAATGGTGGTGGCGTGGGACACCCAGTGTTGAAATGGGGAGCCAGTGCCCACTTCTTTGTCCCAGGGCTTTACTGGAGTGAGCCCCAGCTGCTTTGCCCTCTGCTCCTCTTACCCACCCCCTTGTAGACATTTCTTGGAGCCATTTGGTTATGTGTCCGAGGACTGGATCATTTGGCCATGAGAGAGTGCTTTAGCTCCTGCAGCCCCATGGGGGATGTTGTGAAGGACTGTCGGGAATGTTGTGGGTAGCCATCTTCCGCACTGCTGACAGGGAAGATGTCTGCAGACTAGGAGTTGTTTACTTCAAAACCCAGCTTTTTGGTGAAGGGCGCTTGCCTGAGAGGACAAAGCATCAGAAAGAAGACCGCCTCAACCAAGAGTCTCCTCCAGGAGACAGAATCCATTTGACAATCGACATCTTTTTAGATTCATATTCCTAAAAGCTGTTTTTTGCTCCCTCCCTTCTGACCGATGAACTACTTCTTTAGTTCCCTACCTCATCTGTTTTTGCATCTTTATTCGAGTGCTAGCTCCTCTTACTGCGGCTGACACCCAGAGCCACCACCAGCCTTCCCAGCTTTCTGACCTGTCAGAAGGTCTTCATCTGCTGTTACTGTGAACGACAGCCAGATGCCTGCCAGCTCCACCTTCCTCCTGAGAGAACTTTCCAGCTCCTTGCTAAAACTTGTTTCTTGAAATCTCTGAGTATAAAATGCACTGTGGTGAAGAAGACCTGTATCAGAGTGGGTGAAACCACTCCCACTTCAGGCAAAATCAAATTTGTCAGAAGCACTTGCTCACTTTCATGCAAATCACTTTCTGACATTTCTGCCACAGGGCACAGTGACTATCACCTGATCACTTCTTGCTCACTTGCTTATCTCCCCGTCTTGCTCAAGAGGCCTGTGGGAAGACTAGGAGATTAGTTTTCTTTCATAGCCTACCACTTGGCCACGGTTCCCAACAAGCCAGAACTCAATGAGAAATTTGTGAAGAATGTACCCGAAGCTCGGATATGACAGCTCTGGAGGGTACCACGTCCACTGGGATGATTTTCAGATTCTGCTAATGTGTAAATAGACTTGTTTTCACACCTCCAGTGAATGAAGATTTGTGGTTCTTCCATCTGAACACAACAAAAAGTGCTTGCATAGGATGTGTTTTTAAAACCTCTCGGTATTGTCTGCTTTTCTGATGTGTCCCTAGAGGAGAGACAAGGCCTTTCCCTGCAGGGGAGAGGCCAGTGTTTCTGAAGGATGGGGTTCAACCTACCTACGATCTAAAAGATGAACAGTGTGCTCAAGTTTATCAACATTTGGTTTAAAAATCACTATTAACAGTTAAAGATATGAATGATGAAGATGACAGGTTTTTAGTTTAATAAATACTTTTGGAAATTATTTTTAAGAACCAGAACCAAACGTGAGCCCAGTGGACCCTCTTTCAAGTCAAATTAAAGGCATATACAGCGAGGCAGGTCATCCAACCACATTTCCTCCAGTGGGGGTAATGTTCCTCTCATTCCCCTACCTTCAAACAGACAAGCCAGGGCAGAACATGAGAGGCTGCCTGCTACTTTCACCAGAGTTCTGAGTCAGCCCCTGGCAGAAAGGTGGGGAAGGCAGGCACCTTCAAAGGTCCCAGGTCTCTGGCTTCCTCACCTGTATTCAGGGATATAGACCCCCAGAGGAAGAGTCTTCTGAGAGAGACAGGGCTTGTGAATGGACAACACCAGCCGCAGTGTTTCCAGAGACAATTTCTCAAAAAACATTTCTAAAACCTTTTGGTTAAGGATCGCTACTGCAAGGGCAGCTGTGACCTCCTGGTCAGACCTGTGCCAGAAAACTTGCCTGTTTCTTGATTGGGCAGGTTAAAGACAGGCCGGGCCAAAGAAATAAGCTTGCTAGGGAGAGTTCCTCCCTCCCCCCCCCACCCCCGTCTTTTCCCCATCATGAATCCCTTCTGAAAGATCTCTCAGAGCCTGGAGGGCAAAAACATCAGCAAGTTGCAGGGTTGGGGTTTGGCCAGGGAGGTGGGTACCTGCTAGGACTGGCTGCAGCCACTCCCAGCCATCATGACAAAGGACAAACACAGAAACTGATGGGAGAAAAAATCTGGGGATATACTGTTGGTTTGCAACCTCAGGGGATTTCCAGGTGGGATCCGAAACAGCCCGGTAGCTAGAGGGCAGGGAGAGGCTAAAGAGGCAGGCCACTCCAGGTTGGTAGGTGGCAATTCTAAGAAGCAAAGGGGACTTAACATTTAAGACTTGTCTTGGGCGGCAGCAAGATAAATGCATTCCATACTCACTCTGCAGATCTTAAAAGTTCACAAAGAGGCCTTAACTGGGTTTAGTCACGTACACCGTGCAAATGTTCTCAACTGTAGCAAGTCTGTGTCCTTGGAGCAGCCTCTGGGAATGGGAAAGGCAAGCAGAAACCCCGTTCCGCAGACACGGAAGGGAGAAGGAAGCCTGAGGGCCAGGGTCCAACTTATGGACCAGCTGGCAGTCCCGTCTTTTTGATGACCTTCCCCAGCTGACATACCACAAGCAGAACAAGCCTAGAAATGAAAGACCACAACATCCATATATCATCAGCCATGCGAACCATAGAGGCGCTGGAGGCTAATGGCCGATCAGCAGTCAGCAGCTGTTTCTCCCTCCAGGTGGGGAGGCAGAGGATGAAAACTCCAGTGCCAGCTGCAGCAGTTGGTAAGCGGAAGCACAGTCTCCTTTGTGTTTTGTTTTGTTTTTAGATTTTTGTTGCAAGACGACATTACCAATCGTGGCACTAGGAGGCCCTGACTGAGTTAAAGTACTGCTAGGTATAAATTAATGAATTGAAAGGCAAACCGTGAATCAATCTATTCATTTGATAAGCTGCCATTTGAGAAAATTTAATTGACATTTCTTTGCACACATGCACACACATATAAATAAACAGTCCAAATCCCTTAAAATAAACCTTATGCATAATCCTATAACAACATTCCAAATTTTCTGTAGAATTTTGTCACATTCAATAAGCAGTATTGGGGTACCTGGGTAGCTCAGTAGGTTGGGCATCTGCCTTCAACTCAGGTCATGATCCTGGGGTCCTGGGATCGAGCCCCATGTTGGAATCCCTGCTCACTGGGGAGTCTGCTTCTCCGTCTTCCTCTGCTCCTCCCCTCAGCTTGTGTTCTCTCTCACGCTCAAATACAAATTAAAAAAAAAATTTTCAAAACTAGGCATTATTAGAACACACTCTGCCATTGACTATCAATCTGTTAACTTTCTTGGCATAATTTTAAGTGAAAAGAGACACCCTTAGTAGGGAAAGTCAGAGTGTACTTTACACACCCTTACCTGTGATCTTCCTTCCTGTGAGATACGGTGTGTATACGTCTGTAAGCACCCCTCTCCCCACAGCACACACATACTGTGGGTGGTTGGGGATGTCTGAAGGACCGCTATGGCTGGAACACCTGCTTGAGAGAGGAGGAAGGAAAGGTTTGCTCATAAGCCCAGGAATCATAAGCCAGTGCCCACCCCACTTGGGAATACTCAACTTTCACTGTCAGTGTGAGGGAACCCAGTGGAAATCTTTTTTCTTGGAAATTGGAAATTCTCTAACAATAACCTAGAATCAGGAACTCGTTTGTTATACATGGACTTTCTTTCATCTTTGTAAATTCAGGGCCTGAAACAACAGCTGATGTATGATAATAGGCTCCCAGTCTTTACTGAGTGAATGAATGAATGAATGAATGGAAAAGTGACTTACACACTCTCCCAAAGTTTGTTGACTTTTGGTTAGTTTTGAATAAACAAATAATGCTCTCACCTTCAGCACAGATGATCTGGGCAAAGCCTGGGTAAGTTTGAAAGATTGGCCTCTTACCACCCTGTGTTCTCACTTCTGCTGGATTGAGTCAGGAGAGGACAGAGAAAAGAGTGAAAAGTTGCAAAGGTGAGGCATTTGCCTGGCTCAGGAAGCAATTGGGTGGTAGTAGCAAATAAGCTGATCTAATCAGAAAAAATACTGTGACTACTAGGAGGGAAGCCTGAGGGGACACCCAGACCTTAGTCACTCGGCCTCTGGTTCCTAGAGACTCAATAGCCTTATCTTTTCTAGCACTTGTCTGCCAACTTGACTTCTTTTCCAACCAAGCTAGGCCCTTGGGTACTGGATCCTTCTTCTCACACCCAGAAGGTTACTGGTTTATTTGTTACAAGCCAAGAAGAGACTAGGGAAGTATGCAGGCTACACATCTTTGCTAAGCCCCAAGCCCGTATGGTCCATGTTTCAAAACCAAAACAGCTGCTTTATTCCCCCTCCCCCAGTCCTTTACTAGCTAGTTCTCTGCTTGCTGCCATTAACATACTTGTTCTAACTGGTAGCCACTGGATTCTTCCATACCTAAGTGTGGGCAGCTGTTAACAAGAGAACACTTGCCTGGAGAAGCCAGAGAGCATGGGAGGGAATGAGTGTTTTATATAGTCAAAAACAGATGACTAAGAACTACATCAAGAAATCCATAATACTCCCAGCTGCTTCCCACATGAATTTGTTTGTAATATCTTCCCAGGAGAAGTTCTAACAGTACAGAAGGTGAGTGACCATCCCAAAGTCATGAAGAGACGAAATTACTTGCAAAGAAAGGATCTCGACTCTGGAGTTCTAGCGGGAGAAAGGTCCACATCCAATCTTTTCATACAGGGAAGGAAAAGCCTTAAATGCCAGAGGGGCCAACACAAGGCATCAGGCTACTGCTTCAAGCCTGAGTTCGGAAAGGTTTACCAAACATTCACCCCACCCTCATCTTAAGTTCAAAGACAGTCCTGTTTAGATCCCTGGTTTAAAAGGTGAATGTTCAGGGGAACCTGGGTGGCACAGTTGGTTGGGTGTCCAATTCCTGGTTTTGGCTTGGTCCTGATCTTGGGGTTGAGGTATCTAGCCCCAAGTTGGGCTCCCTGCTCAGCGTGGAGTCTGCTTGAGATTCTCTCTCTTCCTCTCTGTTCGCCCCCTTCACTTTGCACCCACGTGCGTGTGTGCTCTCTCTCTCCTTCAAATAAATAAATCTTTAAAAATAAAAGGTGAACTGAATCCAGGCATATTCAATCAGAAGCCCATTTAAAAAGGCCTGCCGGGGGGCAGCTGGGGGGTTCAGGTCATGATCCTGGCGGCTGGGATTAAGCCTTGCATTGCACCCCCTGCTCAGCAGGGGAGTCTGCTTCTCTCTCTCCTGCCCATTCCCCAGCTCATGCTCTGTCCCACTCACTCTCTCTCAAATAAAAATAAATAAAATGTTAAAAAAAATAAAAATAAAAAGGCCTCCTGGATCAGACACAGAGCCTGTTTTCCTCCTACCCTTTGCACCCATATGTGTATTACTAGGCTGGGGATGCACCTCTCTGAAGGAGAAACCCTTTCAGCCAGTTGAATTAGTAACTAGTTGTAAGTTGAATTAGTGACAGTCGAGTTGGTCGAGATCCTTTTTCACAAACCTGGAGCAAGTCTCCTAAGCTAACCAGCTGGCACTGGCTCCAAAAGCTCGTGCTGATGAGTGTAGGGAATATGCTTAACCAAATTGAGGACTGCTGTGGCCAGAGCATGAAGCACAGGAAGGGAGACATAATTTGTTTCCCAAATAATTAAACTTTAACAACAATAATAAAAAGGTAAGAAATATAGCACCAACTACCAGGCACTATTTTAAGTACTTAGCCCTATTTTACAAACCAACACTCAGAAACAGCCTGAGCAAGGGTCTGAGAAAGGATTTAAACGTAAAGAGTTATGAAAATTAATAAAAGGAAAACTCATTTAGAATGAAGTCGGGAGGCCAGGACGGGCAGTTCTCATGCCCTACTATTCCCGGTGATTGCAGACCCAACAGGGAGAGGGGCTGCTTGCAAGTCAATAGCACTTTACTCTCCTTCGCTACATTTAAGAAAAGGTTTCCTCCTCCACCTTGGCAACAGCCCAGCCAATGAGAGACCGTCACAATCAGCCAATCAGAAGCCAGTATACTGCGACCTCCCCGTTTAATCCAACGGACTTCTCGTTTGTAACAGCCCTTCCCAACCGTCCCCACTCCTCTATAAAAGAGCTTTCCTCTCCTTTACTCTGTGCACTTTGCTATGGTTTTGGGTGTGTGGGTAGGATGTTCTGGGTGTGTAGTTAGGATGGTTGCACAGGATAGAAAAAAACAGGAAGTTAAACAGTGTTGTTAAATGGGGGAAGGTGGTGCTTATAAAGACATGTACACTAATATCAAATCGGAATGCTGGAATTCATGGGATCGGAGGTCTGGAATGAAGACCGTTGTTTCCAGCATGGGCCCTAGTAAAAAGAGAGGGCCCTGGGCTGTTATAGTGTCTTGCCGGCTTCAGTTCCACCTTTGAGAAGGGCAGCCTCCACTCTCCCTGCTTGTCTCGCACGTTTCAGAAGAGTCTATGAAGGTGAAGGTGGTTAGCTCTACACTGGAATGTTGAATTCTGAGGAAAACTCCTAAGGAACTAGGACCAAGATAATATGGCCAGAGGACAAGTGCATGTGCCTTGGAGGCTGGGATGTTCTAGTCGGCACCGACTGTGAGGAGAGACCCAAAGCCACCAGAGTGCAGGTTTCTGCCCTTGAGGGGCTGACAGTCACAGCCAAGAAAAAATACGCACTTGGAAGACTTGAGATTTAGCATCACAAAGAAGCAGGAACATTCAAGTGTAAACTCAACACTCAACAAAGAAGCAGAGACTGGCACTGGGCAGGCCTCTGAACAGCATAGGTGAGCTTTGAGCCACAAGCCTCTGGGGCAGGTGGGGGGAGAGACATTGCTGGCAGGGGCAGTCAGAGCCTGCAACAGGACCTCCCATTTCTGAGATCCCATCAGTATGACAGATCCATGAGAGATGGCGAGGTAGTATTTGGAGGGGTTAAATGGTGCCTTTAAAAAAGGCTGTCATCTAGAAAATTGGATTGAGTGTGTACCAGAGCTCGGAGCACAGACGGTGACCATTTCCTCCACTGCGCAGCCACCCTTAATCATAAGGTTACTCGAGCAAGAGACATCCTGTTAGGGAACCTGGACTGAATCGCCCCCGGAAGAACCAAGCAGCACGTGGAAATATTGGAGTATCAGAGGTTTAACACCAGTGGACTCAGGAGAGTGATCTCCAAAGGCCTGAGTCCCGAGCACAAACAAAGGAGGTAATTTATACACCTTTACTTACATTTATGTGGCACTTTCGCGCCCAGGACAGGTAGGGCAGGGGGGAAAACCCGGAGCGGCCCTGAGACCGGGACTGGCATTCCCCCCGCTGGCTTGGTCAGCCATTTTAGAACACAGATTTTCCTTATCAATGCAAGAAAACCCACTGGGATTATAAAAGAGAACATGAGTCAGTGGCTGCGGTTTGCATTCGCAGTTTCTTCACCCCAGGGGTAAACCACTAGTTGGGGTTTCTCTAGTGAGGCTGTCACAGGGGCATGGGGCCCCTGGAATCTGGCTGATTCTTGGGATGGGGGGGGGAGGCAGACTATTATGGAACCACCTTCAGATAGCTAATTAATAAACTGCCTCGGATGGATTCTGAGCCAGCCCCTCTTTAAAATAGCTGCCTCTCCGAGGGATCCAGATGATCGTCAGAGTACCATAGATGAGGTTTTCAAAGTACCCTTGCACCGCTTTTAAACCTTAATGTCTTGGTTTCATGTATTTGCAACTTACTTATAAACATGTTGTGGAAACTCATTGAAAAGCCATGACTAAAAAAAAAAGAAAGAAAGAAAGAAAAAGCATGACTGCCAGTTGACCCATGAGCTGGGCCTTTGCTCTTCTCCTCCTCCAATGTCCTTGAAATGAGGGTTCTGTTTGCTCCCAGAGGCTGCTGCAAGAACAGTGCCTTGAGATAATGATGTGTTGTCGAGAACACCTGCCGAGTATATGTGACTGAACCTAGTTAGGTCCTTTAGATAAACTTTCAATATTTGGCACACAGGTATGGGGATTCACCAGAGCTCTTGCTGCCTCCCAAGATGAACCTTAAAATTAAGATGCCTTTGCTTATCAAAACTGCCACCTACCAATCTGGAGGGGTTTACATCTTCTTTTGGCCTCTCCCTGCTCTCCACGTATGGGGGCCAGTGTCATATTTCACCCAGAAAGCTCTTGAGATTACAAACCAGCAACATCGCAATATTCATTTCTAATGAATATGGATTTTAAAATTCTGCCTGCTATACAGTCTAATCTTGTCCATTGGAGTCATTTGTTAAGGATCTTCTACAGTCTTCTATTGTTTTAGAGCAAAAATTTCTTTTTTTCCTATTTTTTAACTTAAAATCAAATAATTAACACACAGTGTATTATTAGTTTCAGACATAGAGTTCAGTGATTTATCAGTTGCATATAATACCCAGTGCTCATTACATCACGTATCCTCCTCAACGTTCATCACCCAGTTATCCCGTCGCCCCTCACCTACCTCCCCTCCAGCAACCCTGTTTGTTCCATATAGTTAAGAGTCTCTCTCTCTGATTTCATCTTATTTTTCCCTCCCTTTCCCATGTTTATCTGTTTTCTTAAAATCTACATATGAGATCATAGGATAATTGCCTTCCTCTGACTGACTTATTGCACTTAGCGTAATACCCTCTAGTTTCATCCATGTCCTTGCAAATGGTAAGATTTCAATGTTTTGATGGCTGAGTAGTATTCCATTGTATATATATACCACATCATCTTTATCTATTTGGACATTTGGGCTCTTTCCATACTTTGGCTATCATGGACATTGCTGCTATAAACTTTGGGGTTCCCGTGCCCCTTTGGATCACTACATTTGTATCTTTAGGGTAAATACCCAGTAGTGCATTTGCTGAGTTGTAGGGTAGCTCTATTTTCAACTTTTTGAGAAACCTCCACACTGTTTTCCAGAGTGGCTGCACCAGCTTACATTCATACCAGCAGTGTAGGAGGGTTCCCCTTTCTCCACATCCTCACCAACATCTTTCATTTCCTGACTTGCTAATATGACCCATTCTGACTAGTGTGAGGTGATCTCTCATTGTGGTTTTGATGTGTATTTCCTTGGTGCTGAGTGATGTTGAGCATTTTCTGATGTGTCTGTTGGCCATTTGGAAGCCTTTGCAGAAATGTCTGTTCCTGTCTTCTGCCCATTTCTTGATTAGATTATTTGTTCTTTGGGTGTTGAGTTTGATAAGTTCTTCATAGATTTTGGACACTAGCCCTTTATCTGATATGTCATTTGCAAATATCTTCTCCCATTCTGTCAGTTGTCTTTCGGGTTTTTTGACTGTTTCCTTTGCTGTACAAAAGCTTTTTATCCTGATGAAGTCCCAATAGTTCATTTTTGCCTTTGTTTCCCTTGCCTTTGGTGATGAGTCTAGCAAGAAGTTGCTGCAACTGAAGTTGAAGAGGTTGCTGCTTGTGTTCTCCTCAAGGATTTTGATGGATTCCTGTCTCACATTTAGGTCTTTCATTCATTTAGAGTCTATTTTGTGTGTAGTATAAGGAAATGGTCCAGTTTTATTCTTCTGTATGTGGTTGTCCAATTTTCCCAACACCATTTATTGAAGACACTGTCTTTTTTCCACTGAGTATTCTTTACTGCACTGTTTTAGGTTAGCTGACCATATAGTTGAGGATCCATTTCTGGGCTCTCTATTCTGTTCCATTGATCTATGTGTCTGTTTTTGTGCCAGTACCATACTGTCTTGATGATGACAGCTTTGTTATAGAACTTGAAGTCCGGAATTGTGATGTCACCTGCTTTGGTTTTCTTTTTCAACATTCTTTTGGTTATTTGGAGTCTTGGGTCTTTTCTGGTTCCATACAAATTTTAGGATTATTTTTCCCAGTTCTGTGAAAAAAAAGTTGATGGTATTTTGATAGGGATTGCATTGAATGTGTAGATTTCTCGAGGTAGCATAGACATTTTAATAATATTCTTTTTTTTTTTAAAGATTTTATTTATTTGACAGAGAGAGACACAGCAAGAAAGGAAATACAAGGAGGAATAGTGGGAGAGGGAGAAGCAGGCTTCCCCCTGAGCAGGAAGCCCAATGCAGGGCTTGATCCCAGGACCCAGGGATCATGATCTGAGCCCAAGGCAGATGCTTAATGCCTGAGCCACCCAGGCTCAAACCTAGAACAAAACCTAGTATTTGTTCTTCTAATCCATGAGCATGGAACATTTTTCCATTTCTTTGTGTCTTCCTCAATTTCTTTCTTGAGTATGCTCTAGTTTTCTGAGTACAGATCCTTTGGCTCTTTGGTTAGATTATTCCTAGGTATCTTAGGGTTTTCGGTGCAATTGTAAATGGGACCGACTCCTTAATTTTTCTTTTTTCTGTCTTGTTGTTGGTGTGTAGAAATGCAACTGATTTCTGAGCATTGATTTTATATCATCACACTTTACTGAATTACTGTATGAGTTCTAGCAGTTTTGGACTGGAGTCTTTTGGGTTTTCCACATAAAATATCATATTATCTGCAGAGAGTGAGAGTTTGACTTCTTTGCCTATTCTGATGCCTTTTATTTCTTTTTGTTGTCTGATTGCTGAGGCTAGGACTTTCAGTACTATATTGAATAGCAGTGGTGATAGCAGACAGCCCTGCTGTGTTCCTGACTTTAGCAGAAAAGCTCTCAGTTTTTCCCCATTGAGAATGATATTTGCTTTGGGTTTTTCATAGATGGCTTTTATGATATTGACGTGTGTACCCTCTATCCCTACACTGTGAAGAATTTTAATCAAGAAAGGATGCTGTACTTAGCCAAAGGCTTTTTCTGCATCTATTGAGAGTATCATGTGTTTCTTGTTCTTTCTTTCATTATTGTATCACATTGAGTGATTTGTAGGTATTGAACCAACCTCGCAGCCCAGGAATAAATCCTACTTGGTCATGGTGAATAATCCTTTTAATGTACTGTTGGATCCTATTGGCTAGTATTTTGGTGAGAATTTTTGCATCCATATTCATCAGGGATATTGGTCTGTAGTTCTCTTTTTTGATGGGGTCTTTGGTTTTGGGATCAAGGTAATGCTGGCCTCATAAAAAAAGTATGGAAGCTTTCCTGCCATTTCAATTTTTGGGGGGGAACAATTTCAGAAGACTAGGTATTAATTCTTCTTTAAATGTTTGGTAGAATTACCAGGGAAGCCATCTGGCCCTGGGCCCTTGTTTGTTGGGAGATTTTTGATGACTGCTTCAATTTCCTTGCTGGTTATGGGTCTGTTCAGGTTTTCTATTCCTGGTTCAGTTTTGGTAGTTTATACTTCTCTGGGAATGCATCAATTTCTTCCAGATTGTCTAATTTGTTGGCATATAGTTGCTCATAATATGTCCTTATAATTGTATGGTCTCCCTGTTGGTTGTGATCTCTCCTCTTTCATTCATGATTTTATTAATTTGGGTCCTTTCTCTTTTCTTTTTGATAAATCTGGCCAGGGGTTATCAGTCTTATTAATTTTTACAAAGAACATGCTTCTAGCTTCGTTGATCTGTTCTACCGTTTGTTTTGTTGTTTCTAGTTCATTGATTTCTACTCTTTATTATTTCTCTTCTACTAGGTTTAGGCTTTATTTGCTGTTCTTTCTCCAGCTCCTGTAGGTGTAAGGTTAGGTTGTATATTTGAGACTTGTTTCTTGAGAAAGGCTTGTATTGCTATATACTTCTCTCATAGGACTGCCTTTGCTACATCCCAAAGGTTCTGAACTGTCACGTTTTCATTTTCATTTGTTCCCATGTATTTTTTAAATTCATGTTTAATTTCCTGGTTGACCCATCCATTCTTTAGTAGGATGCTCTTTTAAACTCCATGTATTTGTATTCCTTCCAAATTTCCTTTTGTGATTGAGTTCAAGTTTCAAAACATTGTGGTCTGAAAATATGCAAGAAATAATCCCAGTCTTTTATACTGGTTGAGACCTGATTTGTGACCCAGTATGTGATCTATTCTGGAGAATGTTTCATGTGTACTCAAGAAGAATATGGATTCTATGGCTTTAGGATGGAATATTCTGTATTTATTTGTGAAGTCCATTTAGTCCAGTGTGTCATTCAAATCTCTTGTTTCCTTCTTAATCTTTTAAGATGATCTGTCTATTGCAGTGAAGGGTGTTAAAGTTCCATACTATTATTGTATTATTGTCAATGTGTTTCTTTGATTTTGTTATTTTTTTTAACATTTTATTGATTTATTTGACAGAGATCACACAAAGGCAGAGAGGCAGGCAGAGAGAGGGAGGAAGAAGGCTTCCTGCTGAGCAGGGAGCCTGATGCAGGGCTCAATCCCAGGACCCTGAAATCATGACCTGAGCCAAAGGCAGAGGCTTAACCCACTGAGCCACCCAGGTACCCCTTTGATTTTGTTATTAATTGGCTCACATAGTTAGCTGCTCCCATGTTAGGGGCATAGATATTTAAAATTGTTAGATCTTCTTGTTGGACAGACTCTTTAAGTCTGATATAGTGTCATTCCCCATCTCTTATTATAGTCTTTGGCTTAACATCTAATTTGTCTGATAGAAGGACTGCCACCTCAGCTTTCTTTTGATGTCCATTAGCATGGTAAATTGTTTTCCACCCCCTCACTTTAAAACTGGAAGTGTGTGGATCTAAAATGAGTTTCTTGTAGACAGCATATGGATAGGTCTTGTTTTTTTATCCATTCTGATACCCTGTGTCTTTTAACTGAGGCATTTAGCCCAATTACATTCAGGGTAACTATTGAAAGACATGAATTTAGTGCCATTGTATTGCCTGTAAGATGACTGTTACTCTATATTGTCTCTGCTCCTTTCTAGTCTGTTACTTTTAGGCTTTCTCTTTGCTTAGAGGACCCCTTTCAATATTTCCTGTTGGGTTGGTTTGGTGTTTGCAAATTCTCTTAGTTTTTGTTTACCCCGGAAGCTTTTTATATCTCTATTTTCAATGACAGCCTAGCTGGATATAGTATTCTTGACTGCATATTTTTCTCGTTTTGTGCTCGCTATGTGAATATATCATGTCAGTCCTTTCTGGCCTTCCAGGTCTCTGTGGATAGGTCTGCTGCCAAACTAATATTTCTACCATTGTATGTTACAGACCTCTTGTCCCGAGCTGCTTTCAGGATTTTCTCTTTGTCACTGAGACTTTTAAGTTTTACTATTAGATGATGGGGTGTGGACCTATTTTTATTGATCTTGAGGGGGGTTCTCTGTGCCTCCTAGATTTTGATGCTTGTTCCCTTTGCCAAATTAGGGAAATTCTCTGCTATAATTTGTTCCAGTATACCTTCTGCCCCTCTCTCTTGCTTTTTTCTTCTTCTGGGATTGCAATTATTCTAATATTGTTTCATCTTATGGTATCACTTATCTCTCAAATTCTCTCCTCATGGTCCAGTAGTTGTTTGTCTCTCTTTTGCTCAGCTTCTTTATTCTCCATCATTTGGTCTTCTATATCACTAATTCTCTCTTCTGCCTCATTCATCCTAGCAGCAAGAGCCTCCATTTTTTTATTGCACCTCATAAATACTTTTTTTTTTAATTTTAACTTGGTTAGATTTTAGTTCTTTTCTCTCTCCAGAAAGGGATTCTCTATTATCTTCTATGCTTTTTTTTCAAGCCCAGCTAGTATCTTTATAATCGTCATTCTGAACTCTAGTTCCAACATCTTACTAATGTGAGGTCCCTGGCATTTGGTACTCCCTCTTATTCTTTTATTTGAGGTGAGTTTTTCCATTTTATCATTTTGTCCAGAGAAGATAGATGAATGAGAGAACAAAATGCTAAAAGGGTAACAAGGACCCCAGAAAAATATACACTAAACAAATCAGAAGAGACCCGAAACCAGGTGAGAAAAAAGGGGGAAAAATTAAATGATGAGGTTGGTGAACAGAAAAGAGCCACACACTAGATTTTGGGTGTATTTTGGTCTCTTAGAAAAAACGGCCACCCACTATCTTAAAGAAAAAGATATATATATATATATATATATATGGGTAAATATGAAAGGATGGAATATGAATGTAAAGATGAAAATTTAAAAAGATTTTAAACAAGGAATTGTTAAGAAGTTGGTTGAAAAAAGAAAGACAATAATTTAAAAACAAGAATATGATCAGGCTGGAGACTAGAACAAAGCCATACACTAGATTTAGGGTATATTTTGGTCTGTTAGAAGACACTGTATCCCAAAATTTTAAAGAAAGAAAAACATATATATGCAAAAAAAAAAAGTTTAAATACAATGAATGCATAGAATATGACTATAAAAATGAAAATTAAAGAAGATTTTCAAAAAGGTATTGGGGTGCCTGGGTGGCTCAGAGGGTTAAAGCCTCTGCTTTTGGCTCAGGTCATGATCCCAGGGTCCTGGGATCGAGCCCCATATCAGGCTCTCTGCTCTGCAGAGAGCCTGCTTCCTTCTCTCTCTCCCTGCCTGCCTCTCTTGCCTACTTGTAATCTCTGTCAAATAAATAAATAAAATCTTAAAAAAAAAAAGTATTGGTAAGATGGTTAACACAGGAGAGAGGAAAAATTAAAAAATAGAAAAAAATAATGAAAATTAAAAAAATTTAACTTTGAAAGATTAAAGAATCATGGGGGAAACAAGCCATGAATAGTGTGTGCTGTATTCCCCTAGCTCTGGAGTTCTGAGGTTCTCATTGATCGGTAAACTTGGTCTTGGCTGGATGTTTTTGCTGATCTTCTGTGGGAGGGGCCTGTTGCCGTGATTCTCAAATGTCTTTGCCCAAGGTGGAATTGCACCACCCTTGCCAGGGGCCAGGCTAAGTAATCTGCTTGGGTTCACTCTCAAGAACGTTTATTCCCTAAACACTTTCTGCATAGCTTTGGAGGACGGGAATGAAAATGGCAGCCTCCCAATCTCCAGCCCGGAGAGCCAAGAGCACAGGGCCCCACTCCTCAGTGCACCCTCAGAGAAAAGCAGTCAATCCCTCCCTTCTGGTCTCTGGCCATGCTTCGCTCTCACCTGACCTGTGACAGAGCGTTTCTCTCTGTGGCGCATGGCCTCATTTGGAGTCTCCAAACCCAGCAGATTCCTGCTGTGTGCTCCCATGCCACTTCTCCTGGAGGAGGAAAGAGGGGGTCTCCCCAGATCTGCCACTTGTGGGGTCCCTGCTTGAATAGCAGTGGCCTGATATGCCTTGGATCACAGTTTAAGGTAAGCCCGAGCTGAGAGCCCCCTTCTCGGCTTCTTCTCTGCAGCCAGGTTCCCTGCTCCAATACCTGGGAACTCTGCTACAGTCATACTCCACCAGTCTGTGACCCCAAGGGTCCAGAGACCACGCGGTCCTTGTGAGGGTTCCACCCCTCGCTTAGCTGCCAGAGCAACATCCCTCAGTGAAGCAGACTTCTAAAAGTTCTGATTTTATGCTCCTCTGCTCTCTTACTTGCCTGGGGCCGCCCCCTCCCCCCATGGTGTATTTTCCCATATATCACCTCGGATTCACTTCTCTGCACGTCCTGCCTTCCAGAAAGTGGTGACTTTTCTGTTCATAGAATTGCTGCTGTTATTTTCTTCGATCTCCTGTTGAGTTTGTAGGCGTTCAGAGTGGTTTGATAACTATCTAGCTGAATTCCTGGTACCAGATGAAATTTAGGTCTCCTCCTCTTCTGCCATCTGGCCCCTCCCTCACTGATCCATTCTTCTGCATCCTCTCATCTGTTGGTTCCTTTTAGTGTATTTTTCATTTTATTTTATTCAACTGTGATTGGTTCTTTTAAATATTCTTTTTGTTGAAGTTGTGAATACATCCACTCTTCTCTCCAGTCCAGTGAGCATCTTTATGAAAATTACTTGAACTTCAATCCGGTAGATTGGTTCTCTTTAATTTTCTTCCCCTGTGATTTCATCTTCCTCTTTCATATGAAGCATATTCCTCTCATTTTCCTTGACTTTGCATTTCTGTGAATTAGGTAGAATAGCTACTTCTCCTAAATTTGAAGAAATGGCCTTGCATGTGGTTGTCCCCTTATATAGACTGTGTGTGCCCGGCAATTTATCTGCCTAGACTTAGAGTGGCATGGGCTGGTTCCTGGGGCACTCCATGAGGGGCTTGCCCATGGTGGGATGCTGAAGCTAACTGGGATTGGGGTGGTTGGTCCTGTGAGTCTCCAGACTATACCCTGGCAGTATAGCTAAAGCTGATGTTGGCACAGGCCACTGCAGTCCTGGGCCTCTCCAGAGGAGCACCCTGGCCAGACAGTGAGTACACACCAGGGTGTCCTGCTGTGCACCACACTGACTGCCTTGTGCTGGTGGGTTTAAGAGTTCAGGGACTCACTGACAGTAGACTGGTTACAGTGCCTGGACCACCTCCCATCTGTGATATCAAGGCAGAGTGTGAATATGAATGGTAGTGATCACCAGTCCCTCCAACCCAGAGTTCCAACAGCTCCTTTCCATTTGGTAGAGTTACAGTGCTGTAATTTTTACATTCTTGTTGTCCCCCCCTTTTTTTTAAGATTTTATTTATTTCACAGACAGAGATCACAAGTCAGAGATCACAAGTAGGCAGAGAGGCAGGCAGAGAGAAGAGAGGAGGAAGCAGGCCCCCCGCCGAGCAGAGAGCCCGATGTGGGGCTTCAACCCAGGAGCCTGGGATCATGACCTGAGCCGAAGGCAGAGGCTTTAACCCACTGAGCCACCCAGGCGCCGCCCCCTTGTTGCCCTTTTAAATGGCAGTTTTCTGTGCTCTCAGGCAGCCAGATTTGTTCAGTCTTTCAGTAGTATTCCACCCAGTGCAACAGTGTCAGGATTGGAGTTTCGCTTTGGTATGGTCTTGTCCCTCTTACCATTCTTCATGTGGTCTATCTGGTTGTACAGCTGTCCAGTTAGCCATGTTCAGGAGCAACTGCTCTGTAGTATGTAGATTTGGTTATGTCCGTGGAAGGGACTTAAGGGTCTATCTTGCCATCTTGGACCCTCTCTCCCTAACCTGCTGAATATGTAAGTATCGGCTAAAGTCAACTGACAGTTCAATCTTCTCCATCTACTAGTCAAACTAGTGCTAGACCCAGTCACCGAGGATGCAGATTTTTGTCCTTGGGTCCCTTGTTATTCAGACTGTGACCTGTGAATAAGCAGCATAGCCGTGACTTAAAGAGACTATATTCCAATAGATTCCTCTAGAATCAGAATCTGCATGTTCGGATGCATGGTGAAGTTCTGAGGAATATGTGAAAGGAAGCAGAAATGCAGACTCAGAGATTGTGTCCAGAGTCCCTTTCAGTCCCAGACTCTTCATTTGCATCACGCTGGCCCAGCTCCTTCCAATCCTCCCCTCCATGTAACACTTGTCTCTTGAGAGAGACCTTCCTAGGGCAGTCGTACTCCACCCTCCTTGGATTCTTGCACGTCACTGCCATCACCGTGATTACCACACCACCGTTTGCCCCAGAGCCTGTTCCATTCCCCTCTCGTCTTCAAGAGACCATGTCTTTGTCTCTGAATCCTCAGTCTGGCACATCATTACGGCATGCAGTAGGCCTGCAACTTAATGCCCACCCCCGCCCCCAGCCATTTCAGTAGAAAAGAGCCAGGAATTGGGTAGGTCAGCTAAGGTCACACAGCAGTCGGTGGGCTGAGCCATACCCATGTGTATGTATCATTTTTATTCTTCTCAAAACCCACTGCCCCATTTGGGATATCTCCATTCATGTTTCATGTTCTGAGTAGTTTGTTTTTATCGAAGCTCTTTAGAGCAGAACTTTCATCTGTGTTACAGTTCAAAGACACAAAAATACAAATATGAATTCCATAAGCAACAAAACTGACAATAGAAAACCTGTTCACATGGGGCCAGCTGAAGTGATGCTCTAGCCGCAGCCCATGACATTGCTCTAGTATCACAGCATTTGTGCAACAGTGTCCCACTCTTAAGACAGAGCAGAAAGGAAAATCAAAGCCCCAGAATGTTTTAATTAACAGCTACAAGAAACATTTTCTTTAGTTGCAAAGATTTCTAAAACAAAGATCTTTCATCACTAAGATCTTAGTGGCAGAGACCTCAGTGGGGTGTAGAGGCTGCCAATGGGTCAGCAAGGCCCATCTGGCCAGTCAGGGCCACTTGGAGCATTCATGCTCTCTCCAGACAGCTGGTCTGAGCCAGCTGGGCTGCATCTCACTCATCCTGGCTTCCACCAACACTAGGAAAACCAAGAATGTCTGCTTTGGCCTTTTTACGGATAAAAGTAAAAAACTGGCTTAAACCACAGATCATATAGGAAGCATACCTTTATCAACAGAGGGAAAAGTAGCTCACATTATGACAATCATACCAACACAATGATAGGAGAAAATATTTCACACTAGTCAAAGAATGCTGACATAAATCTGGTTTGAAGCTTTAAATAAGTTCCAAGTTTTTATATTTCACAATTTATATTTTATTAGAGTCCACAATCTGCTAAATAAAAGCAGTAATGAGATATTTCACAAACTATTATACAATTTAAATCATAAGAATTTAATTTCATAAAAAATTAGGTGCATATTCATAGTGGCTAACTTAAAAAGCTGTTTCATCTATGGTCTAAAATACTTTATAAGAGATTTAGTTCCAGCACTAAAAATAATCCATTGGTATATATATTTTTTACATGTTTTACAACATAAAGTTTGTGCTCTTAATCAAAAAGATCCACAGACTAATTCAGCATGTAAAAAATAATTTTACAAAACATCAAGTCAACCTTTCAAATCCACTTTTATTTTCTTTTTTCCTCCTCACATACAGACCTTCTCCCCACACATTTCTTGCAGCTATAGTGTCACTTGATGTTCAGGTACCATTTTATCCCTAAAACTTTGCTGGCATCAAAATATGACAGTTAACCAGTGTTAAATCTATAAAATATTTACATAGCACAGCACATTAAGCTTCAGACACTTGGCAATTAAACCACATAAAAATACGATAAGACCCCCATACTACATGTTCGGAATTGGTGTTTACAGTCCCTTTCTGGCGACTGTACACTGGTTCAAAAGGCAGCAGAGGCAACAGGCAGTTACGTGAGGACACTGAACACTATGATCTGGAAGCACATTATGATGTTACCCCAGTGTCATGTACCACCCCATCTTTCTCCAAGGTGGTCTCGTAATTCTAGAATGGCAGGTCCAGCTGATACAAAATGAAGACAGACAACAAAACATTTACTCTGTGGAGACAGCCTAACTCCTACTATGCACGTGCTGTGACTTTGAACACAACTCGTCCTAAAAACTTGTCACGATCATCCTGGTTTTTTAGGTTGGGTGATCCATCAATCTTGCACTCGACTGTTACTTCATTTACGGTACTGCTGGTAGCATTAAAGGAGACCTGGACAGCAACTAATGGCTGCAGATAACTCACCTGGCAAATAAAAGAAAATACGTGAATTCCAATTCTATAGTAACTTCACTTACACTTTATTAGGAGTTGGTTTATTCTGTAAAATTTTAAAAACAAGTTTTAATCTATTACTTTTTTTTTTCTTTTGAACTGGATACTCATTTTTCACTTAAATTTTTATGGACAGAAGTGACTAGATGGTTATGAATGTTCCTGTGAGCACTGCATAATCTAGATTGGGTCTCGTTATCATTTTTTAAATACTCTGTAATCTTGGTTTGAGTTTCCCCTTGCACCCAAGGACTACCTTACTGATTACTTAGCTCTCCTAGATCCTTACTTATGGTTGCTGTGTAATTTGATGCAAACAGATTACTAAATGTATTATTATGGCTGTGGTTTCTAGACACATTTCTTCACTAAAAATAACTAGGGGGTAATTCCAGGACTGGGGCAGAGAATGGACAAGATGAATATAGAATATCCTGTAGTGCCAGAAAGTAAGGGGGTGCTCAAAGAATCATGGTCCTATGTCCAAAGGACATGGGAGCCAGCCCGAAGGTCTCTCATTGGCCAAATCTGGTACAAATTTAGCTTCAAAATAAACAGAACAGATAATAAGAGTCCAGAAGAATATATGGATGTAAATAAATAAATGGTGGAAAAGGCAAAGCTCTTAGAGCTGAATGCCAACTAGTAAATGGAGGAAAGACGGCATTAGAAAAACATCTGGAAACAATCCTATTAGCTGATTCAGGCAAGAATTAACAAAGGCTTAAAGCTAGGGGAGAAACAGAATTATGTAGACTCTCCAATTATTCTCTCCACATGATACTTGCTGATTACAAAAGAAAAAAAGTAACTTGACAGCAGAGAAACCTGGCCGATACCATCTGAACCCAGTAAGTGTTCAAGGTTGCCATCACCACTAATGCGACCCAGTCATGCTATGTCTCTCCTAATAGGATGTTCTGAAAACACAGTATTTTTTCTGAGGCCTTCTTGCTAAAAAAGTACAATCTACATTTAATCATGAAAAACCTCAAATTCAAATTGAGGAACAGACACGAAATAGGCTAAGAAAAGTCCAAAACTCATTTTTGAAGAGTACAAGGACACAAAACAGACTGAGGAACTGTTCCAGGTTTTAAGTGACTAAAGATGTAACAATGTGATAGCCTGCACCAGGAAAACCACTTTTTCTTTTACAAGAAAGAATGTTACTGGAACAACTGGTAAAATTTCAACAAGGTCTGTAGACTGGATGATGGTACTGTATCAATGTTAATTTCCTTTGATAACTATTATGGTTATGTAGAATGTCCTTATTTTAGGAAAATAAGCATTTAGTGTAAAGAGTCACCATGTTTATAACTTAATCCCAAATGGTTCAGGAAAAGAAATTATACACAAATGGAGACTGATAAGACAAAGGAGGTAAAATACTAACATTTGGGAAATCTAGGGAAAAGGTCTACAGGAATCCTTTGAACTATGCTAGCCACTTTATTTTTTCACCTCTGTGCACACTCTATGCACATTCTAAAGAAAGAAAAAATGCTATTTTGAAAATAATCATCCTTTAAGTTTTGAACTATAGATGTGGGATCTCTACTTGGCATTACCATTTATATTTAAAGACCAGACTAGAGGATGCATGAGTTACACAGGGCATGTGTCTGCCTACCCTAGATAAGTGACATTTTAATACAGATATGCCAATTCCCCAACCATGAGTCAGGACCTTACAAACCTTCAAGTACTTACATGCAGTTTTTTCCCATAATATGGAAAATATTTTAAATCTATAGTTCCTTTGGGTGGATAAGTTGATAGAGCTGCTGTGTTTTCACTCTAAAGTAGAAAACAAGAGAAACCTCTTTTTAGGTCATAAAAACAACTTAAAAATATATATTAAGGCAATATCAATTATGAACAGTATGGTATTCTACAATGATGTTCCAACTTCATAATTATATTTTTGAGAACAGATGTGTTAATCTTGGTTTAAATCCTTTGACACAAACTATCCTGACTCTTCTTAAAATTCCTGATATAGCCTACAAGCTTTTCCAGGGGAGTCCCTTCTAACTTACAGCCAGATCTGTTCATGCACCGTCTAAAAATCTTATCTGCCTTCCAACTACCAAATGACAGTTCTTCGGCCACTGACAGCAGAAAGGCAGCAATCTGTACGGGACCAATGTATTCCTGAAATGATTTAAAATACTGTGCTTCCAGACTATAAACGATGGCTGCCACACAGTAGAATGTAGGATTCAGGCCTGGGAGGCAGCAAAAGTTTCCTGTGATTAGTAACCGTAACGGTAACCAGAAGGGGAAATTATGATGCAACTGCCAAAAACTATTAGGAAAAATTTAAGTTACTCTAAGCTAAACTCTTCTTAACCAATTTAAATACCCTTAAATTTATGAGCACAGGCAAATCAAAGTAATCAAATTTACTGGAATTATATTCCATGTATTTAAAAAAACTGATAAATGTGACAAATATACAAATTAGTTGTCCATAATCCAACTTGTTCTTGATAAACAGTGAGAATTCTCAGATAATGCATTCTGAATAGGACTACTTTTAATAACTAACTTTAACACACACTGAGGAGATGACAATCAATGACTAAGATCAGTGGATGTTTACTAAGCATGAATTAAAACATTAGTAAATGCTTGAATTCTAGACTTAAATGCACTAATCTTTATTTTTTAAAGCACACAGCAAAACTAAGAATCTCCTCTAAGGAGAAGTCCTACTCTGCACGTGTGACAGACAAGTGACACAGCAGGACGAAAGCACAATGCACAGAGTGACGATATCCTCACAAAACAGGAAAACTCTCATGATCCAGGTCGAAGGTAGGTGGAAAGAATAAGAGCTAACAAAGCTAAGAGAAATTGTAGAAACATTTTCAAACACCCCCCTACGTTTGTACTCTTTTACAATCACTGTGATGTGTGCCTTTCTGTATTGCTTTTGTTTAACCAATTTTAATACATGAGCTTAATTCACAGAAACAGAGATGGTCCCCAACATATAAAGGAGGTTTTCTGGTGGATTACATTTTACTGAGCTGGTATTTCCAGCCAGACATCCCACTTAACTTCTTTTAAGCTCAACACCCTTCTGTGGGCAGGATCAATTACCAAGAGAAGAACTGAGGCTCAGTTAAGATCACCCAGGTGTGACCAACTCTTAACTGTTCTCTTGGTTTGTACCAAAAGCATGTTGGCAAGCTTTTACTTGTACTTTACGAAATACTGAACTGCATATCTGAAAAACTTCGGGATGAAGCATAGGTATCATAGTCTCTAAGTATATGAATGACATCATCTTGGAAACTAGGAGCAACTAAGTCTAAGAGTCTATTAACAGTTACTAAGTTCCACTGAGAACAAAATAAAGTTTTGAAATGAGTGTATTTTCTTCTACACACCACCCTTAAAAGACCTGAACACAAACCAAATGTTTTCTAAGCAGTATTTGACCTCTGGGTAGCATTTACCAATTTTTTTTCCTTCTGTATTTTTTTATATATTCCTAAATGAACAGGATTGCCTTTTATAGAAAAATAAAATATTGAAAAAGACATAAATTGAATATTCCATCTTTGGCAGGAACCATCTTTAAAAAGTTTTTTTTTAAGATTTTATTTATTTATTTGACAGAGATCACAAGTAGGCAGAGAAGCAGGCAGAGAGAGGAGGAAGCAGGCTCCCCGCTGAGCAGAGAGCCCGATGTGGGGCTCGATCCCAGGACCCTGAGATCATGACCTGAGCTGAAGGCAGTGGCTTAAACCACTGAGCCACCCAGGCGCCCTTTAACAAACTTTCTAAAAACAAACCTATTCCACAACTAAAAATCCCCATCTACTTTGGTTATTTTATATACTTCACATACATCTTCAAAGCAAAATGGGACAACAAAGTGAAATTTGAGTCATTAACCAGGATTTTGCATTACCATTTCTGCCAACTATTCTAGAAGCAAAAGATACAGAAGAGATAAAGATCCATTTAAACCCCTAAGGGAACAGTTACATGGAGTTGTTTATACTGGCCAAACGTTTACAAAATTGAAATCTTAGGAGTTTACAGCTTTTGCCCTTCTGGCCAAAATATGTTTTCCTCTCTCAGTAGTGTTGGCTCCACAGAGCCACTAGTCATCCATACAGTCTGCTCACATGCAAAGGCAAAAGCTCCTGCACGCAGGTACACTGTCATGAAATTACCACCTCTACCTGGCTGAAGTCTACTAGTACCTAAGTCTCCAGAACTTTCTACTGGAAAGACTAGCAAGCAAGGAGGGAGGAGGTTAATAAAGAGTTACTTTTTCTGAATGTATCTTGTAGCCATAATGTTTTCTTGTCTTAAGAGAGTATGTGCTTAGATTTTCAGAAGGATCTGTTTATCAAGAAAAGCTCAGCTTAGATTGCAGCATCTGGTTTTAAGTAACATATTGGCTGAGCTGATTGGTATAAGGTAAAGTGAACTGCCTTTGGTTCACACATGTATACTTTAACGTAGATAAGAAACCAGAGATTTCCTGGCTTTTTATTCTACTCTAAATATTCAAAAGGAATTATTAAAGATACTCTAAAGTAGGAGCTCTCAAAGTGTGAGTAAAAGACCATCAGCATCACCAACACCTGGAAACTTTAGTTAAAAATAATGCAAAATTTGGGCCTCCCTCAGAACTACTGAGTCAGAGACTTCAGGAATGGTACCCAACAAGCCCTCCCAAGTCATTCTGATGCATGAACTAATTTGAGAGTAACTGAAAAAAAAAGTTTCTGCCTACATAAGAAGTCCTTTCAAGGCTAAAAGAAGTACAGTTTTCTCCACCAACAACTTTAAAGATTTTATTTATTTATTTGTCAGAGAGAGAGAGAGAGAGAGCACAAGCAGGCAGAGTGGCAGAGAGAGAAGGAGAGAGAAGCAGGCTCCCCACTGAGGAAGGAGCCCGATGCGGGACTCGATCCCAGGACCCTGGGATCATGACCTGAGCCGAAGGCAGCAGCTTAACCCGCTGAGCCACCCAGGCACCCCTCCACCAACAACTTTAGAAGTGATTTCAATTTAACATTTCAAGTAAGGTATACTTTTGACACAGATTTAGGGTTGGAATGCAAAATTTTGCACAACAATAAATTAAATTTAGAACTTAATATTTTCTCCTCAGAACTCTTACCCATCATTTACATATTTGTCTTAGTTGCACTTGCAGCATGGAGAGAAAACAGAAGAAGTTATGAGATGAAAACTGCATAGCACTCTGGAAAAAAATAAAGTAGGGACAGGAGCGAAAATACTGCCTCTGCCTTAAGGAAAATGTACCATGTTTCATGAACTCCCAGATGCCACTGATGTACACCAATTTATGTACTATTAATAAAGAAAAAAATCTATGGATACACTATTAAGACACCATCCATTATAAGGCCAACTCACTTCAGTTTTGTTAAGCTAGAAAAAAGTGAATCTTAGAATCAATGAAATATGATATAAATGTAAACACAATGAAATCAATGCACATGGAAAACACTTCTTTTTGAATTATCATTTGCAAATTAAGAAGGGCTAGACACCCAAAGTTTGGTGGGATTTTATTCTTCTAAGACTGGCACTAAAGAGGACTTTGAAAATGGGACAGGATAAAATGACTAAAAATCACTGACTTTTAAAATATTAAGATATACTAAAGTTTTAACAGAAGTTGGGTTATTTTTTGAATACTAACCTTTGAAGTACATTCTATCCTTGGTTCTCCTTGAGGTTTTAATCCAATTATCTATGGTAAAGAAAAATTAATTGAAAATCACAAACATATATGAAAGAACCTCCTGTTTTGTTGTTGGGGACCCACGGGTGGAAGGGTTGAGAGGAATACCAACTGTGTATTAAAACTGTTACATCTGCCTTTTAACTTTATTTTAGAGGATTAGAATGGACTTTCCAATATAATCTTACCATCAGTTGTCTTATTATGTACTGGGGCAATTTAGAAAAATAAATCCGTTACCAAAAAATTGAGTAAAACATAGCATTGCACTTCGCTACCCTTAAAACAAGAACCAAACAGAAAGCTTAACACTAATAGTAAGAACTGCAGAAGCACAAAAGTGGTTTTCGTGAAACTGTATTAGTTAAAACCCTCAACATATGTTTCCATAAGGCTTCCATGGAGCCTTACTATCTCACATCTGTTTAATCACATTTTAAGACCCAGCACTATTCAGTTCTGTATAACGAGGCTACTTTCATGTATGCAGCAGATATAACTAACTCTGCATGGCAACACACATCCATCTGTTTTGTGGGAGGAACTTTTTATGTTTTGAATTTATATGCATTTTACATGCAAATGCCTGTAAAGTAAACATTCCTCCCAAAAGAGAAGTTTTATGGCAACCTAAGTAATATGAACATCAGTAAGGATCCTTACCCATGTGATGACTTGGGAATGAACTACACTGGGACGCAGTCCCCCGCCACACTCACCAGCACAGCTCATGAGCTTCTGTACCGAGCGTGCTAGAAAAAAGCAACAGCTGCGAAATACGTACGTACTCTGTTCATTTTCACAAGAACACAAGGATTTCCTCTGGAGTAGCCAAACTCTGGATCATCCACACCACTGCACTCCTGAAGTAAGGCAAGAGGAAACTGACATGCACCATAAACTGGACCCTTCTGTTCATTAAGTGCTCCATCAGGACAGGCTGTGAGGTTCTTCTGTTCTTCTAAATTGTAAGCTGAAAAGGAAACATATATGTACACACAGATCAGCCAGAAACAGATCTTCAGCACAGCCAGAAACACATCATCCTTTGGACTACACTCTTCAACGACAAAAATAGCAATGCTGATTACCACATCATTCTGGGGAAAGAATGTTAAGTTTGTTCCTTTAACTTAATAGTTCTGATGCTTACTGCATTGAACAAGGACGCAAACTCTTTTGTCACCACTAGGTGGAGCCACACATGGCTAAAGCTTTACCCGAATGCCTCCTACGCTCCTGGCCCGAAAGATAGTGGTGACAACCTATAAACTTGTCAGATCACTATGTTGTATACCTGAAACTAATGTAACATTGTACGTCAACTATACTCCCATTTAAAAAAAAAAAAAGGGGGGGCGCCTGGGTGGCTCAGTGGGTTGGGCCGCTGCCTTCGGCTCAGGTCATGATCTCAGGGTCCTGGGATCGAGTCCTGCGTTGGGCTCTCTGCACAGCAGGGAGCCTGCTTCCCTCTCTCTCTCTCTCTCTCTGCCTGCCTCTCCATCTACTTGTGATCTCTCTCTGTCAAATAAATAAATAAAATCTTAAAAAAAAAAAAAAAAAAGACACAGTGGTGAGAACATAAAAAGGCACTGAGGCTGCCCTGATGGATTCTACAGTATAATGGGGAAAACAGGCATTCAGTCTAACAATCATTGCTCAAGGGCCCGAGGATACACAGTGCAGAGGCAGTCTATTCTGCAGGGACTGCAACAAAGCTGGGCGTCAAGAGGTGCCTGTGAGTTAACGTTAACTTAGGGTGTCTTTAGCAGAAACAGGTAACATCTTAGATAAACTCAAGTGCTAGAATTAAATGGTCCCAACCAGGAGATGGGAAAGAGAGGAGAGGGAGAGATACACAATGGGTTTTTGGCTGTTTGCTCCACAATGGCACAGTGTTAGGCAAGAGTGGCACAATAGTGAGCAAGCCTGGTGTGGTCCCTGCCCTCAACGAATGTGTTTACTGAAAGAAACGCATAAATAGTTAAGATATGCTGCAGCAGTACCTCTATGAGAACTACTGCTGTGTGGGTACAGCTGGTACCAGAAAAAGGCCACCTAAAGTGAATTCAACAAAAACAGGAACAAAAATTTCAAAGTAAATGTGTTTACAAGAAAATGTAGATCTTTTACTTTGGAAAAAAAAATTGAAAAAAATACTTGGTTTCATGTTTTGTCAAAAATTAGGATATAATTATAATTATGTACTCATTCAAAAGAAGGATTCAAATATTTGGAAGACCGGGCTAAACTTCTACAATACAATAGGTACCACACAACATTCATCACTTCCTTTTTGACTTTGGTGGCACAATCATAAAGATCATTTTGCAAGAAATATTCTGAGGCTTTCACCAATTTCCCCCAAGGGCTTTGATTACATACACCTTTTGGTATAGGTCAGTTTATCGTGACCATTTTTGTATTCTGCCACGTTCCACTTCAATACAAAATCCCTCTAATGCAAGGAGTCGTAATGATGAATGGTCTGATTATGAAGAACCCCCTCCCTGCAAGACCAAGGCATGATGGGACAAAGATCACTGATACCAGACAGCGTAACCAAAGAGCCCTATACACCTGAGAAAAGGAAAGGGAAAGGGAAGACCTGAAAGGAAAGGAAAGACCTGAAAGGAAAAAAGTTAATTTGAACAAAATAAAACTTTAAATTTTAAACAGTATCCACTGGGGGAAAAAGGCCATGTATCTTTTAATCTTTTTAACATGAGAAAGGCTTTCCTAGAATTCAGCAATAACAACTGAAAGTTAAAAGGGGGGAGGGAGGTGTTGAGGTTAAAGAGTTAAAAGTAAATCCCCCAGAAAATATAATATAGTAAAACAGAAAATGAGAGAAAAACAAGAGATCCAAGACCCAACTGACAGAGTAATTCTAGAAAGAACCAGAAAATTGAGCTGAGGAAATTATCAAAGTACTAACAGAAAATAATTTCCTTGAACTAGAGAACCTACTAAGCCTTCATCCTGAAAGATCCCCATCAAGTTCTCAGTAAAGTGATATTTTTTTAAAGATTTTATTTATTTGACAGAGAGAAGGCTCGGCAGTGTTTCTTAAGAACACAAGCAGGGGGATTGGGAGAGGGAGAATCATGCTTCCTGCTGGGCAGGGAAGCCCAACGTGGGGCTCTATCCCAGGACCCTGGGATCATGACCTGAGCTGAAGGTACACACTTAATAACTGAGCCACGCAGGCACCCCTAAAGTGATATTTTAGAGACTGAAACCAAACCAAATTTTAGAACCCAAAGGAAATACATTTAGAAACAATAAAAAACCAGCCCTGCAGAGGAGAAAAAGGCAAATACAAAGGAACTAATTCTATATACAACTAAACTATCACCTATAAATGCAGAATTAGGTCATTTTCAGAAATGAAAGGGCTCAAAATTTACATTTCATGGCTCTTTTCTTATGAAGTTACTTGAAATAAATATATCCCATTAAACTAGGCAGTGAATTATGGAAAAAGAAGGCAGGAGCCAAGAAACAGTGGATCCAACTAAAGTGATAAAAAGGAGTCCCAAAATGATAGCTGGATAAAGGCCTAAACAATTACCAATACAGACTATAGCAGGAGAGGAAAGGTTCTAAGGAGTTTTCCCAAAAAGGGGGGACTCTAAAGGATACCTGAAATGACAGTGTACAAATAAGGGAAGTCAGAAGAGTGTCTACAGATGATAGTAAAGTCTAAGTATAAAAAGGTGACCAATAACAAAACTAAAAATAGTAATTCAATTATTGAAACGGGTGGATGGGCGGGAAGGTCTGAGGCACGTGAGGTAAATCCTCATCTGCCGTGGCAGGATGTAAAGACAATGTATAAAAGTGATAAATCAAGAACCAGAATGAAAGTATAATATTCAGAGACATAGAAAAAAAATATTGTAAGAAAGTTCAAAACCATGAAGTTCTTTCCCACTGAACATGTATCCAGAATCCACAACCTCCAGAACTCACAACCTCCGTTGCTTCCTCTCTTGCCATGCCACCATTCTACTCCCCTACAATAGTGTAATGGCCTCCTGGTTTCCCCCCATAGTCTCAAAAAAGCAGCCTGAGTGATCCTTTAAAAATTCGAGTCAGATGATATTTCCTGCCTAAAAGCCTCCAACTAGGTCAGTGTAAAAACCAAAGAACTTTTAAAAACGGCCTCTGAAGACCTATACAACCTAGTCCTCCTTTACTTCCCTGACCTTGAGCTCCTTCAGCTATTACCCTGGCTTACTCTATCCAGGCCCCTCTAGCTTCTTGGATAAACCCTGACATTGTAGGCCTCAGGCTATTTTCCTCACCTTCAGATCCATCCTCAAAGGTTCCTTTCCATGAGGCCTTCCTAGACCACCCTGTTTGAAACTGTAACCCTTCCCATCTCTGCCTCATGTTCTTCCACAGCACTCATCACTTTCCCATGCCACTCAACTACAAACTTCATGAACACATTTTTCTTGTGTTCACTGAAAGAACTTAGAAAAGTGCTTGACACAAACAAGGCCTGCCAAAAAATATGTGTTGAGTAAATTAATACAACTACAGCTAAAAAGAAGTAGGACGGGAAACGGTTTTCATTATAGACCTTTCTTTACTGTTTGATTTTTAAACCACGGATTATATTTAGACAAAGATATCCTTAACAAACTATCAAGGGAAAGAGATTTAGAAAGACAGCCAAGTGGATGGTGTAGGATCAAGAGGTTTTTGACTTCAGATAAGAGGAAGTTGAGGACTTCTGCGTGCTGATGGGAAGGATCCAATAAAGTGAGGCTAAATATATAGGAGAAGGAATAGTAAAAAATGCGTCCAAGGCACGGAAAGAGGAAGATCCAAAAACCAGGACTGGGCAGGTGGCCTTAAATGTGAGGAAGGGCATCAAAGCAGGAGAAATATCACAGACAAAATGGCTGTAACTGTAGGTCTGTTTTACTGGTAATGGGAATACTGGTGGAATTCCCATCTGAGTACTTCCATTATTTCTTTAAGGCGGAGGCAGGTTATATGAAGTGAGTTATAGGGGAAAAGGTAATAGGTTAGAGGTTAAGTAGAAGTTGGAAATAATCCCTTCAGAGAATTATCCAGAGAAATTCAGTGGGACTGCCAGGTAGTAGAGTTGGTCCACTTGAGGGAGGTGGTGAAGTATTCATAGTGCTGCTTAGTCCTGAGAAAAGTCTTCATCAGCCTGCTTGGAGGCAGGCTCAAAGAACAGGCTTTATCCAGGAATTATATAGTTTCATCTAGGAGAATTACACGGGTTCATCCATGTGCATTTTATGACAGACTGACAGGTAAGGGATTTTAGAGTACTGGCAAAACTAAAAATGAAATGAAAAACCATGGAATTAATAAGCTTGGTATAAAGGGAAGTTAGGGAGAAGGGGCTGGGATAAAATAAAATAGTCAGTGAGGTGGAAGTCCCAATGAGGTAGAAGAATAGTGAGGGAAAGTTAAACAGGCGAACTCGAAGGCTGTGTCAGGAAAGCCACAATCAGTCATTTTGGCAGTGGGGTCCTATGTGTTCTAAGGAATGAATGCAGATCCCTGTGCCCTGAGGAAGAGGTGAGGTGATCAGGAACCAAGAGGCCAGCACATGGGATAATTATTCATGTGCCTGTTAATACCACGGAGTTAAGTTAAACAAGGAAAAACTGGGCTGGGATGTCTACTAGAAAGCATTACAGACTGCTAACTCCAAAACCCACAGTGGATAGGTATTTTGGTTGTTTTCTTAAATGAAAAATACCATTCCTTTTCCCCTCCACAAGTACATTGAATCCAAAAGATCCAAACACTTAAGAGTACTATTTTGTATAATTTAGTTTTCCTTTAAATACTTTTTAATGCAGATATAAATATGTTTTTGTCTCAACAGACTTATTCATGCACATATTATAGGATAGAAAAGTCAAATCAACCCCCATTAGGCTTAGACCCCTATGTCTTTCCATAAGTTAGAATATTCTCACAACTCATTTAAAATCTACTTGCAAGTCCTCTCAGTGGACTGTGTTTAACAAGAGAGGGGGAAAAAAAGGTAAAACAGACTCTAAGAAAGAAAGATGTTTCTAAAAGTAATCACTATCATATAGTTTCTCTAATAACTAAAATCTTTTACCTTACTCTAAGAAAACATACTTACGTTTTAGAAACTTCCTAAGGTCTTCAATGTACCCTTGATAGGATTCTGGATCAGACACAGTGAATGAATATTCCAATGCAGTTAGTGGTTTTGGAAAAACCATAAGTCCTATAAAGAGATAAAAGAAAAAGGGGGAAATTAACTGCAGGAAATTTCCTTTTTTCTCCTTGCTCTTATACTTAAAAGGCCAGATCTCATTAAATTATATGGAAAACTGTTTTCACAGACATACTGAAATTATCAAGAACTTCTCACTTCTGATTATGAAGGTACAGACATTTAAATGAAAGAGAATGGCAAGTCTTCAAAATCATTTAACATTATCAATTAAAAACCTCCCTAAATCTGATTACCCACAGTTAATTATAATTGCTCTGTTCTTCACTTTAAAATGTGCAGATTTTAGTTTGTACTCCCCATATTTATTTTCCTATCAAATATTTTCAGGTTGTGCCAATTTGCTATTAATAGAAGAAAAATTTTAGCAAATCAAAGTCTCCCAGCTTCTGTCATTCAAATTAACTATATGGAAAGAGACATAAAACTTACTCAATGAAAGAGCCCTCTACAATTTTAACTCTACAGTTAAATATTCTTCCTTCAGTAATAAACACTGCTCTATAATTAAAATGTTTTCACATGATGCGTCTGGATTATAACCACCACCAGTTTCCTATCAGGAGTCAAAACCCATGTATACAGAACATGCTGAATGAATTTATGGAAAGAAAATGTAAGCATATTTATCTGTAAGAAAGATAATTAGGCTTCCAACTTTAATATAAGCTTTCTTTGTTTAAAAAGCATTAGATCTAGAGGATCAGCTGGTTAAGCATCCAACTCTTGGTTCACGTCATGATCTGCCTAGCTGGGATACAGAGCCCCATGTCACGCTCTCCGCCTCAGCAGGGAGTCTGCTTCCCCTCTGCCCTTTCTCCCGCCTGTGCGCGCGCACGCGCACACACACACACACACACACTCTCTCTCTCTCTCTCTCTCTCAAATAAATAAAATATAAATAAACCTTTTTTTTAAAAAAAGATTTTATTTATTTATTGGACAGAGAGAGATCACAAGTAGGTAGAGAGGCAGGCAGAAAGAGAGAGGAGGAAGCAGGCTCCCCACCAAGGAAAGAGCCCGATGTGGGGCTCGATCCCAGGACCCTGGGATCATGACCTGAGCCGAAGGCAGAGGCTTTAACCCTCTGAGCCACCCAGGTGCCCCAATATAAATAAATCTTAAACAAACAAACAAAAAAAGCAAAGCATTAGATCTAGATTATTAATTCAGCCTTGCACCCAGGCTTAAAAACAGTCCTAAAATTTTCACTAGTCTCTAAACATTTCCCATATCAAAGTTATTAGAGATGCTATGCCTTGCACTGAATCTGAAAATATACAAATAACAAGGGCTGTTTTAGTTTCCATTACAACTGCTGCTCACAGACATCTAATTCTTTCTTGCTTTTTTCATTTTAATTCCAGTATGGTTAACATACAGTGTTACATTTTAGACAGATCCAGTTTATTTTAAACTCTAAACTTGCCTGTGTTGGTTTGCACGAATCTCGAGTTAAACTAGATGCAATGCTACCCAATATGATGAAACAAGGTTCCTACATGGGAGAGCAAATCTCAGTCTATATTCACCATAAAAGACCTCCTAATTAAGCTTCCCATTTACCTACATCAACACACCAGAGATCACTTAGATTTGGATAATCTCCTATGCCTGATTTTCCATCCACTGCAAAATCTCTACAAAATCTATAATAACTAAGACTTTTTGTAAAAGTATTTAATGAAGGAATAAAATGTCTTACTGTCCAGTATATTAAATGACCATCTGTGTATGTATGAAATTGTTTTTATTTTTTAAGGTTTTACAGCAGAAACAAGATACAATATCCTGCAAGTAAAAAAGTAACAGAATGAAGGCAGCTTGCACATTAACTATATTGAAAACACCTAACTTTAAGAAAAACCCAACATAAAATATCCAGATTTCTAACTAAAGAAATTTTAAAGAAAAACATGAAGATAGTATGCTTTATACAAAAGACTACATTCCTTTATATGACTAATTTCTAAGGGAATGTTTTAATGATTCAATTTGCAAAAACTCCTTATTAAGACGTGGAAATCTAAAACTGAATTTTTTTTTTAAGATTTTTTTTGTTTTTAATGTAATCACTACACCTAACATGGGGCTTGAACTCACAACTCTGAGATCAAAAGTTGCATGCTCTATCGACTGAATCAGCCAGGTGCCACTGAAACTGAATTCCTGATACCAGTTACTTCTCAGACCTTGCCTAACAATGCTCTTGGACTCCTAGTAACTTTTGCTATTTAACAGCCTATTTGAAATTCTTCAGTAAAAACCATGGCAGGTGTATATAGTACAGGTGTATTTTTGACACGGTATGCTTAATTCCTCCAAAGAGTCTTCCCTTATCCAAAATGAAGAACATCAACAGAATGTAAAGACTATAACAACTCCTCTATGTCCTTCCAATTTAAACCACTGGAGCATCAGAGTATGGGCACACAATGTGCATGTCTGTCAGGGTGTGAGGAGCCATATGTGTTTATGCTATATGTATGTATGGGTTACGTATATGTACCAATTTCAAACTAGCATTTGTTTTACTAGGTACAAACAATATTATTGAAGCGATGTCATTTAAAATTAAAACCAACATGGTCAATGCAAAAAAAACAGTATATTAAATACTGTATGGACTGTAGAAAATACAAGTAGAAAGAAAAAAATATTAACCATAATCACTTTGTAAAGAGCAAATTTTGTTTAACTAGCTAATATATATTCATCCAATGTTATATATACATATGTATGTGTGTATATCTATGTTTATTAAATTACTTATAAGACTTTAAAGTACTACAATACAGTTGTAAATAATTTTAAGTAACTCAGTTTGATAAGGAATATGGGGGCGCCTGGGTGGCTCAGTTGGTTCAGCAACTGCCTTTGGCTCAGGTCATGATCCTAGAGTCCTAGGATCGAGTCCCATGCCAGGCTCCTTGCTCGGCGGGGAGTCTGCTTCTCCCTCTGACCTCTCCCTTCTCATGCTCACTCTCTCATTCTCTCTCTCTCAAATAAATAAATAAAAAAGAGAAACTGAATATGGAACATGCTTTTATTATTCATGTAATTATAAACATTAATATTTCTGAAATAGATTGGATCGTGTTCAATGGTAATAAAGTCACATTACTTAGGTAGCAAGAAAAATAATTATTTTAGAATTACTTATTCTAATAAATATTAAAATTCTAATAGAATTATTTAGAGGTGTTTGGGTGGCTTAGTTAGTTAAGCCTGTGACTTGATTTCAGCTCAGGTCATGAGTTTAGGGCCATGAAATCAAGCTCCATGTTGGGCTCCTGACTCAACAGGGAGTCTGCTTGAGATTTCTCTCCCTCTCTCTGTGCCCCTCTCCCCACTCACGCATGTGCCCACACTCCCTTTCTCAATAAATCAATCTTAAAAAAAAAAAAAAAAAAAGCTTAGGTAGAAAGGAAACTGAGCGACAATGAGAGAGGAGGGGAAAACGAGCATGGAGCTAGTCTCTGATACTTGGTCAAATAAACTAAAAAAGAGAAAAGAGTGATTCCTGATGTTTGCACAAATATTAGGAGCAAAATAAGGAAAAGTCCTTAGAACAAAATGTTCCAAGAAAAGATGGTTGGGAAGCTGGTGCACTTTGGTTGCTGATAAGGTTCATGAATCTATGCCATGAGCAAGGATCTAAATTCAGGGTTCCTCAGCACCGGCCCTACTGACATTTTGAGCTGCATTAAGTCTTTGTTGCAAGGGTAGGGGGACTGTCCTGTGCATTGTAGGATGTTTAACAACGTCCCTCACCTCTGCTCACCAGTAGCACCTCTCCAGTTGTACCAACCAAAACTGTCTCCACAAGACCCCAGGGGAGCCAATCATTGTTGGATGAGAACCAGTGCTCCAGGAAGAAACCTCCCACATCACTCCTACCTTCCCTGGCCTGCTTGCTATCCAAATCCCCCCTCTTCCATGAGGAGCCTGCCCTTCTCTATTATCTGGAGAAGTTGTTCACATTTTGGGAAATTAGATATACTGGAGTTCTGCACATTGTTAGCTTCTTCTATAAAAACTGCCAGTACCTCGAGGACAAGGGCCATGTTCAACAAGGGCAAAGCTGGCATTCAAAGACTGTTGAATGAAATCAGGAGGAAGAAAATACGATTTAAAACAAGTGTTTCAAAAAAAAAATCAAAAACAAAAAAACAAGTGCTTCAGTTATTTTTTTTCTGTGGTGGAGTATCCTGGAGAATTTTTTTCCTTCGAACAATCAATGGACAAGAATTAAACACAGTAAGGGTATACTCATTTTATTCCCTACTGATATCTCATTTTTCTTACAATTTCCATACTGATCAATTAAAGATACAATACGAAGCTTATATTTTACAAGACCAACACTCTAGCCCAAGCTAGAGTTAAACTATATACTTTGTAAGTAAATTACTCAAGGCAAAGTGAAAATGCTACACAATATTCACAAAAGCCATTCATAACCATATTCAAAACATAGTCAAAAATGCCTTCACTATAATTCTCCATATTCATTCCTCCTTACTCCTGGCAAAGGACTCAAGATTTATCAGCTCCAGCCTTTATATCATTATGTAAATATTAAAGGTCTTCATATCAGTATGTAAATAATAAAGGTCTTTATATCAGTATGTAAATATTAAACAAACAAAAATCAAAATTTTCATATTACTTAGCTCCAAAGTTTAACTTTTACCTATGTAAAAAATTTACAGTGAAGATAAAGTATAACCAGATTTGTTTTTTTAAAAGATTAATTTGAGAGACAGCATGTATGCAATGCTTGAGGCTATGAGCAGGGGGAGGGACAAAGGAAGGAGAGAAGCAGACTCCCCACTCAGTGGGGAGCCCATCACAGGGCTTGATCTCAAGACCCCGGGATCATGACCTGAGCTGAGTCAAAACCAAGAGGAAGACCCTTAACCAACTGAGCCACCTGCGCACCCCAAAGTATGATGAAATTTATTTAAAAGCCACAGTAACTACAATATAATTACCTGGACTAGGAATCTGGTCACGATATTTTGGAACTTCATCGTTCAGAGTCTGAAGCATAGCCCACATTGTGAATGAGAAGAGGGCAGCCAGAAATCCATAAAAGACTAGGTAGAAGAGCAAGATCAAACCTGGAAAAGAAAATAAAACTTAGGACTAATTGGAGAAACACACATATGTTATGGGAGGTGTGTGGGGCAGATTAAAGAAACAAACCAACTGTTTACAAGGCTAGGATTCCAAGCTTTGCCATGCACACAGCCAAAAATCTCCATATACAGAACACCACAAAGTTGCCCAAGCAAAGGGTATTTCAGCAGGCAGCACCCACCCTTCCCAGGACCCCTTATCTCCACCAACACTTCCAACTACGGATAGCTTCCATGGTCATACTCTGGTTCAAGGTCAGAGCTTTAAAACTTCAGCACATAGGGGAATGTTTCCCAAAATGAACTTGATGTCCTCCAGTGAGACAAAAGATGATTTCAGGTGGAGTAAAACCCTCATATGCACATGTTCCTTTAAGCGGCAAACAGAAAGGAATTAGCACCTCAAGCCCGTATTTCACAATATTTACATAAATTTAAGTTTTATATAGTGAGTGGACTTAAAGAACAGCCAGGAAATGTGCACAGAAGGCAAAACATGAAGATGGTATTCAATGAATAATGTTTAGGAAACACTAGTCAAGTAGAAGGCTCATGCAAAAGCAAAGAAAGGACAAGGACAAGTGCCCCGACCAATGGGACTACTGACTCTACAGCTAAGCACAAAGCAAGAGTTGGCAGACCCAAGTTTCAACATCAAGGGCTTAGTCTTTTTTCCTTCACAATCTGGAAACACTAAAACAAATCTATCCGAAGCCAGTGACTTATTTGGGGAATATCTAAAATCATTTTTCTCAAAAATCTACATTCAAAGTTGTAACATCAGAAGTGGTCACCATCAAGATTATTTATCAGAATATATTGTTAAAGTCACACATTTATATTTAAATGTTTCAAAAATTGATCAAAAGATAACAAATCCCCAGATACCGCAATAGTGAAAACATTTAATTCCCTGGGGTTGAATTAACATCAGCTTCATCTCCCAGTCTTAATAACATACTTGTTTGCCTGACCCTAGTACCAGCAGAGGGGCCTGGTGCATAGGTTCCTATCTATAATCTGTGGACTCTCACCACCCCCAGGCAAGGATTAACTTCAAAGTTTTTGAGATTTCTAGTATAATTTGTTTCTAAGTATATCCATTTTCTACCCCCTGGAGAATCACTCTACAATGTTTTTCTGATTTTCAAAAGACCCCATGACCCCAAAACAGATTGTGCCAAAAGCTGGGTAACTTTTATTTCTTCAATTTGGGTAGGAAACTGCCCACCCCTCCTCCCAAATAAAGGGGAAATAATTAAAGCAATTTCATCTTAATTTAGACTAGCATCCACCCATCCTCCCTTGCCCCAGTTACCAGGAAGCCAAAATAGGGAACGAGAGGACAGAAGGAAGAAAGGACAGCATGTCACCTTCAGATAGCATCACTTCCCTACCACATACAGCGATCCTGTTGCAGAAAAAGAAAAGGAAGACCAATCTCAAAGAAGTGCTCAATTTACTATAGAGGGAAATGAAACACAAGCAAAGCCCAAAGGCTATTTTAATGAGACACAGGAGAAATGATTCTTACAGATCTAGATGTTTATAGGACCTAATAGATAAAATCCTCCATTCAACAGGCTAGGGTCGACAAATACATAAATGTAACAAGTGTCGGCTGTGTTCCACACTATAAAAACTCTATAGAAATAGGCAGATTGAGGTCACAGCAGTTTGTTGACTGATGCAGTAGGTAAGTTTAAAACAAAAGTGCTGACAGTTTAATTTAGTTGTGTTTTTAAGTCATCCCCAAATAGTAATATACTATTTTCAAAATCTGGTTTTCAGTTTCCAGGAAAAAGAACATAAATGAAATTTACAAAAAGTTACAAAATGAATAAACATAAAACAGACATGAACAAGCTACATCTAAATATGCTTTCTAAAGAACCATTACACAACAAAAAACTGTTAAAACCTCCTATGAAGTATGTTCCCCAAAGAGATACACAAATTGGGATGCCTGTCAACTGAGCATCTGACTCTTGGTTTCAGCTCAGGTCATGACCTCAGGGTCAGGAGATTAAGCCCCATGACAGGCTCTGAACCCAGTGTGGAGTCCATTTGGAATTCTCTGTCTCTTCCTCACCCTCTGCCCCTACTAAAATAAATAAATAAAATCTTTAAAAAAAAAAAGATACACAAATTATAACTGTGCCCCAAATCTGATGCCATATACTAGTGGCCATCAAGTCAATTTTGAATGTAAGGCATGTAAAAATAAGAACAGAAGTGATTTTAGCACTGAGTTTTCTCTACTTGAAAATGTTCCTTTTGCTGAGACCCAAACCTAATATTTAAAATTAATCTTACTTATTAATATCATATATGAAGGATCACTCATAAGGGTAGCAACAATTTATCAACTTTTACCTCCTTTCTCCTACTTAAAAAAAAAATACTAGAAAAACAGCAGTTGTAAATTACTGCTCTTATATACAGTTCCTCAGATTCAGTTTACAGACAGGCCTAACACAGTGATGCAGATCAAACTGGGGGCACACCCCAGGTTAGCAGTGGTTGGTGCAGATGGCAGCTGTTCGGTGCGCCATATCTGAATCAGTTCTAGTTAATGCAAGCAGAAAACATCAAATGAAGCCAAAATAGTGCTTTTTATATTACTGATGTTCCCCAGGTTAAAATCCTTCAAGAATTTCCTTAAGTCAGGGACGCCTGGGAGGCTCAGTCGTTAAGTGTCTGCCTTCAGCTCAGGTCATGATCCCAGGATCTTGGGATTGAGTCCTGTATCAGGCTCCTTGCTCAGCAGAGAGACTGCTTCTCCCTCTGCCAGCAGCTCCCCCTGCTTGTGCTCTCTCTTGCTGACAAAATCTTAAAAAAAAAAAAAAAAAAAAAAAGGAAAAAAATTTTTTTCCTTAAGTCATTAACCAACTAAAGAAACTAACATGCACTAAACTCTGAAGAAACATGAGCATTTTTAATAGTATGAGGTCAGAAGAATTATAACTAGAGATATTTATTCAAAATAAGTATCAAAAAGCTTAATGTTGTAATTGGTGTCTTTTTTTTTTTTTTTAAAGATTTTATTTATTTGACACAGAGAGAGAGAGAGAGAGAGAGAGCACAAGCAGGGGGAGTGGCAGGCAGAGGGAGAGGGAGAAGCATGCTCTCTGCTGAGCAAGGAGCCTGATGTGGGGCTCAATCCTAGGACCTGGGGATCATGACCTGAGCCGAAGGCAGATGCTTAACCAACTGAGCCACCCAGACACTCCTGGTGTTTTTGTATTATCATTGTTCTAATAGTATATACAGAAGCACAATGCTACTTCTATACTTACACTCTGAGATCTAAGGACACATTATAGAACTATCAAATAACTAAAAACTTCTAGCTTTCTCTAACACAGGCACATGAACTGACTCTGTTACTGACGTTCTATGTTACTGCTACTCTCTCTTCACTTCTGTTCCTTGAGAAGCCCCAACTTTAAATTCCTTTCTTCTCTCTCACTGTATTTTGGCTGAGGGAAGGGATAGTAGGACAGACCCAGTAGGAGGCCATGGAGCAGGGTGGGTATATGCATGGGCTTTGCTGGAGTCAGACTTAGACTCAAATCCTGGCCTGACCACTTTCCCACTGTGACCTTGGGAAAGTATCCAAGCCCATCTGAAAAAAAAAGGGGGGGGGAATAAGAGTAATATCTACTTATTCACATTATAGAAAGGCAACTAAAAGTCAAGAAATTTGACAACATAAAAACAACTTCAGGGGGTAAAAAAGACCAACAACAAAAGTAGAAACATTTTTGTAGTGATACTGCAACTAGGCTTTAACACTAAATTTAAGCTTTAAATCTTAACATAATCAGTTGCACTTTGCTCTCAAAAAATGTTTTCACAAATGAGGTTTGTTAATGTGGAGTCTATAAAAGAACTAAGCAGCAAAAAATCTGGCCAAGGTTTATTCCATGTCATTCGGGGAAGGAGAAAAGGGTCCTGAGCACCCACTTTGTTTCAACCCCAATTGAGTGTCCAACAATCCAGTCCTGGCACCAACCGCCCAGTGCAGCGCAGGGTCCACTAGCTCAGGGCATGGCCCGCACTCCAGACACTGCCTGAACTTCTAAACCAACTGGCTACCAATCTGGGACCACCCAATGCTCCTTCAGGTTTGAGAATCTGATGGAATAACTTAACTCAGAAAGGGCTATACTTAAGATTACAGTTTTGTTATAAATGAGACACAGCGTGGAGTCTGGGAGGGAATGCAGTTTTTTAAGCCCTATCCTCATGCAATGAGGGAACATCACCCTCTCAGCATATGGGCGTGTTTCCCAACCTGAAACCTCTGTTAAGTTTCAGTGTCTAAAGTTTTTACTGGAGTTTCAATACATGGGTATGATTAAATCATTGGCTATATGATTAAACCCTGTCTCCAGCACCCTCCTCTTCCCTCCCTAAAGGTCAGGTTAGCTCAAAGTCCCAGTCCTCTAATCATATAACTGGTCTAAGGACCAGCCCCCAGGGAAGCTATTGAAGGGCCCACCATACATAGGTCACTCCATTAGCATAATATAGATACTCCCCATCAGGAAATTTCCAATGGTATTTAGAAACTCTGTGCCAGGCACCCGGGACAAAGACCATACAGATTCTTTATTATATAATACCAGAAACATAATCTGGACACATGGGGAGTTACTAGGCTTCAGCAAGGCCTGAACATACATTCCCACTCAACACACCTTAACACCCTGTGATCTTATTCCCAGACTTCTGTGAACTTCCCAGTTACTTGATGGTACCTAGATACTAAAAGACTGTGCTGTGCCCCTCCTCAGAATTCTGAAGATCAGAAACTGCATTCCATTGGTAAATAAATTAGCATTCTGTTCACAGTTTAAAAAATTTTACAGACAGGTCTAGTTAAGAAAAAACAAAAACAGCAATCCTATGGACAAATTTAAAATCCTTTATATATTTGTATTTTTTATTTTATTTTTTAATATATATGTATTTTTAAAATTAACTTTTTATTGAAGATTCCAAATGCTCCACATTCTCATCGATACTTTTTGTCTTTTTATACAGCCATCCTTGGCAGTGTGAAGTGGTATCTCAATGTGGCTTTAATTTGCATTTCCCTGATGGCTAATGATGTTGATCATCTTTTCATAAGCTTATTTGCCATCTGTATCTTCTCTGGAGAACTGTCCATTAAGATCCTGGATCCATTTTTTAAACTGGGTTGTCTTTTTATTTAAGTTCTAAGAGGCTTTTTAAAACATATTACAGATAAAAGCTTCTATTCAGATATATAATTGTTTATTCCAATTCTGTGGGATCTTTTTGCTTTCATGATAGGGTCTTTTAAGGCAGAAAAGTTCTTAACCTTGACTAGTCTATTTTTTTCCTTGGTTGTATTATTGTTGGTGTCTTACGTAAGACACCAAAGCCTAATCCAAAGTCATGAAGACATGCATCTGTTTTCTTCTAAGAAGTTTATAGTTTTAGCTCTAATGTTTGGTCTTTGATCTATTTTGAGTTCATTTTGTAAAAAAAAAATCTTTAAATTTATTTTTAAAATATTAATTACATGGTGTTTGAACTTACAACACTGAGATCACGACCTGAGCCCAATCAGATGCTTAACTGCCCCAAGTTCATTTTTTAAAAAAGATTTTACTTATTTTGAAAGAAGCACGCGTGAGTGGGGGGAGGGGCAGGAGAGAGAGACTCTCAAGCCAACTCTATTGTGAGCATGGAGACTGCCGTGGGGCTTGATCCCACTACCATGAGATCATGACCTGAGATGAAATCTCAAGAGTCAGAGACTTAATGGACTGAGCCACCCACGTACCTCGAGTTCATTTTTATATAATGGTATGAGGAAGGGGTCCAACTTCATTGTTTTGTAGGTAGGTATCAGTTGTTCCAGTACCACCAGTTTACAAAATCATTTGTTCCAGCACCCATGGCCTGGCTTTAAAAAAAAAAAAAAAAAAAATTGTTCCTCATTGAAAGGGTGAGTTTTTGGGACACCTAAGTGGCTCAGTTAGTTAAGCATCTGGCTTCGGCTCAGGTCGTGATCCCAGGGTCCTGGGATCGAGCCCCGCATTGGGTTCCCTGTTCAGCAGTGTGTCTGCTCCTTTTCCCTCTCCTCCCTGCTTGTGTTCTCTCTCTCTCTCAAATAAATAAATAAAATCTTTAATAAAAAGCAGTTTGCTTAAACTAATGAGCACCTTTTTTTATAATAAAAATATGTTCAGATACACATGCATTCATATTTTATACATTTATTAAAATAATTAAACAAGACTAAATAATGTGCCTAAGATTAGCCTACTAGTAAGAGTGACATTCAGACCAGTACCTCTCCATGTGGCACCTTTACCTGGCCTGCTCTCCTGGGAGCCTCAAATTGTTACTTTCTATTTTTTAAAGACTTTAGTTTTAAATAATCGCTACATTCAATGTGGGGCTCGAACTTTCAGCCCTGAGATCAAGAGTTGAATGCTCTGCCTGAGCCAGCCAGGTGCCCCAAGTTGTTACATTTTATAATCTAAACCCCCATTGTCTGAAAAATATCATCCAGGCATCTAGGTGATAGAAATTTACAAAGGGTAAGATCTGTTCCTTCTCTCTAAGAGTTCAGTTATCTCAAGTGACAGATGCATAAACAAAGAATTACAGACATCAAGTGCTAGGGTTTAAAAAAAAAAAAAAGTGACAAAGAAGAATGAACTGTCTCTAGCAGGGAGAGGAAGGAAAGGGATTTCATCAGAGAAGTCTTCCCAGAAATAAGTGAGTTGGCCCACCAAGGATGGAGAAGAGGAGGGCGCTCTGAGTCAAAGCCCAGATGACTAGAGGACTACATAGCAGGATCAGCCACACGGAGGGTACTTTGCTCCTACCCCACCCCCAACCCCAACATACACTTGTGCCTGGTGTGAAGCAACTACTAACAGTAGCAACAACATCTACTTTGAAGTGGGAGCAGGGAGTGGATGCTTGAGCTGAAAAACTTGGCAATGCCCTGGGTAGGCTGGTTAAAACCTAAAGGAGTACAGAGTCCCCATACCTAGACCATCTCTTGGCTGGCATATGCTTACCTACATCCCAGATTCCTGTAACCAGAAAGTCTAAATACAAAGAGGAGGAGCACAGATACCCATAATCACCAAATATTTGAGAAAAAAACTAATCTGATAAAGTATCAAGCTCAACAAAGACAGTAACTTAATACCTGGAAGAAGTGGGTACAAATAGAGCAAGAAAGGAAAAAAGCATAGATATATTTAAAATACAGAGTAGAAGGTGGAAGGACAATTTCTAAAAATCAGATTTCATATTCTAATTATTAAAAAATAAAAAACTCATTAGACAAAATGAACTGGGGAAGAGTTAAATTCTAAAAAATCCACACTCCTAAGGAAATAAACCAAAGCAAAGACCGGGAGAAAATTTTTACAGAACACGGAACCAACAAAGGACCCGCTTGCCTCTAGAATATGTAAAGAGCTCTTTACAACAAATTTTTAAAAAATGCACAAAAGTTTTGAAAGCAAACTTCATCAAAGATATAAGGACTGCAAAAAAAATAAGCTCATGAAAAGGTGCTCAACATCGCTAGTTATCAGGGAAGGGCAAATCAAAACCACCATTAGCTGCCACTACAGGCTCACTACAATGCTGGAAAACCGAGGGACTGACAATACCAAGTGACGGCCCAGGAGTGGAGCAACTGTACTTTCAAACACTCCTGGTGGGAATAAACAACAACAACAAAGAGAAAAGCCCTATTTTAGAAACCAATTTGAAAATTTTTTGGAAAGTTTACAACGTACACCTACGACAGGGTTCAGCTAATCCATTCCTAGATATTTAACCAAGAAAAATAAAAGCACATATTCCCAGAGTAATGTATATGAATATTCATAGGTGCTTTATTTGTAATTACTAAAAAGTACAAACAATCAATATGCACATCAAAAGATGAATTAATAAGTAAATGCTGGTATATCTATACAATGGAATAATATCCAGGCTATTACTCAAAAATAATTACACTAAATGAAAGGAGTCAGCCCCTCCTCACCCACCCCCCAAAAGTACACACTACACTCCATGTATTTAAAATTTCAGAAAATACAAAGCAAAGTGTCGAAAAGCAGATCTATTTTTGCCTGCAGACTGGGGAGGAAGGGAGAGAGGATGGATTACAAAGGGGCAAGAGGAAATTTGGGGAGTAATGGTTATGTTCATTATTTTGATTAGTGAGAGTTTCACAGTATTATGTATGTATATGCATATATGTGAGTATGTCAAAACTCAAGTTGCACACTTCAAGTATGTGCAGCTTACTGTTTGTCGATTATACTTCAGTAAAGCTGTTTAAAAAACAAAAACTTAGGAGAAAGGCTAACCTAATGAATTGGACAGCTAAAGAAAAATTCAGTGAGCTAAAATCTCAAACCAAGATTTTTTAAAACACTGGGCAAAAAGAGGGAGGGAATATATGGAAATTATTGAAACATGGGGGAGAGAACCAGAATATCATCAACAAATCTAAAAGAAATTCCATCAGAAAAGGGAAGAAGGGAAAGAATGTTCAAAGCAGTAACAAATTTTCGGTCTAGATTGGAAAAGACTGGAAAACATCCAAGACCTGGACATAAGTAAAGTTTCAGAACACCAAACATAAAGAGAAAATTTCTTAATGCTCCTAAAGAGATAAAACAGGCTCTACCTAAGGCAGACAACTGTAACTGACAGATATCTCACTGGCGAAAAATGAAATCTATTTCAAATTGAGAAAAAATTATTGTAAACAAAAAGATCAACCAATTAAATAAACAAAAGGACATCTCCAGACATACAAGGACTCAGAAAATTTACTAACCTGAAATCCTAACTGAAAGAATTGGTTATGCAATTATAAAAAAAAACTGAAGAGCAATAGCAAAAAAACTGCTAACAATGTAAGTGTCCTCAAACAAAGCAAAGAAGTAAAACATAATATATAATGGAAAACTATAAACAGTAGTTAAAAAAGGAATGAAAGAGATTTCAAAAACCCCAAGTGGAAAAAAGTTACCCCAGAATGATAAATACCACAAGCTTAAATTTAAAACACCCCAAAATAATTACATTTCTATAAATATATATAAAACAGAGTGTTTGTTGATGGGGCAGAGACTTAGAAACCAAATTCACAAATGGTGGTCACCTCTGAAGACGACAGAAGGGATCTGGACTAGGACTGAGGATGTGGTCAAGGAGGATTTGAATTTTAGCTACACTGTCTTTTTTTTTTTTTTTTTTAAAGATTTTATTTATTTATTTGACAGACAGAGATCACAAGCAGGCAGAGAGGCAGGCAGAGAAGAGGAGGAAGCAGGCTCCCCGCCGAGGAGAGAGCCTGATGTGGGGCTCAATCCCAGGACCCTGAGATCATGACCCGAGCCAAAGGCAGCGGCCTAACCCACTGAGCCACCCAGGCGCCCCTAGCTACACTGTCTTAATTCTTTTGTTTTTTAAAGAACTTATATAATACCTGATTTTTTTTTTTAAGATTTTTAAATTTATTTATTTGACAGATAGAGGCCACAAGTAGGCAGAGAGGCAGGCAGAGAGAGAGAGAGGGGGAAGCAGGCTCCCTGCTGAGCAGAGAGCCCAACGCGGGGCTCCATCCCAGGACCCTGAGATCATGACCTGAGCCGAAGGCAGAGGCTTTAACCCACTGAGCCACCCAGGCGCCCCTAATACCTGATTTTTTTAAAAAAGTACAATCATAGACCAAAACAAGTTAATATAATTATATATTTCCAATTTTTAAAGTTTTCTTTAAAAAGAGAGGAAAAATATATATAAAGCAATGGTAAGCAAAGAAACCAGTTAAGACTTACTGGCAACATGCAAGTGTTGATTTTAATTTCTTTTCCTTATCAGTCTGAGGAATAATTTACACATAATAACTTTTATTAATTTCAACTGCACAATCCCAGGGAGTCTTTGGCAGTTGCATAATCTGTGAAACCACCACTACACTACAGATACAGAACATTTCTATCACTTCCCAAAGTCCTTGTGCCCCTCTGCAATCCACACATCATTCATCAGGCAGCCAATGATTCCTTTTGTTGCTATATTAGTTTATACTTTATACAAAGTTAAAAATTTTAATTTGCTTAAATTTAATAACAAAACCTCAAAAATAATATGGCAAGAATAATTTCACAGTAGTCAGAAGACATTTTCAAAGTGGGTAAAAAAGAAATCCACTAAATGCTATTCATAGAAGAAAACCTAAAATTATAACATTAATGGTGGAAAACAAAGTGGGTCTTGGCTAACAAAAAGAAATCTAGATGTGATGTTATTACTCTAAGCAAACTAGAAATCAAAGTCAAAAAGCAGTAAGAGAACACGTTGAAAAAAAAAGAGAGAATACGTTTCCTATTAATAAAAATACATAAAGATACTAATAGCCATGAACCTTGTGATGCTAAATGGCTTAACATACGTAAAGCAAAAGCAAAATTACAAAATTACCACAATCACATAGAGATTTTAACATACCTCTCCCAGAAATCCATAGATGAAGTAAATAATAACAGGAAGAAGAATATTTTAAGACTTATTTGAGGGAGAGAGAGCACTCGCACATGGTGGGGGGATTGGGGGGAGCCTGAATCCTAGGACCTTGAGATCATGACCTGAGCAAACGCTTAACTGACTGAGCTACCCAGGCACCCCGAAGAGTAAGTATTTTTAAAACAACTAATAGTTCCCTAGTATATGTAGAATTTCCGTAGTCACCAGGAAATATCTTCTTTACAAACTTGGAACACTGTCCCTAAAGATACCATGACTTAAGATCAATAACACAAAAACTAAAGTTAAAAACTTAAAAAAAAAAAAAAAATCAAGGCTACATTCTCTAAAACCAAAGTAAATATATTAGAAATTAAAACAGGGGCGCCTGGGTGGCTCAGTGGGTTAAGCCGCTGCCTTTGGCTCAGGTCATGATCTCAGGGTCCTGGGATCGAGCCCCGAATCAGGCTCTCTGCTCAGCAGGGAGCCTGCTTCCCTCTCTCTCTCTCTCTCTCTCTCTGCCTGCCTCTCTGTCTACTTGTGATCTCTCTCTGTCAAATAAATAAATAAATAAAAATCTTTTTAAAAAAAATTTAGAAAGTAGATTTCTAAATAATTCTTGGGTTAAAAAGACGATGAAACCTGAAATACTCAAAATTCAAAACAATAATGTAGTCAGGGCAGAAGCAAAGGAAAATCCTTAGATTCATTCACTAAAAAGTAAGATTAACGAAAAGGAGCCAGGTTTTTAATTAGAGACTAAAATAAATTCAAGGAAAACGGGAGAGATTTAAGATAAAAGTAATAGAAACAAATGCAAAAATATTTAATTTGATCAATAAAACCAGTTTCAATTAGCAAACTGGAGAACAGATGAAATATATGGTATTTTAAGGAAAATATACATTTCCAAATCAGAAGTTTTTATTAAAAAAGTAAACAGAGCTCTACCCCTAAAACATACACCATGTCCAAATGGCTTTAGCTGGTTCTCCCAATTTTCAAGGAATGGAATTTTTCTATTAACTATCCTTTTAGGATGCTCTGTAAGTTACCTAAATGGTTTTTATAAGGCCAGCATATATAATACCAAAACTGGACAGACAGTATCCACCCAGTTTCACACATGTATTTTATTTTACAAATGCTCACATAGAGCTTCCATGTGTGAAATTTGTAAGACTGACACAGGAACAGAGATACAGATCGACAAAATCCAAGAAAAGATCCAAGATGAAGTTTTACATGTAAGAAAGCTGGCAATTCAAATCAGTGAGGAATTATTGGATTATTCAATATATTTTGGGTTGATTAGGAACAGCCTATTAAAATTTGTGATAATGTTAATTTAAAACAAATATTTTTAAATAAAAGAAACAAAGGAGAGCAAAGGGACTAAGTGACTATAAAAAAAAATGAGCAAACAAAAATATGCTCAGTTGCAGTTACCAGAGATAATGCAAATGAAACGAACCAAGTATCAACATCCCATCAAATCGGCAAAAAATTTTATTTATTTATTTGACAGAGAGAGAGTGGGGGGGGCAGGCTCCCTGCTGAGCAGAGAGTCCAATGCGGGGCTCCATCCAGGACCCTGAGAACATGACCTAAGCCAAAGGCAGAGGCTTAACCCACTGAACCACCCAGGCACCCCCAGCAAAAAATTTTAAAGGGTGGTAATATCCAATGCTCAGAAAGTCAAAGGGAAAATGGTACTTTTAGCCACTGCTGGTGGAAATATAAATTGGCACAGTCTATTATATAAAGGAGGACAGTCTATTAATATAAAAATAAACATACAAAGTGGTAATTCCATTTCTCAGTAGCTACCCTAGATAAATAGCGGCACATACACAAGCAGCAATCTTTAAGAGAAAAAATTAGAAATAATCTAAGTATTCACAAAAAATATATATGTATCTCTTGGATATATAGCTCTACACTGCGATTATGTAATGATTCAAAGGAATGAGATAAATACACACTGACATGGAAACACAGGACACACTTAGAACATACATTTTTCCTATTACTCATGTAAAAGTAGAAAATTACTTATTCCTACATATTCCATATATACCCCCAAACTTATATATACTTATGTGTAAGTATATACATACATATAGATGCACTGAAATAGGACTGAAAGAAAACTGATAAACAATTATTTTTATAGGAAAGACTCCACAACTGGTGGAAGGCAATTGAGAGAAACATAAATGTATCCACATACTCTCGGGGTACTTGGGTTGCTCAGTTGGTTGAGCATCTGACTCTTTATTTTTAAAAGATTTTATTTTTTTGACACAGAGAGAGAGAGAGATCACAAGTAGGCAGAGAGGCAGGCAGAGGGAGAGGGGGAAGTATGCTTCCTGCTGAGCAGAGAGCCCAATGCGGGGCTCGATCCCAAGACCCTGAGACCATGACCTGTGCCTAAGGCAGAGGCTTATTATCCCACTGAGCCACCCAGGCGCCCTGAGCATCTGACTCTTGATTTTCACTCAGGTCATGATTGAGCCTCAGAGACCAGCTCTGTGCCCAGCGTGGAGTCTGCTTGACCCCATTCCTCTGCTCCTCCCCAACTAACGCACTCTCTCTCAAATAAATAAGATCTTTTAAAAAAATGTATTCTTTTCCTCTAATATTCAATTGGCAATGTTTATATACACACAGAAAGATCGAATGTCAATGAACATCCACAAACACACCTAGATTCTACAGTTAACATTCTACTGTATCTCCTATTTATTCACCATTTACTTTTTTTAAAAAATATTTTATTTATTTGACAGACAGAGAGATCACAAGTAGGCAGAGAGGTAGGCAGAGGGAGAGGGGGGAGCATGCTCCCTGATGAGCAGAGAGCCCGATGCAGGGCTCGAACCCAGGACCCTGAGATCGTGACCTGAGCTGAAGGCAGAGGCTTAACCCACTAAACCACTCAGGCACCCCACCATTTATTTTTTAAATGCATTTCAAATTCCAGATGTCAGTATGTATACTTCAGCCCCAAACACTTAATCATGCATATTAACTAAAATTGGAGAAACATCACATTTAATGAAATACACAAATCTCTAATGTGCTATTAGATGGGTTTTGACAATCACACCCCAAAAAATGAATAATCCAATTAAAAAATGGGCAGAAGACATGAATAGACATTTTTGCCTTGATGACATACAGATGGCCAACAGACACATGAAACGATGTGCAACATCACTTATTAGGAAAATGCAAATCAAAACAACAATGAAATATCACCCACACCTGTCAGAATGACTAAAATCAACAACATAAAAAACAAGAGGTGTTGGTGAGGATGTGGAAAAGGGAAAACCTCTTATACTGTTGGGGGGAATGCAAACTGGTGCAGCTACTCTGGAAAACAGTATGGAGGGTCTCAAAAAAAAAAAAAAAATATATATATATAGAACTACCAGGGTACCTGGCTGGTTCAGTCTATACACAGCATGTGATTCCTGATCTCAGGGCTGTGAGCTCAAGCTTCACGTTGCTGGGCAAAGAGATTACTTAAAAATAAAATCTTACAAAATACCATGCATTTTTTTTCAAAGAAATGGAACAAATAATCCTAAAATTTATATGGAACCAGAAAAGACCTCGAATAGCCAGAGGAATATTGAAAAAGAAAGCCAAAGTTGGTGGCATCACAATTCCAGAGTTCAAGCTCTATTACAAAGCTGTCATCATCAAGACAGTATGGTACTGACACAAAAACAGACACATAGATCAATGGAACAGAATAGAGAGCCCAGAAATAGACCCTCAACTCTATGGTCAACTAATCTTCAACAAAGCAGGAAAGAATGTTCAATGGAGAAAAGACAGCCTCTTCAAGAAATGGTGTTGGGAAAATTGGACAGCCACATGCAGAAAAATGAAATTGGACCATTTCCTTACACCATACATGAAAATAGACTCAAAATGGATGAAGGACTTCAATGTGAGAAAGGAATCCCATCAAAATCCTTGAGGAGAACACAGGCAGCAACCTCTTTGACCTCAGCCGCAACAACTTCTTCCTAGGAACATCGCCAAAGGCAAGGGAAGCAAAGGCAAAAATGAACCACTGGGATTTCATCAAGATCAAAAGCTTTTGCACAGCAAAGGAAACAGTTAACAAAACCAAAAGACAACTGACAGAATGGGAGAAGATATTTGCAAACGACATATCAGATAAACGGCTAGTATCCAAAATCTATAAAGAGTTTATCAAACTCAACACCCAAAGAACAAATAATCCAATCAAGAAATGGGCAGAGGACATGAACAGACATTTCTGCAAAGAAGACATCCAGATGGCGAACAGACACATGAAAAAGTGCTCAACATTACTCGGCATCAGGGAAATACAAATCAAAACCACACTGAGATACCACCTCACACCAGTCAGAATGGCTAAAATTAACAAGTCAGGAAATGACAGGTGCTGGTGAGGATTCGGGGAAAGGGGAGCCCTCCTACACTGTTGGTGGGAATGCAAGCTGGTGCAACCACTCTGGAAAACAGCATGGAGGTTCCTCAAAAAGTTGAAAATAGAGATACCCTACGACCCAGCAATTGCACTACTGAGTATTTACCCTAAAGATACAAACATAGTGGTCTGAAGGGCCACGTGTACCTGAATGTTTATAGCAGCAATGTCCACAATAGCCAAAGTATGGAAAGAACCTAGATGTCTATCAACAGATGAATGGATAAAGAAGATGTGGTATATATATACACAATGGAATACTATGCAGCCATCAAAAGAAATGAAACCTTTCCATTTGCAACAACGTGGATGGAACTAGAGGGTATTATGCTTAGCGAAATAAGTCAATCAGAGAAAGGCAACTATCATATGATCTTCCTGATATGAGGAAGTGGAGATGCAACGTGGGGGGTTTGGGGGCTAGGAAAAGAATAAATGAAACAAGATGGGATTGGGAGGGAGACAAACCAAAAGAGACTTGTTAATCTCACAAAACAAACTGAGGGTTGCTGGGGGGAGGAGGGTAGGGAGAGGGTGGTGGGGTAATGGACATTAGGGAGGGTATGTGCTATGGTGAGTGCTGTGAAGTGTGTAAACCTGGTGATTCACAGGCCTGTACCCCTGGGGCTAATAACACATTATATGTTTATTAAAAAATTTAAAAAATTATTTTAAAAAATGTTAAAGGGACGCCTGGGTGGCTCAGTTGGTTGAGCGGCTGCCTTCGGCTCAGGTCATGATCCCAGTGTCCTGGGATCGAGTCCCACATCGGGCTCCTTGCTCATCAGGGAGCCTGCTTCTCCCTCTGCCTCTGCCTGCCACTCTGTCTGCATGTACTCACTCTCTCTGACAAATAAATAAGTAAAAATCTTAAAAAAAAAAAAAAAAAAATAGAACCACCCTATAATCCAGCAATCACACTACTAGGTATTTACTCGAAGAATACAAAAATACTAATTCGAAGGGATACATGAACTCTTATGTTTATCCACAATAGCCAAATCATGGAAACAGTCCAAGTGTCCATCAATCGCTGAGTGGATAAAGATGTGGTATGTACAGCATACACACACACACACACATGCATGTTACTCAGCCATAAAAAAAGAATGAAAACTTGCTATTTGCAACGACATGGGTAGAGGAAGAGAGTATTACGCTAAGTGAAATAAGTCAAAGACTATATACCATATGATCTTACTCATATGTGGAATTAAAGAAACAAAAAGGAAAAAACAAAACAAAGGAGCAAAGGGAATAAAGAGAAAGACATACTAAACTACAAGGAACAAACTGATGGTTACCTGAAGGAGGTGGGTGGGGGGATGAGTAAAACAGGTGATGGGGATTAAGGAGGGCACTTGTGATGAGCACTGGTGTTGTATGGAAGTGCTGAATCACTGTACTGTACACCTGAAATATCACACAGTATGTTAACTAAAATTTTAAAACTTTTTTAAAAAAGGGCTTTGATAAATGTATCCTATATGATCTAAGCCCCCAGCAAGAGACATAATATTACATGACGCTACCAAGTTCTCTGGTGCCCCTTCTCAATCCCCATGACCACTGCCTTAAAGGAAACAACATTCTGGGCCTTTTTCCATCACTGATTAAGTGTTGCCTGCTTTAGAATTTATATAAATGAAGTCATATTTATGTATTCTCTTAGGTAAAGCTTCTTTCCTGCTTAGCCTAATTGTGAAATTCATCCCTGTTCTGCGTATCCATAGTTCGTTACTTTTTACTGTTGAGTAGTATTCTGCTGTTTGGACACACAAGTTTGTTTACCTATTCTCCTGCTGATGGACACCTGGGCTGTTTCCAGTTGAAGCTACTATGAAACATTCTTGTACAAGTATTTTCAGGAATATACATTTTCATTTCTCTTGGGTAAACACCTAGGAGTAGAACTGCTGGGTCATGGAGTAGGTATACATTTACTTTTATAAAAAACCGCCAGACCTTTCTCCCAAGTGGATAAACATTTTAAAAATCATTACTGTTAACAATATTACCCAGGAAAGAAGCTGAAGAGGACAATGGACTTACTGAATATTCACATCTGTACTATAAAAATTCAAACAGTGTTACTTTCATTATTTGAAAAGAACAAGCCAAGAGTCGACATCTCATCTAAGACCAGTTCAGATTTCTTGAGTCCGCCTACACCGACACCAACTTCTAAAGAGGTCAGCAAACCACAGTACTGCCTGTTGTTGTAAATAAAGTCTTGAAACCTAGCTAGGTCCATTGGTTTACAAATGGTCTATTGCCATTTTCAAGCCACAATAGCTGAGCTGAGTAGCTGCAACAGACACCAAATGGCTGGAAAAGCCGTAAGTATTATTTGGTCCCTTAAAAGAAAAAGCTTGCTGCCTGCTCCTCTAATAAAGCATTTATATACTTGTTTTTTTTTTCATTTCAAAGTTACATTTAGAAACTTATCTTCTGCAACTTTTCTCCTACAGAAGAAACTAAAACCAAGAGATTTTAAATGAGTTATCTAAGCTTAGTTGATGTGTGGAACTAGAAATTAGGTCTATATTCTGAATCCTTGTCTGGTCATCTCAGGATATTGGCATACGTCTACGATTCATGAAGTAAAAACACATACATAATGCCCAGAGGCTCACTTTTACTATGGTGCCCCATCTGGAAACTTTAAAATGAATTCGTTTAGTGGGGCAGAATCATGGTAAGGTAAGGGGAATTATACCTTTATATACAAATTAAGACTTTCTGTGTGCAGCTATACTAACGTATAATACTCTCACCTTTAGCCCAAGAAATAGGTGAATCACAAGTAAATAACCAATTTGTGCATCCAAAATCAGAACAAAAAAAAGTGCTCTTACTATGTGTTAGATATTAGGGGGATATGCAAATATAAATTCTGATTTGTGAGAACACCAAGTTAGTAGGAGCAATGCATATAAGCAGCCATAATCCAGGATACAAAGTTTTAGGTGTTATACAAGACAAATGTGGTGTTATTTTCACCTAGGCATATATCAGAAAAAGGTCTCTGAAGTAGGGAAAAATTTATGATGCAGAGAGGAAGGGTATGGGGGAGGGAATGAACAGAGAATTCTAGATGCACCCTATGACAAGTGGTATACTGGAATAAGGTGGGCAACGACAGGTTATAAGGTTGGAAACTTAGTTCTAAGCCAATATGTAATAAGCCTGGAATGCCAGGATGTTTGGAAATTATTTAAACCTTCTGAAAGCAGTGGGGATCCAAACACAATTTTGGGGAACAGGAAGTAGCACAATCAAAGCTGTAGCTTTAAAAATAACCTGACAGCAATGAAGTTACACTGGTTTAGGTCACAATGATTCCAACGGACTCCTTGGATCTTTCTGGGGGATACCTCAGGAGTTAAGAGCTCACCTTCCCCAAAGTCAACAACACTACAACTTTTTTTTTAATAGCAGATAAAAATTGGAAAGCCAACTGTCTATCTGAAATTGGAACAACTATGGAAAAGTCACAAAAGCTCATCTGGTGCTTTAAGTTTTTAATCAGAGAATTTATGAGGAAAGGCATTACCAGATCCTGACACAGTGGGGCCAGGGTTGAGAGGGAGTGTTAAGAACCGTAAAATTTCAAACAGGTGGTTAGTATTATGAAGCTAGGAAAAGTGAACACCCTGATTTCCCTCTGAATGTGGGTTTTCATAAGATATGGTGGGGGGGGGCAGGAGTAGGGCAGAGGAAGTTAATTCCTGATTAATCTTAGTAGTGACAATGAGGGTGTAGATCAGATTTAAGAGACATTACAGATGTAGAACTGGCATGATCTGGCCAGGTTTAGAGCCCAAATGAAGAAAAACATAGTGATTCCTATTTTCAAAAACTGTAAATATAGGAGCAACTCACAAGAACTTCAGTAGAGGAAGGGGAAAAAAGCTATTTGCCAGATGATATATAAGGTAGTATAGTAACAGAGCTAGTCAAAATATCTAAGCCTCTCCCTCTCAGGTTTCTGAGATATACAGGAAGCAACTAAATCAGAGACATGTTAACCAAGTAAAATGTGTGAGTGATCTTTGCAATTGTTTTATGAGATTGCCAGGGAAGAAGATGAGGAGAAAACAAGGAAAGACAGCAGCTGGGAAATATACATTTAGGAAATGAGACAAGGAAAAACAGACAGGAAGGAATCAGAAATGATTAGAGAGGTACTGGGTGGGGACTGGTGGTGTTAAGGGTACATAAAGGGCCACTAATTACAGGTCAGAACCTGCCAAAGAAAAGTACCTTATGCCTTGGACATGGGTCAGTCCCAAAGTCATACCTTACTAAGGCATTAACATAATACTAAGCAGAAGTCACAAATAAGAGGCAGTCTATAAACAACTCAGTTACAAAGTTAAAACAGATATGTGAGAGGCTGCTAAGTTAAATAATTTTTTTCAGAAATAATTAGTAAAGCATCTTGCAGGACAGAGAACATAGTTACATAAATGCCCATTAAATCTGAGAGAACTTAAAAAAAAAAGCAAACAAAAAACAACCTTCATGCAGGTCTCATAACAGCAGTATAAGAAGCTGAATAGAGCAATAAGGCAGAAAGCAGACCTGGGTAATAACCGCATTCCTGTTACCTTAATCAGATGCACCACTCAGGCATGCCACAAACTCAGCTGAATCTCCAAAGACAAAGTTAAGTGGAAGCTTCATCTCAACACTGAACTTCTATGAAAACTCACTGTGGTAGTAAAAAAGGGGGGTAGGATGCCCAAACACTGGGGAACTATATACTATGATATATCAATACCACCAAAGAACATTTTTTAAAAAGTTGCAAAAATGGGGTGCCTGGGTGGTTCATTCAGTTAAGTGTCTACCTTCAGCCCAGGTCATGATACCAGGGTCCTGAGATCGAGTTCCACACTGGGCTCCTTGCTTAGCAGGGAGCCTGCTTCTCTCTCTCTCCCCCTCTGCCTGCCGCTCCGCCCCCGCTTGTGCTGTCAAATAAATAAACAAAATCTTAAAAAAAAAAAAAAAAAAAAAAAGACTGCAAAAAGACTAATTACATGGGAATATTTCATAATAGTGCTCATTCATTCAACCTATTCTTATTATCTTCCTACTAAGTGCTAAGCAACAGGTTCAGTGTTAGGGAATCAAAATTGAGTGAATAAGAAACTTATATTCTAGTAAATGGGCAAAAACACTACTACAAAAAAAATCATAAATGCTGTAACAGAAAAAAAACTATTATGGGATACACAGGAGCACTTGACACAGTCTTAAAGCAAAGAGGGGCTCAAAGACATTTACCAGAGATCAGGCTACCAAAGCCTGAGTACCCAGGCCAAGGAGAAGGAAAGAGAACACTCAAAAGCTAGGAAAGAGGACCAGAAGGGTCAGAGAATGGTAGAAAGAGATGACAAGAGAGAAACAAGTCAGTGAGATTATGAAGTGTGTGTGTGTCATGCTAAGGAGCCCCTGAGGGTAACAGAGATTTACATGAAGAGGTGTGTGAAGCACTTCATAGTCCTATGAAACATTTAATTGAAGCTCTCTGTCAGGCGGTTGGTTGTATTAACATAAAAAAGCCATACCAACTACAGATGTAGATTTGGGAATCTCAACATAGAGATAATAATTCTAGCAGGGTACATGGATGGTACCCACAGATGTGATGCAGAGGGCACCAAGGTTACTCCCAACACATCATCAACCTCTGAGGTGGCAAAGGAATAAAAACTATTCCCCCTAAATGTTAAGTGGTAAAACTAGGTATCTAACTCTGTATTTTAAATTTTTATTTATACATTTAAAAAATCTATTTACAAAAAGGAAATAAACTATTAAAATGTTAATAGGGGTTATTTAAGTGGTTAAAGATTACCGATGACTTATTTTTTAGGGTTAGTTTTTCTCCCTTCCATTATACAATCAGTGTTAAATGACTGGTCTTTAATCAAACATGACAACTACATGGAAATATTGCTACTAAAGACAGGCAGGATTTTAAACTTCTTTTACTACAACTAATTTAATTCTATAGATATGAACTGGAAAGTCAAAAAAAATCTAATTAATTTGGGGGCAGAGAAAGGTTGCTACTTTACAACAGTAAAACACAAACTACAGTAATTACAACATCTAGAATATAACACACAAACTTACCCCGTCCCCTCCCTTCTACTACCAGTCCAGGAAGTGCTGTCTCCTGCTGGGTGATGGCTCAGTACGCCTCTGCTGCTGCCGCTGCCACACCCACCACTGACCTTCATTTTTAGTCTGCACACAGGGTAAGGCAAGTCCTGTTACCTTCCCAACAGCGCACATTTTTGTAAAGTTTCTTTTTAATATGTCACACTCCACAGGACAAAGAACAACATCTTACAAAACTATGTGATATTGGGAAAATAAACACTCTTGCCTTCTCCCCTACAGTCAAACACCCAAGATGGGATGGAGTGTGATCTCCAAGGCAGAGCATTTACTGAGGCATGACCCAGAATGGGAGCAGGTGACTGAGAAAATGGCACTTCATGGATCTATAAAAGAAAAGGCTGAACAAAATGTAGGTGTTAATTAATTTGGTCCAGAATCCTGACTATGCTTAGAGATCAGCAACTCAAGTTTTAAGTTAGTAAGAACATAAAGCATCTACTGACAGATAGCCTTAAGATAATGAACTCCGAAGAAGCCCACAACAGACGTCATTAAATGACATTAAGTTGTAGCAGTTAAAAAAAAAACAAAACAGGGGTGCCTGGGTGGCTCAGTGGTTAAGCTTCTGCCTTCAGCTCAGGTCATGATCTCAGGGTCCTGGGATTGAGCCCCACATAGGGCTCTCTGCTCAACAGGGAGTCTGCTTCCCCCTCTCTCTGCCTACTTGTGATCTGTCAAATAAATAAATAAAATCTTAAAAACAAAAACAAACAAAAAAACCAAAAATGGTCTGGCCTTGGAGGTAGTCTAAAGGCCAAGGATCTACTCCTGAGTAAACTTTGACAAATCAGACCTATGAGTTCAATTTTCTCACCTATGAAGAGGGCACAGGGCTAGATTAGTGGCTTTCAAGTTTTTTGTTTTTGTTTTTGTTTTTTTTTAATATTGTATTTATTTATTTGACAGAGAGACACAGCGAGAGAGGGAACACAAGCAGGGGGAGTGAGAGAGGGAGAAGCAGGCTTCCCACCAAGCCGGGAGCCTGATGCGGGGCTCAATCCCAGAATCCTGGGATCATGACCTGAGCCGAAGGCAGACGCTTAACGACTGAGCCACCCAGGTGCCCCGGCTTTCAAGTTTTTGACTGTGAGCCACAATAAGAAACACATTTTACATCAGGGTTATCTGTATATACAAAATACAGAAAAGCTTCACAGAATATGTTTCCTTAGAATAAACTTATTAGGTAGAATAAAATGGTATTTTTACTACTCTATTATTCTTAAAAATGTTAACTGCAACACATGGTCCATTACAGTATAAATAACAGTAGAGGATCTCTAAGCTATCTTTCACTCTAATTATATATAATGCATTTAGGTATAATTATATATAATGCATTTAGGTTTAATATTTGCAACATAAATCACAAGATGCTAAATTTTCTTTGTCCTGTGTTTTCATACATGACAATTACTTACTCCTGATGTATCCTTACTGTTCAGCCTAAGAAACCAACTCTAGGTACACTTTGATCACCTACAGTGTGCTTTATTTTAGAAGGTTGTTGTGAAGATCAAATGAGGTGATATGTATGTAATGATTTTGAAACTGCCCAACATTCAAGAAGCTACTCAAAATCTTTTACACAGGGATGCCCAGCCAGCTTGGTAAGTACAGCATGCATGTAACTCATGATCCCAGGGTTGTGGGTTTGAGTGTCCAGCTAGGTATAGAGATTGCTTAAAAAAATAAAATCTTAAAAATTCAAATATTTTACATAGCCATTGCAAACAAGGCAATGTGGTGTAACCTGCAGTATTTTCATTTATCCCAAGTGTAAATGCCAAAACTACTTCTTAAATGTGTGGTTTTAGGGGCCCCTGGGTGACTGTCAGTTAAACGTCCAACTGACAGTCCAAAACGTTGATTTTGGCTCTGGTCATGATCTCAGGGTGGTGGGATCCAGCCCTGTATCAGGCTCTGCACTGGGCATGAAGCTTGCTTAGATTTTCTCGCTCCCTCTGCCCCTCTCCCCCATAAAAAATATATGCTTTTAATATATCCTTATAAAGTCTTTTATATCCTTTATAAAATCCTTAGGGTAGAGAAGGCTTTTTTCTACACACCAGCAGATACAGCAATTTTACCAAGGTCAAAAAAAAAAAAAAAAGGTAATTCCCCCACCCCCACATTTAAATTTAAAAGCAACTAGAAAAAAATTGCAAATCAGTTTCTAAAAACAAACAAAATAAAAAACACATTTCCAAATGTAAAGGTTACATATACCACATACGACCTTGAAATTCCACTAGTAGAAACATATCTCAAGAAATAAATTTATAATAATTTATGCTCAAGACTGAAGAGACTGGGAGGAGAGATCAGTATATACAATAAATTACTGGTAAACAAAAAAATCAGGAGATACTCATCTTTCCCTGGATATCTCCCACGAATACATAAACGACATATATTAATAAACATGTTTGTTTTTAAAAATCACGTAGTACATGGAACCATACAATAAAACATTAGCCATTAAAATGATGATATAGATCTTTATTAAAATGGTAAGATGTCGGACGCCTGGGTGGCTCAGTGGGTTAAAGCCTCTGCCTTCAACTCAGGACCTGGGATTGAGCCACACAGCGGGCTCTCTGCTCAGCAGGGAGCCTGCTTCTCAACCTCTCTCGCTGCTGCCTCTCTGCCTGCCTCTCTGCCCACTTGTGATCTCTGTCAAATAAATAAATAAAATATTTTTTTAAAAAATAGTAAGATGCCCACAATATACTCAAAATAATAAGCGGTCCCTGGGTGGCTCAGCCAATTGGGTCACCATCTCTTGGTTTTGGCTCAGGTCAAAATCCCAAGGGTCTTGGGTCGAGCCCCAGGTACAGGCTCCTTCCTTATCTGGTGGGGAGAGGGGTGTCTGCTTGAAAGATTCTCTCCCTCTGCCCCTCCCCCCAGCTCTCTCTCTAAAATAAGTTTAAAAAGAAATTATAAAGCAACACTTATTGAATGATCTCTTTTCTTTTAAAAAAACTAACATAACACCCTTTGAAGTTTGCCCAGATGTATACCAAAATATTAATAGCGGACATCTTTGTAGTGATGAGATCAGGCAGCTAGCCTGTACAGTGCCTTTCTGAAAATTAGAGCAAGATACCCCTTTTTCCAAGCAGACTCCCCATGCATGAGGACACACAGCCTTGGAGAATGGAGTATGGACTTCAGCCTCTTCAAACCACACCCACATATATCATTGGAGAAATGCCCTTATGTTGAGATAAGATTGCAGATAATTTATGACATTTTGCACTGGTTTACTACTATTCCAATAAACTCAGAAATGTGCTATTTGTTAAGAGTTAACATTTATTTTCAATTTTGAAAAAAGGTCTTGCTTTAATCCTTCTAAAATAAATCGCAACTTGTAGTACTGTGGCCACCCTTATATAATGACTGACTACCTTTGACCACTGTGCATATTATTTATGTAAGGGCATATACCCAATAAAATCTCAACCTCAACATCATATAAATACAAAGGTTAGACAAGAAGCACTCTGCAGTAAGAAATGTCATCTAACAAAAAATGAAGGTACTTATTACTGGAAATGAGAAGGCACTGAGGAAGATAGTCTACAAACATTAATGGCTCTCCACCACTCAAAAATTCCTTTAGCAAAAAGGTAGCACATTCTAGAAGCAATAATAACTTCACCATTTTCCCCCCCTTTTAACTCCGGATGCAAGATATATTTCCTCTTCACATTAGTGGGTTCCCAAAAGACAGCTATCTAAATAAAAATCATGAAGTGTTAGTTAGGCAAGGCATCTGTAAAATAATAAAACCGCTGGACTAGGATTAAAGGACAACTGGGTTCTTTTCTTGGCTCTGTGGAATATGTAATTTCACACAAAACAAAATCACAACCTCTTTAGATCTCATTTTTCTCATTTCTAAACTGGGAATTGGGCTAAAAAACCTCCAAGGCCCCTTTCAGCTTGTGATAGGACTTTAAGCCGACTTTCCAGTCCGGAGGAGCCGACTTCAGTCAGTAGCAACGGTTTATTTTCTGAGTCATAGCTAATTTACTCTCTTCATGCTTCTCTTAAAGATGTCGTGCCCAAATAGTTCTCCCACTCTAGAAATTTATTCTCACCCAGAAAAAAAGAGGTCAAGACCCACTAAAACGTTTTTCAGAGGGCAGGAAAAAAATAAAAAAATAAAAAAGCACTAGTCCTTATTCAGAAGAAAAAAAGAGAGAGAGAGAGAGACACCCTGAAGCAGTACTACATTGGTGGATGGTTTAAATATTTTTTAAAACAAAGAACTCATACACAAAAAAACATACACAACCATCACACGCTTTGAAGGCACAAAAAACTGTGCCACCTGGGATTTACGTTCCCCAAAAGAAGCCTATTTGCTAGGAAGAAAACGTCTGTAATTAAAAAGGAATCAGGCAGGAATCAACCTTTTTACGGTCTTTTCACTGTCCAAACTCGAGCATTTTCGTGTACCAAGTACTTGGGTAATTAACTCACCACGGCACATTCGTGCCACCCACCCACTTAACACTCACTCGCACTCTTCCGACCCGGGTGGCAGCGTGGACGAGTCACAAGATAGCGGCGAGAGTGGAAATTTCCTCTCCCCGGGCGTGGGGCAGGGTCTGGCTTCCCCGAACCGCTGGGCGCCACCGGCAGCCTCTGCCAGGGCCTCTCCCGGACGGCACGCTCGGTACAAAGGGAGGCCCGGGCGCTCGGCCCCCGCACGCTCGGGGCTCGGCTTCGGGCAGGGGTCGCCGGCCTCCAGCGCCGCTCGGGGCGGGAGGCCGGAGCAGCACGTGCGCTCGGCACCCGGCGGGGGCTGCCTGCCGGCCCTGCCGCCTCGGGAACCAGCAGCGGCCCGACCGCCACGCTAGAAATGAATGGGGCCGCGCGGCCCCTCCTCCGTCGCCGCCCTTACGAGAGTCTGGCAGCCCCGGCCGAAAACCGCTGTGCGCGGCGGACTCTGCGGCCGCTCTAAGGGCCCCGCGCGGGGAGCCATCTCCCGCCTTTCCTTTCCCACCCGACCCCGCCCGGCGTCCCCCGGACCGCGGCCGGCCCCGGCGCCCAACCGCCGCCCGCTCACCCCAGCTCTTGGCGGTGCGCCCCAGAAACTCTCCGGTGGTCGGGTTGTAGATGAAGAGCTTCCACTCGGCTAGGCTCTGGTTGAAGGACTTCTTCTCTTTCTTCGTCATGGTGTGTGTGCAGACGGCGAGGGGAGCGGCGGCCGCGGGGATGAAGGCGGCAAGGAGCGCGGAGGCGCGTCCCGGCTCAAGCGGCACAGCCCGGCGGCAGCGGACAGCGGGACGGCCAAAGACACCACCTCGCTGCGGTGCGCACTCGAGCCTACTGCGCCCCGCGAGCCCGGCGGCCGTTCGGGCCGCGGGAGCCTGACGTCTCCGCCCGCCGCAACCAATCCGCGAGCCGCTCGGCCCGCGCCGCCGCCGCCGCCGCCACTGCCTCCCGCCCGCCGCCCGGCGCCGCTCTTTTCGGCAAGGACGCCCCGCCCCGGGCCGCGGCCCCGCCCCCCGCTTCCCTCCCCTCCCCCCCCGAGCCGAGCGCCTCCCCGCCCCCAGTCGCGGGACGCTCGGGCCTCCCTTACCCCTGGTCAGAGGAGCAGAAACCACACTAAGCAACTTTAAAAGTCAGGAGGGCTTCATAAGCAAATTTATAATAACGAGCCAAAGGTGTGCGCTCCTGACCCGCAGGTTTCTCAGGAGGAGTCTGGGGAGATGCTGGGGACAACCGGGCATCAACTTCTTGCCTGAGGTGACGCGGGACCGGAGAACACCGAAGCGGCTCCTGTCAGCCCGGGTAGTCTACACCGAGGGGGGGACTTCCCCACCCTCTCCCAGAACGGCCTCGCACACCATTTCCGGCGTTCTCTTTTGGGCTCTGTGACGTGACTCAGTCAGCCGCAGGGTCCCGTGAGGCAGCTCGTGTAGGGCATCCTACTGCTCAGAGAACGTCCTTGCCTGGCTCTTCTGAAGGGGTTCACCGGGAATCGCGGGCCAATGGAAATTCCATCCCAAGTATAACTAAGTAGTAACTGAACAGTCGAATTTTCTCCAGATTCAGTTGAATGTATCAAGGAAATTAGTATGTAGGCTTTCCTGCGTTTCCTGTCAGCTGTAAGACCTGCTTTTGCTGAGACAGGGTCTACGGGAAATCAATTCTTGGTTTAGCGTTGATTCCCTACAGAAAGTTCCCGGCTTTTCATCTTTCCCACTGCGGTGGATGCTCCCGGTGGTGGGAGCTGAGGGTGCAGCCGACGTTCTCCTACACGAGATGGAGCTGAAGAGTACAGGGCAGGGCGACCGGGGTGACAGAATGGAAAGAAATAGAGGAGTTAGGGCAGAAGGGGCGTTTTTTAAGGAAAAATAAATGGAGCACCGCTCCTATTTTATTGGCGAATAAAAAATTATGAACGAGGAAATGTAGCACGCGTATTATATTTTGGAATAATTGCATTATAATCCATCTGGAAGTTTAAACACAGCATGCAAATGCTTTAAAGGAGTAATGGGTAAAGAGATTCTGGCATCTCTTGTTTCCTCACTTTGCTTATTGAAGCAAGGAATCACGGAGTACGTCTCTCACCAATGGAAAAGAAGCAGAAGACTTTATTACTGTAACATAATTCCCAGCCATCTTGCCTTTAGCAAAGCTATTTTTATCTCATTAAAAATTTAACTACAAATTAACAGGGTTGATAACAGGCTTTTTCGTTTAGGTAAGAGGTGAAGAAGTACAGTCTGATTGAAATAAAATATAAAACCCATCTGCTTTATTTATCTTGTGTGTCTCTGTGTATGCTCATAACAAGCACATTTTGGGAAATAATTACCTGGTACACACAAAGAAAACATGGTTAACAAGAACATTTTGCAAATAGTGTTTCAAAGATTGAGTGCTGTCAGATTTGTAGTTTGCATATTTTTGGTGGTCCTCAATATGATTTTCATATGTACTGCTTTGTGCTTTTCCAAATAAATATTTAAATACAAATATGATTCAGTAAGTAGTTTGAAAACCCATGCCTAGTTTAGAATAGTAACTGATCCAATAGATTTCAGTTTGGGGAAAAGTTGATATTCCACTCCAAAATACAGACACTATTTATTTCTCTGATATATGATACTTGAGTATTACCCAGAAGAGAAAATACTGAGTGTACCGGGGAATAGGAGACCTCCATGTTTGAGCAGATACAATATCAACTTTTTAAAAGATTTTATTTATTTGAGAGAGAATGAGAGAGAGAGAAAGAGAGAGCGAGCATGAGAGGGGTAAGGGCAGAGGGAGAAGCAGACCCCTTGCTGACCAGGGAGCCGGATGCGGGGCTCAATCCCACAACTCCAGGATCATGACCTGAGCTGAAGGCAGTCGCTCAACCAACTGAGCCACCCAGATGCCCCTATAATATCAAATTTCATCACAACTTTTACCATACCTCATTTTTCTTTTCTTTCTTTTTTTTTTTTAATTATTTATTTGTCAGAGAGAAGCAAAAGCGAGCACAGGCAGACAGAGGCAGAGGGAGAAGCAGGCTCCCTGCCAAGCAAGGAGCCCGATGCGAGACTCAATCCCAGGATGCTGGGATCATGACCTGAGCTGAAGGCAGCTGCCTAACCAACTGAGCCACCCAGGTGTCCCACCTCATTTTTCTTTTAAAAGAAAAGTTATTTTGCCAGGATTCCTGCTAAAATTTTAATTTCAGATAGACAATGATAATTTTTTTTAAAGATTTTATTTATTTATTTGACAGAGATCACAAGTAGGCAGAGGCCAGCAGAGAGAGAGGGAGAAGCAGGCTTCCCACTGAGCAGAGAGCCCGATGCAGGGCTCGATCCCAGCACCCTGGGATCATGACCTGAGCCAAAGGCAGAGGCTTAACCCACTGAGCCACCCAGGAGCCCCTGGAAAATTTTTTAATATAAGTATATTCCTTGCAATATTTGGGATATATTTAGACTAAAAATTATTATCGACCTGAAATTCAAATTTACCTGGATATCCTGTATTTTTATTTGCTAAATCTTGCCACTCTACCTGTAGAGGATACCTGTGAATCCCACAGGAATAATACTGATCATTTATACATAGTTAAGTCCTAGGCCCTATACTACTTGCTTAGTGTGATATATTTGTTAATCTTCACAAGTACCCTAAGAGGGAGATACTGTTTCCCTAATTTTGTAAATGAGGAAATTGAGGTTTAGAGAAATTAAGTAACTTTCCCATGGTCAAAAAGCTATCAAACAACAGTACATTGATTCAAATTCCCATCGTTCCTCCCAACCACTCAGTACTGGTTCCCCAGTGAATGATAGCAGAGCTCTGGGGAAACTTCACAAAGCTGAATGAGGTGGAATGAGATCAAAATGAGAGGAAATGGTTGTGGGGCACTTGGTTGAGAATTCTCTCCAGTCAGCAGAATCCATTTTCTGCCTTCTATGGGCATAAACAAGATCTTTTGGCTCCTAATTTGCTAAAATTGTTAGTTTATTCCTGAATCTTAGAATCATGTGTACAGAAAAAATATTTCAGTTCTTATAGCAGCATCTTATTTATAATTTGGTGTTATAACTGATGTGACTTTGATACTAAATCACTGAAAGGCCATTATTTGTCCCTAGGAGGATACTAAGATTTCCTTAGAAATAGTCCTTTCTTATTACAGCAGCTACAACTGTGTTGGCATTATTGTATCCAAGAAACATAGTCATGAACAAATATTTCTCTTTATAGAAAATGTCCTTGTCCACACATTAGTTTTCATATTGAATGCTTTTACTAATCCTTTAACAAACAACATCTCTACACCCTTTGCAGATTAAAAGGTAGATACCTGCATTATTAATCATCTTAAATTAAATGAACCAATGTTTTTGTAAAGCGTGACATAGTATAAGCCATAGAAAGTGCTCTGTTAAATGGTCAGGATTTTTTGTTGTAATTTTTAATACTGCCATTCATTAGATTAGGTGACTTTGAAAAAGTGTATGATATGATCTAATGGGATAATTTACTAAATGAAAAATAAATTCAAATGACCAACTCAATGTGAATTACTTAATAATTTGGTTATAAAAATTAAAAGGAGGGGGCACCTGGGTGGCTCAGACCTTAAGCATCTGCCTTCAGCTTAGGTCATGATCCCAGGGTCCTGGGATGGAGCCCAGCATCAGGCTGCCTGCTTAGCAGGAAGCCTGCTTCTCCCTCTCCCACTGCCCCTGCTTGTGTTTCCTCTCTTGCTATGTCTTTCTTTGTCAAATAAATAAATAAAATCTTAAAAAAAAATTTACAGGAAAAGTGAAGGTATAGGTGAAACAAGAATGGCAGAAAGTTGATATTTATTGAAGCTGGGTGAGTCCATGGAGTTCATAATATTTTGAAATTTTTCATAATAGAACTTGTTTTTTTTTTTTAATGGGGCAAAGGTTAGGCAATTTTTCTGGTTCACCTTGTTGGAAAATAACCAAGAGAAGGTATAGTTTTAATAATTTTCAAAAGAACTATTTAAAAAGAAGCTGACCTCAGAGAAACTATTCTAGTGAACTCAGGAAAATTTGAGAAGCCCATGTATCCATAAAACAAGTTTATATATATCTGCATATTTACATATAGATATATAGAGCAATCAGAGACCAAAAAAAGAATTTTTTGGAAATTTAAAATATAATTAATTACACTAATTAAAAAAAATCAGGGGCGCCTGGGTGACTCAGTGGTTAAGTACGTGCCTTCAGGTCGGGTTGTGATCCCAGGGTCCTACAAGAAGTCTGCTTGTCTCCTTCCCTCTGCCTCTCCCCACCCCCCCCAACTCTCTCAAGTAAAAAAATAAAAAGTAAAAAAAAAAAAAAAAAAAAAAGGTAAACAGAAAGGCTGAAAGAAAAAGTCAGGAGACTTTTTACACTCCCAAAGTGTAAAGCAAAAAGACAAAGGGGAAGAAATATTTTTAAAAGTCAAAAGCTGTATCAGGTCAATCCAGGGAGGATAACAGTCAACTAATAGTTCCAGAAGGAGACAAGAAAACTCAGGAGAAAAAATATGAGAGGAATAATAAAACATTTCTTAGAGATAGGATAGGAGTCTTCAGAGTAAAAGGGCTTACCAAGTGCCACACAAAATCAAAGAAAATAAACCCCTATGTCACCATAAACTTGTGATTTTATTGTACATTAAGTACTAAGAGAAGATTCTAAAAGCTTCCAGAGAACAAGCAACAGGTCAACTACAACAGAACAAAAATTTAATTGGCACTAGTCTTCTCATCAACAGCACTCAGTGCCAGAAAACAGTAGAGCGCTGCTTTCAGAGTTCTGAGGAGCTGAGTATCGTAACTGGCTAGGCTATCACTCAGCTATAAGGGTAAAATGAAGGCATGTTCAGACATGTAAGAACTCAGAAAGCTCACCTCTCAAAAATTCTTTCTGAAAAAATCGATTAAGGATGGAATAATAAAAAGAAAAAGGAATCCAAGAATCAGAAAAGCCTGAAATCCAAGAAACACTGAACCCTAACCCAATGAAAGGAAGGCCTAGAATGATAGCTGTACAGCAGACCAACTGATACTGAACTGGAGAAGAATGTCCTCAGGCAGAGAGTGGACTCCATGCCACAGAGACTGGGATCAAAATCCGGGGCAAATTTAGTCATATAGTGAAGGCATGTGCTTCCTTTGCTAAGAGGAAAAATGAAAAGCAAGGAAAACTGCATCCCAAATATAAAGCAAACTAAAATGTGTTATTATTTGGTGCTTCTAATGGAGTATTTGAAAATGTAATTATATAATCCTGATGTTTGAAGCATCTCTCCCAGTGCTATGGGCCAGTGATACAGATTTGCCTTTTCTATTCTGATGCATTTTCCTCTATAGTGAACACTATTTACATAAGCAAAATAGTATAATTACACTTTATTGGCTTTCAATATTTAGTGTCAACTGAATGCCCATTCACAGAACAAAATGTGAACGTTATAAATTCTAACAATATAAAAGTGGCTCAGTTGGTTCAGCAACTGCCTTCGGCTTAGGTCATGATCCCGGAGTCCTGGGGTCGAGTCCCACATCAGGCTCCCTGCTCCATGGGAAGTCAGCTTCTCCCTCTGACCCTCTCCCCTCTCATGCTCTCTCTCTCACTGTCTCTCTCTCAAATAAATACATAAATAAATAAAATCTAAAAAAAATAATAATAAAAGTAGTGCTGGAGTGGGGAAGTGGTGAAGTCAAGAGGTCCATGGAGGAGAGAGAGTTGAAGGGAAATTTAGATGTGCTCGTTCTCTTACATAATAAATAAGGTAAGAGCTGTCAAGAGGTGCTTTCTGCCCCTGGACACCACTGAATAAGCATCATTAAAGTCCCCCCTCCCACCGCTATCATTTCTAAGTCAGAGACTCCCAAAGAGCCCGAACAGCTGCAGAAGCTCTTCATTGGGGGGTTGAGTTCTGAAACAACTGATGAGTGTCTGAGGAGCAATTTTGAGCAAGGAGGAACACTTACGGACCATGTGGTAATGAGAGATCCAAACACCAAGCCTTCTAGAGGCTTTGGGTTTGTCACCTATGCCACTGTAGAGGAGGTGGAGGCAGCCAGCAATGCAAGGCCTCACAAGGTAGATGGAATTGTTGTGGAACCAAAGAGGGCTGTCTCAAGAGAAGATTCTCAAAGACCTGGTGCCCACTTAACTGTGAAAAAAATGTTTGTTGGTGGCATTAAAGAAGACAGTGAAGAACCTCATCTAAGAGATTATTTTGAACAATATGGGAAAACTGAAGTGGTTGAGATCATGACTGACTGAGGCAGTGGCAAGAAGAGAGGCTTTGCTTTTGCAACATCTGATGACCATGGCTCTGTGGACAAGATTGTCCTTCAAAAATCCCATCCTGCCAGATGCCTGGGTGGTTCAGTGGGTTAAGCCTCTGCCTTTGGCTCAGGTCATGGTCTCAGGGTCCTGGGATCGAGCCCCACATCAGGCTCTTGGCTTGGTAGGGAGCCTGCTTCCCTCTCTCTCTCTCTGCCTGCCTCTCTGCCTACTTGTGATCTCTCTCTGTCAAATAAATAAATAAATAATCTTGAAAAAAAAAAAAATCCCATCCTGTGAATGGCCACGACTGTGAAGTAAGGAAAGCCCTATTTAAATAAGAGATGGTTAGTACTTCATCCCAGCCAAAGATGTCAGAGTGGTTCTGGAAACTCTGGGGGTGGTCATGGAGGTGGTTTGGGTGGAGGTGGTTTGGTTGGTCACGGAGGAAACTTTGGTGGTGGTCAAGGTGGTGGTGGCTATGGGGGCAGTGGGGATGGCTATAATGGATTTAGTAATGATGGAAGCAACTTTGCAGGTGGTAGAAGCTGTAAGGATTTCGACAATTACAACAATCAATCTTCGAATTTTGGACCCATGAAAGGGGAAAATTTTGGAGGAAGCAGCTCTGGCCCCTATGGTGGTGGAAGCCGATACTTTGCCAAACCACGAAACCATCCCGGGACTCCAGGATCATGACCTGAGCTGGAGTTAGTCGCTCAACCAACTGAGCCACCCAGGCGCCCCCCTTTGTTGTTGTTGTTGTTTATAAAACTCAAATGTTCCTGCCAAATTTGAGGTATTCGATTCCTTAATCAAAAATATTTTATGAGCATTGTCATTCTACATGTGACAGTTTATTTCTGATTGTTACCATGGAGGACTAAACGCTAAAAAGATGTGTAGTTTCAGAAGACAGTTCTTGACATTCTAGTGGGACCATCAGATTGCTCATAGACTCCTACATCTCTGGGGGGAGAGATCCTTGAGATCAGCTGGTCTAAGCTCCACTGTTAATAGAGGAGAAAACTGAGTCTCAGAGACAGAAATATTTGACACAGGAAGTTCATGAGGTAGATAAAGGGACCAGAGAGCATTCAGCTCCTGGTGAGACCTTCTTTCTGTTACAATGTGTTGTTTCCTCAGCTCAGACACTCATCACCAAAAATATCAGTGTTTACGAAACAAGAAACTCGTTTAACATGGGCTTCAGTAAACCTGGAAATCATGATTCTCCAGAAATTCTATAAATAAAAAAATGTTGCCCCTCAGAGGTCAGGCGTAATGATGGTAAACAAAATTCTTTCCATATCCTGAAGTCTAGGGCATCCTTCTATGAATAAGGAAATGTGGGCTGAAAAAATAGTAGGTTCTATCTATCCATATTCCATCTTTATTTGAACAAAGGTATCTACCAAATCATGATCAAGACTCATTTCCCTCTATTCAAATAAGCTGTGGGTTTCTGGTGTGGTTGCCAGACAACTCCTAGGGCAAAGTTGGAGCAATTCAGAACTTGAATCCAATTTTCTAGTTCCAGGATTGTGTTATCTGATAGTATTAATAAATAACTGACTTATTATTTCAACAATCTCTTTTCCTTTCAGTTTGATGTTTTGTATTTAATGGAAAATAATTGTGTCAGAGGAGTGACTGTGTTCTTTTAAGAAGGAACTATCTGCCACAATCCGACTAAGAGGAACATGAGGGAAAATTTAAATGTCACATTAGGCAATATCTCAACATTATTTCCTAAGAGACTTGATAATGTCTCCAGGGCCGTGGGAATTCAAATTCTTTGATTCTAATTACTGTGTTGCAACCGTCTCACTCTATTACCATAACTTAATTACTTTTACACAAATTCATTATCTCTAGTGCACTTGTGTACAAGTATATAACTGCCCTACTGGCAATATTATGAGGAAAATGGTCTTTTGGTTAAACGATGGTTTGGGAGTTCGGAAATCCCCATAAATGCATATTGTGTTTCAACTTCCTGCAAAGTACAAAAGTTTATGTTAGTTAATGATCTTTCCATATCAAGACAGAGAAAACAAACTCAGACTGACTTAAACTATAAGGAGAATTTGCAAGTGAATATAGCTTGAAGTCCAGAGGTTTACTGACCTTAGGAAAGGTTTGACCCGGGGCCCAAATGAAGTAAATAAACCTTGGATTCTTGCTTTCCACTTATTGGTTCCATTACCATAGGGTTAGTTTCCAGAAGCTTCTGGGCCTACATATTTCCAGGTTCAGATCCAGCAGAAAAGAGAGTCAGCATCCTCAATAGCTTGAATAAAACTCCCCATTGTAGTCTCATCAGCCCCCTACTGCCCTGACTTACGACTGTGTTTGTCCTAAACCAACTCTGAAGGCCAGAGAGATGGGATATGCTGATGGGGTCAAGCCCAGGAGAGTCCACTTTTGACCTGGGTGTGGGGTCAATTCCTCTCAAACACATGATTCAGAAATTTCCAATAGTGTTAGGGAGAGGGAAGGGGAGATAAATCTTACAACCTTCTATTTAAATGCCTTCAAAAACTACATCTCAACCTAAGTCATTCTTATATTCACTTATTCATTCAACTAACATTTTTTCAGGGCTCGCTATATGTGAGGTCTTGACTCCATTCTTTTTCACTCCATTTCCAGGTTCCCCCTTAAGAACAAGAGCAAAGTCCAAGATATGGACCCCAGAGTGGGGGCAGAATTATGAGAGAGATTAGGAAAACTGGTTTCCCACAACATCCATATTTTTAGGACTCATTCCTTACATTTTCAGCTTTCTGAGAAAGAAAAAGAAACAGCATCCCATGTCTTCCAGCTGTACCATTCACAATTTGGAGGTTAACAGACTCATTAAAGCCCACTCACAGGGCTGGATTAAGAATCCTCAGTCTAATGTGATCACGAAGATGTACAGGTGGTCCTCTTCAGTACACAAGATCTACAATGCTAGTATGTTTTGACAGTGACATTTGAAACAGAGTCTTGCTTTTCTGAATGGCCAAAGAAAGAAAAGCACATTCTAGTTCTTCATCCCTCTTTTTTTTTTTTTTTTTAATTTATATATTATGTCTGCTGAGCAGAGAGCCCGATGTGGGGCTCAATCCCAGGACCCTGAGACCATGACCTGAGCTGAAGGCAAAGGTTTAACCCACTGAGCCACCCAGATGCCCCAAGCACATTCTACTTCTTAGAAGAGATCACCTTTTATCTAAGTTGAGGAGAGAGGTAGTTACAGCATATAGTGGTAGGGCTTGGGTTCCCAAATGCCACCCTAGTCCTGGGTGGAGTTAGATCAGAAAACTTACTCTCTTGAGCACATGGGTTATACAAAATAGGAAAGATAGGGAGTGTTCATGTATTTCAATGTTCCCACTGACTGAGCCGGAAGCAGCAAGAGAGATAACAGATGATTAAGGCCCCTCTCCAGGCTCCCTTTGAGAAAGAAGCCTTTGGGAAAACACATGCAGAAAATGAGAGACAAATAGAACCGAAATGTTTTTAACCATTCCTTGATTTTGTCTGCCCTGTTTACAAAACATTCTGAAATAACCAAAGGAAGTTGCTACATATCTAGGATATCATGAGGATGGGGATTTTGGCATTTATAATACGTTAAGCACAGCTGCTCCTTTTTTTTTTTTTTTTTTAACTAAACTCATTAGATCTGTGGACCTTGAGGATCCTTTCTATTTCTTTTTCTGGGGAGAATAAATGCTTTGGCATTTAACATGGATGCTCTAATCCTACTAGTATAAACTATGGGACTTGTTCCAGTGCCCTTGCTTGACGGTAGGCACAATGAACATAAACTTGGAAGGTAGGAGAGGAAAGGGAAAAGAGAAGACAAATGGAAAAGTAGAGAAAGGCAAGCAGCAGCCCTTTGACCCAGCTTGGCAAAATGGTAGGAAAAAAGATGTACCTTAATTTTTACCAAGGTTTGACCTCATGCCCCCAGTAAATATTTTAGTGAAAGTCCTTTAGGTGTTGTTGAAGGGACAATGACAGTGCAATAGAAAGAGGGGCTCTTATCCCTAAGACGACGCACATTGGCCAGGAGGAAAGTGAAATCCAAGCTTTAGTCCCCATCTTGTTTCTAGGCTCTTCCTTCGCAGGACATTCCCAAGAGTGTGGCTTTTCAGCTGACACTGCTACCTGTTACCTGTGGCCTTTCGGGATGGAGTATGGAGTCTCTCAAACAGGCTAGTACCAGCAGAGATTAACTTCCTTTTGTGTTGTCCAGATTTACAAATAGAGCTGATCCTCAAATAGTTCTTCTGGAAGTAAGGACAAGGTGTTTATCTGCCAGTCTTCCTAAGAAGGGCTTAATTAGGTGACGTCTTTCAAGCACTTTGGACTTCTCAGATGAGCCAGCCTTCTCGAATGAATGCGCTTTGATTACTGCAATTAACTTGGGAGTCAGAAGGGGGGTTTACGCACATTAAACATAAGACTTGTCTTCATAATTTCTTCCAGATTCGGCTCCTTTTAAACTTAAGTGGGTCTTCTCCTAGCAGTAATTTGTCAGCCGTTTCTGACTGCACTTGATATTCTGAAGAAGTTGTTCATTTGTCTAGTGTGAGGAACTTGGCTTAGAGCTTTGCTTGGCTCCTGACTACTTCCACCTCCCACCCGCAGACCCAGCACTACCTCCAGCTCTAGGAACAATGCTTACGGGCAGGAGGTCTCCAGAGCCCTGGCGGTAAACTCACTGGCTCAGGATACGGTTGGTCTTGCTCTTTCCTGCCACTGCTTTGACCTTGGTTTCCGGGTTTCTAGTAACCAAGTTATCTGCCTACTTTCTTCTTCATGGCTGACCCTTGGTCTGTTCCTGAGTCCTTAGTGATTGCATTTCCCTCCCAGTTGCTCAGTGAGATCATTACCCTCTATTTCCTCCAGGGACTGGAGGACCCTGATTCCTAAACTCTGCTTGAGTCATCTCACTTTCCTTGGCACGCAATCACTTACCTAACACAGGTATGAGAGCGTTAGTATTTTCATGTAAGGCATATATCTTTTATTTTTAACAAACAGAAAATTTTACACTTGAGCTATTAAACTTACTGAATGTGCTGAGTCTCACTGAAAACAACTCATTAACTTGCCTTACACTGAACTGTTATCAGCTGACAGGAATAAGATGGGCCCTATAAACTAAGCAATCGCCTAACACCTCATAATATAAGCAGAAAGAAGCTGAAAGATTAATAAAAATATGGATGAACATTTCAATAAAATGTGAACCTACCATAATAACCATTTGGTCAAGAATCCCATTTTAGTTTTTACAAGACATGAAAAGTTTAAGAATTAAGAATCATAGCCATAACAATTGCCATAATCATCTTATTGTTTAAAACAGGAGGGAAAAACTGATATAGAAATTGATATATTCTATTTTTGTCTCTAAGTTATGTTGGCAGAAAAAAATGTGCTTCAACTTCATAAGTAAGAATTTGTTTGGAGAATCTTTTCTTAAAGACAGGAGTTTCTGTCTCTATTTTATCACACTGAAAAGGCCCAATACCCCAATGGCAGCATAGGATTTACAAAGAAAAGAATTCCCTTTAGAAATGGTATATGAAAATATTTAGTTGTTGTATGAGCATCATATATGACCAATACATGCAAAATGAACTGTAAAGCTCTCACACTTTTTCTGGGCTCTGAAACCATTGATAGCATTTATGGCATTTATGCTGTTACAGTTTGATAGAGCCCATATTTTTTAGTAAGGGCATTTTCAGCTGCCTATAACAAAAACCAATTTTTTAAAAAGTGGTTTATACAAAAAGAATATATTTTTCCCATGCAGGAGGTGCCAGAGTTGGTTCAACACTCAGCAGCATCATAGAGAATCCAAGACGTCCCATCTCATTCTCAGTGGGTCAGCCTTGTGTTTCTTCAGGGTCCCAGCAGGTTCATAGGGACATGTCCCCAAGCACGGAGTGAGGAGCAGGGTCTCCTCACAGATATCCCTTTCTTATTGTTGGTGAAGAAAACCTTTCCCAAAAGCACCCCTCTCTCCCTCTTCTGCCATCTCATTGACCAGAACTTTGTCATACAGTATCTTTAGTCAAAAAGTGATTAATCTGCTCTTGGTAAGTTTTCTACCTTTACTAAGCCATGAGACATTGCATATTCTATGAAGCTTATCTGCCTTTTAAAGTCTTGGTAGTACTCACCCTGCTGAGCTGTGTGGACTTCTTTTTTTGAAGATAGATCTTTGACTACCTATTTTTTATGCTATTATTGGTAAATTCATTTCTTGAGTTGTTTTTGGAATTTGCATTTTTCTAGAAAGTTACTCTTCATAGTCTGGATTTTTAAAGTCATGGGAATAAAGTTGTAGATAGCATGTAAAAATTTTTTGATCTGAAAAATTTTTTTAAAAAAATCTCTGCATCCTGTTTTCATTTCTAATGTTCTTGTGTCTTTTTTCTTTCTTTCTCTGCTAGATAATACTTGCCAAAGGCTTTCTTTGTTTTGATCTTGTCAAAGCACAGAATTTAAGTCTATTGTTTATGGTTTTCTATTTCATGTTATCTTTCTTATCTTTATTAATTCCTTCCTTCTCCCTTCTTTGGTTTACATGTTATTTCTTTTCTAGTTTCTACAATTGAAAGTTAAGTTCATTTATTTTCAGTCTCTCCTGCTTTCTAACATCTGGATTTAACATCATAATTTGCTCCCTGAGAAACAATTTTGTTATGATTTAGAGTTTTAGATACTTTGTTCTCACTGTCATCGGTTTCTTAATAATTCTACTGCCCCACCCTGTGGGAGAGTTATACCCCACACCATTGATGCTAGACTCAGCTGCTTGACTTGAGCTAGCTGATAAATATGAGTGGAAGTGAAACCGACATTTTGAGTCATGATCTGATTCATCATCTTTTTACTTCTGAAACAATGTGCTAAGACAGGCCTGCTCTTTCAGCCTGCACACCAGGCTGAAGATGACACAGAGAGTAGCAGCTGACCTGGGGCACTGATGTAGTGGTAGTTATAGTTAGAAATGAATCCTTGTTTATTCTAAACTCTTGAAACAGCCTTAAATACTTCACGATTCATGTCTAAAGAGTAACAGCATCTTCCTATAGAGATAAAAATTGAATTTTCATATTTAAAGCAATTAATGATGATTTCTTAATATCATCTGATACTTACTACATATTTAAACTTCCTCATTCGGCCCCAAAATGTCCTTTCTAGTTGGCTTGTACAAACCACAAACCAATCCAGAACCATACGTTCTATTTAATTGTTATGTTTTTAATCTACCTTTTAACCTAGAACAGTTGCTTTTTTTATTACATCCATTTGTTGAAGAGCCCAGGCCAGTTGTCCTAAAGAATGTACCACCTTTTTAGCTTGTTTGCTTCCCTATAATGTTGTTCAGCTTATTCCTCTATCCCCTATAATTCATGTAAATAAGTTAGATATAAACCTTTGGTTAGATCCAAGTTACACATTTTGGCTAGAATGCAATATATGTGATGTTGTATACTTCACACCGCATCACAGCAGAAGACACATAATAGCTGTTGATCTCACCATTAGCAATGGTGATGAGATAGATGATCACTAGATTAAACAGGAACAGCCTCTCCCTCCATTATATAGTTATACTTTTATCTCTTATGGCCAGCAAGTAACCCAAGTGCCATTACTTTGGTATCATATGAAGAACCACTACTCCATTCATAGAGGTTTTAGCATCAACTGATAAGCTTTGCTTGAACCAATAATTTCATTAGTGGCTAAAAATGATTCTTGCATAGAGTAGAGCTGTCCCTTCTTAACTAGAGCCATTTGGTGCCTGCAATATAGATGCTACCTGAAGGGCAATTTAAATGCTTAATCATTTCTCTTTAGTTATCGACTTTCAAAGCGAAGAGTTGGTTCAAAAGGGGACAAATCACTTTTCCCCTGGATTTCTCTCGTCATGGACTTTCTAAGATTTGATGTATTTCATCTATCAGTCTATTTCTCTTTTCTGTATGCAAATTGTTTCTAATGCAATTCCTTATGAAATTATTGATTCTATTGGAATCCTTCACATGAGGAGACAGAAACAAAGAAACCTAAGTCATTGGACTCAGTAAGTCAATAGAAAAGTGGCTCTCAGCCAACCCAGGTGGCTCAGTTGGTGAAGCATCTCACTCTTGGTTTTGACTCAGGTCATGATCTCAGGGTCTTGGGATCGAGTTCCTCATTGGGCTCCGTGCTGGGTATGGAACCTACTTGGGATTCTCTCTCTCACTCTCCCTCTGTCCCTTACCCCCACATTGTGCATGTGAACACGTTCTGTCTCAGATAAATAGATAAATAAAATCTTAAAAAAAAAAAAAGTGACCCTCAACGAGGAGTAATTTTGCACCCCAGAGGACATTTTGGGAAGATCTGGAGATATTTTTAGTTGTCATAATTTCTTTAATGTTGTATTTAATTTTGTAATAATTTTAAAGATTTAAAGTAACACTACATTTAACATTTAAGAAAGTCACATTATAGTACCTGTAACATGCTACTTACTGACATTTTTTAAAAAGATTTATTTATTTAAGATATATATATATATAGAGAGAGAGAGAGAGAGAGAGAGCATGAGCAGGGGGAGGGGCAGAAGAAGAGGGAGACAAGCACACTCCCTGCTGAGCAAGGAGCCCAATAGAAGGCTTGATCCCAGGACCCTGAGATCATGACCTGAGCCGAAATCAAAAGTCGAACAGTTAACTGACTGAGCCACCCAGGTGACCCTTTATTGACAATTTTTTAAAAAGATTTTATTTACTTATTTGACAGAGGGAACAAGAGAGCACAAGAAGGAGGAGCAAGAGAGGGAGAAGCAGGCTCCCTGCTGAGCAGTGAGCCCAATGTAGGGCTCAATTCCAGGATCCCAGGATCAATGACCTGAGCCAAAGGCAGACACTTAACTGACTTGAGTCACGCAGTCGCCTCCTTTATTTTTTTTTATTGACATTTTTTTTTAAAGATTTTATTTATTTATTTATTTGACAGAGAGAGCTCACAAGTAGACAGAAAGGTAGGCAGAGAGAGCGGGGGGGCGGGGGGAAGCAGGCTCCCTGCCGAGCAGAGAGCCCGATGTAGGGCTCGATCCCAGGACCCTGGGATCATTACCTGAGCCGAAAGCAGAGGCTTTAACCCACTGAGCAATCCAGGCGCCCCTTTAATTGACATTTTAAAAGGAAAAATATTATGACTTTTATTTTTTAACTCAGTGGAGTAAATGTTTTAGAAAGACTCTTCCTTTGACCATAACTAAAAAAAAAAAAAATGAATGACATATAAAAATCATCTTCCAACAATCACCAAATAGTTTAATGATAAGGAACTAAAAGGCCAAGACACCAAAAGGATGAGAATCGGAGATTTTAACATGGCCATTGGGAATATTAATAAATAAAAAGATAGAAGGGGGAAATGCAGACAGATAGCAAGACAATAGCCCCAGGTCTCCATTCTCCTCAGAGAGGTGCACAGGGCATCTCTACAACCAAGAGGGATCTGATTTGTCCCTTTGTATAACCACCCAAAGAACGGAGGGCCACAGGCACCATCAGCACCATTAGCTCTCAGAAAGAATCACCATTGCTTATCAGATAAACCATAATGGCCAAACTGTTTTCACCAGCTCTTGCTCCTGAACCAGGGTAATCGATTAATTTCTGGAATACAAACATCAAACACTAGAAGGAAAACCAGCCCATCAGCCAATCAGTCGATTATCTCCCCTTCAAACAGATACATTGTGTTGGTGATCTAAAGAACTAGTTACATCTTTCTGGTGATTTACAGTTGGTTTGGGAATACTCGTTTAGTTAACTAATATTTGTGGATAAGATGATGGTCAGCTGTCAAGCCATCATTACTACTGAGTTTCAGAAGAAGGAGGAATCCCTTCTAGCTGTGGAGGTCAGCAGAGTTTCATCTGAAGAGATGAGGTTGGAATGAGGCCCTGGAAGTCATTTAACTGTATAAAGCTGTGGGTTGAGAGGGTAGGGAGCGCCCGCTGGACAGAGCAAACAGTTCCACACAAGATTCCAGGGAAAGAAACTTCGAATAGAGGATGAGGGCCGGGTTATGCAGGCACCTGGATTCCCGGCTACAAATTTAGAGAGGATTTTGTAAACCCTGGGGATCTCTTGGGAGGTTTACAGCATGAGGGGGAGGAATTAATGGCCACGTTTTTTAATTTAAGTGATTGATGATCAGGTTCAGTAATCCCCCCCACTCCATGCACATACTTCATGAGTTACTAATCACTAATATAGAGGAACCACTGAGAAAATACTAAGTAAAAAACTCAGGGGCAGGCAAAGCAGCATGTGCAGTTTCCTTCCATTTGCTTTCGACCGCTATTGCCTAAGACAATTCACACACTGGGAATATGTCTAGGAGGGGCCCAGGGACCGTCGGTGGCTGTGGCTGCCACTTAGGAAAGTGGGTGCCATGCACACAGAATCATTGGTCACAGTGATTCTGTGATAAAATCAGCTAGATTGGGAAGCAGTACTTATTTTGGCTTAGTTAGTTTTTAATCAGCAGAGAGAGTGGGCATTGCGTGGGAGCCCCACACTTGACCTCAGAGAGCCAGTCTGACCCAACTGCTGCTCCCTTTTTATCGCTGTGGGACCTTTGAAAAGACATAACTGCTCCAAGAGTCCTCTCCCACATAAATAAAACAAGGACAGAAGCACCTTCCTTACAGGATTTGATGGGAACTTATGTGCCAGTGGTATGAAACACCAGGGAGATGAAACTTCTGAAAAATTCGTGTTTCACATCCTGAAATGCCTCAAGCTTTTGGATCCAGTTCTGATGTTAAAAATTGGGACCTGCTCCAGGGATGAGGTTGGGTGGGGTAGGCCCCCTCTGGTGGGGGGTGTGGTTCGCCAGAGTGCCCGGCATGTCAGACGGGCTGGACAGAAACTTGCAAAACCATTGCAAAGGGTCAGACTCCCCCTCTCCTAGATCAAGTCACTGATAAGAGATTTTTTTTAAATTATGCACAGGATGAAACTTTCTAATGGAGAGGCTGGACTTCACCTTCACCATTCTCATCTAGCCATGGGGAACAGAAGAATCACTTACCTCCTTTCCTAGCCTGCGCCTCTGACTGGCACCTGTCCCCCAGCACAATCACATTTCAGAGGAACGTCTAAGGAGCTCTTTAGTTTCTGGTGTGAGACTTGATGAGCGATTTGTAGGATGTCCCCTCTGGAAAGCAAAGAGAAATCCAGAGCATTAATTTAATTCTTATGTTCAGATGTCCTGCTGAAGTATCTTATTTGGGACAACATTAATGGAAGCCTTTGACTCTTTGGGCATGGCTCTGGAAATGGTGTGACAAAAATGGAACATTGGAAGGACTGCTCACATCTCTCCCTCTTTTGCCGTTTATATACAAGTCCATATTAGGCAATAAGAAAAAAGTCTCTGCGCAATTTCATCTACTGTGATTTGGAAAGGAGCCACACCCTCCTCTCAGGACTTCCCTCTTCACACACAAAGCTTTTTCCTTTCGAAAATGAGATTTTTGTTCTATTTATAGAAAAAAATGTGTGCTCCTTTCCCAAAGTAGAGTCTAAGATCAAATCCATTTCACCTCGTGTCAAAGCCAAGCCCTTCTTCTGAAAGGCAACATAAATTTACGTGAAACTGGTGATTTTTGCTAGTGAATCATGTCCTAGAACAAGGGCAGAACTAACAGATTGCTTTCATTTATCTGAGGGCACCGCCAGGTGAATACTCACCAAAAGCAAGTAAATCCACAAAAGAAGAAGGTATAAAGAGAGGAGAAACCAGTGTGCTTAAGTATAATGTTCAGAAATTAATTCATATAGCCATTTCTACATGCTAAATACTTTACAGGTGTCAGTATTTAACACAACATCCCTGTAAGATAAGCATTAGTATTATTTTTAAAGATTTTATTTTAGAGAGAGCGCACGTGCATATGAGTAGGGGGAGCGGCAGAGGGAAGGGAAGAGGGAGAAGCTCAAGTAGACCCCCCACTGAGTGCAGAGCCCAGTGTGGGGCTTGATCCCATAACCCCGAGATCATGACCTGAGCAAAAAGAAGAGTCAGCCACTCAGCTGACTGAACTACCCAGCTGCCCAAGATAAATGTTATTATTATCCCTATTTTAAGATAAGGAAGCCTCAAACAGAATGTTAAATAACTTGCTTAAAGTCACACACTGAATGCTAGTCCCTGGTAAAGACACCGTGTGGCCAGAACCCGCTTCTGGAGGGCCTTCTTTTTCCCTTCCGTGCACGCCTGCGACACTGGGCCTGAGGGTGGGAGAGGAGTCCTCATGTCCCCCAGTTGCTTCTTCAGGATCATTGTTCCTCTTTCTTCAAAGGCTCTGAGCTTGGATGCACATGTTATCAGAATCTACTAAAGATTCCCCTTTGTTGATTCAACTGTACTCCCTGGGGGTCTTGAAGATTTTTGTTCCTGGTCACTCTTTTCCAAAGTCATGGTAATCTCAAAACCCATGCAGACTACCTTGCCAATAGCGTGTCAGCACCTCCACAGCCTCACTTCAGTGATCTCGTCCTTCCACCCTACCTGCGCCAGAGGCCAGCTTGTTGCTTCCCAAATCTGCTTCCTCTCCTTCCTGGGCAGATTACGTTTGCCCTCTTCCTTCGTAGTTCAGGGTGGCATCATAACTGAGTTCTGCACAAAGCCATAGGGAAACCGCCCCTGCAGCCCTCTGCTTTCTCCCTCTCATTATCTGCTAGTTGGATGGAGAGGATCCAGTGGAGAATTCTGAGGTCCTTAGAACAGCACTGTCCAGCAGAGATGTAACGTGGGCCACATATGTAATTTTAAACTTCCTAGTAGCTGCTTGAAAAAAATGCAGTAAGAAACCCATGAAATTAATTTTAATAATACTTTTTACTTAACCCAATATATAAAAAATATTATCATTTCAACATGTAATAATATAAAAATTATTATATTGAGGTGCAACACGGAAGTTAGGGTGCTGACCCCCACCCAATTGAAAACCCATGCCTAACTTTTGATTCCCCCAGAAGTAGTTATTATTAACTACTAATAACCTACTGTTGACTAGAAGCCTCACTGATGACATAGTCAATTAACACACATTTTGTAGGGGCGCCTGGGTGGTTCGGTGGCTTAAGCCTCTGCCTTCAGCTCAGGTCATGATCTCAGGGTCCTGGGATAAAGACCCACATTGGGCTCTCTGCTCAGCAGGAAGCCTGCTTCCCACCCCCGTGCCTGCCTCTCTGCCTACTTGTGGTCTCTTTCTCTCTGTCAGATAAATAAATAAAATCTTCAAAGAAAACCACACACACATTTTATATGTTATATGTATTATATATTCTTTCAATAAAGTAAACTAGTGTAAGACTGTTATGAAGAAAATCATAAGGAAGAGAAACTACATTTGCAGCATGCTACTGTGAAAAATTCATGTATGGGTTAACCCACACAGTTCAAACCAGGGTTGCTCAAGGGTCAACTGTATTTTATACTCTTTCTTTACAGTAAGGCCCTGAAATCTAATGTGTAATTTATACTTTAGCACATATCAATTTGGATGCTAAATTTTCATCAAAAATACTTGATCTTGACAAATCATAAGCGACTCTTTTTTTTTTTTTTAAAGATTATGGGGCGCCTGGGTGGCTCAGTGGGTTAAAACCTCTGCCTTCAGCTCAGGTCATGATCCCAAGGTCCTGGGATTGAGCGCCCCCCCGCACTGGGCTCTCTGCTCAGCAGGGAGCCTGCTTCCCCCTCTCCCCCCGCCTCTGCCTGCTTCTCTGCCTACTTGTGATCTCTGACAAATAAATAAATAAATAAATAAATAAATAAATAAATAAAATCTTTATTTATTTGACAGAGAGAGATCACAAGTAAGCAGAGAGCCAGGCAGAGAGAAAGAGGGGAAGCAGGCTCCCCGGTGAGCAGAGAGCCCAATGCGGGGCTTGATCCCAGGACCCTGAGATCATGACCTGAGCTGAAGGCAGAGGCTTAACCCACTGAGCCACCCAGGTGCCCCTCGTAAGCGACTCTTAATCTCAGAAAACAAACTGAGGTCTGCTGGAGGAGAGGGGGGTGGGAGGGATGGGGTGGCTGCGTGATGGACACAGAGGGTATGTGCTATGGTGAGTGCTGTGAACTGTGTAAGACTGATGATTCACAGGCCTGTACCCCTGAAGCAAATAATACATTATATGTTAATTAAAAAAAAACAAACTTGATCTCCATGTACAACAGCTTCCTGCCCCCCCGCCCTGCCCCATCTGCAATTTTGCCTTCCATGGTTTCAGGTACCCGAGGTCAATCAGGCTGGGAAGCAGATGATTCTCCTTCCGAGGAATCATTAGGTCAGTAGTAGACCCATGCTACACCCCAACGCCCACATCATTTGCCTCACTTCGTCTCATTGATAGGCATTTTATCATCTCACTTCAATATATGAAGGGCAAATACAGTAAGATATTTTGGGAGAGAGAGACCACATTTACCTAACTCTTATTATAGTATATTGTTATAATTCTTCTATGTTATTGTTAGTTCTTGTTTTTAATCTCTTACTGTGCCTAATTTATAAATTAAGCTTTATCATATGTATGTATGTAGAAGACAAATCACAGTATATATAGGGTTTGATACTAACCTCAGTTTCAGGCATTTACTGGGGATCTTGGAATGCACCCTCCCCCAGATAAGGGAGACTACTGTAATTTCATAAAATAGATGCACATACTGAAGTTGTTCCAAGCATTCTTTCATAATTTTAAATTAATTAAACATCAATAATATCTTAAATTTAGTTTCTTAGTTCTGCAAGTCCCATCTCAAATGCTCAGTATTGGAAAGTGTGGACCAAGAGTTCGAGCGGCCATGGGAAGAGACTACAGGGAGCCAATCCTCACCCCTGCCTCACCAACAAGCATGAGATTGTGGGCAAGAGCAAGCAGTAAACCTTATGTGCTGAGCCACTAAGATTTAGGGGTTGTTACAGCAGAGCTAGCCTGACCAATACACCAACCTCAGTCATCCACCCTGCTTAGCCATTGTTATCACCAATAGTTCTGGCTCCTGCATAACCTCCATGTCAGTTTTCATCCTCTCCTCACTTCCTGTATTTTTAGCTACTTTCCTCTAATGTGGAAACTCTACCAATTTGTCAGCTTCATTTTCCTCTTCACCCATGGACTCTCATCCTCTGATGTTTACTCCCTTGCATATGTGCTCACCTCCCTTGACCCTGCTTCTTTCCACTGTACTTTCCTAGCAAAACCCCGGCTGGGATGGAGTCTACCTCCCTGCCTGCATTCAGTGAATGTGGACACACAGAACCATGCTGACTTGCCACACTTATTTATTTTTACTAAAAAAATTATTTTAGAGAAAGAGAGCATGGGGAGGGGGTAGGGGGAGAGGGAGAGAGAAAATCCCAAGCAGGCTCCACCCCCAGTGGACTCCAACAACCATGAGATCGTAACCTGAGCTGAAACTAAGAGTTGGATGCTTAACCAACTGAGCTACCCAGTTGCCCCTATTTTTAAAAATATTTTTTTGTGGGGGGAGCCTGGGTGGCTCAGTGGGTTAAAGCCTCTGCCTTCGGCTCAGGTCATGATCCCAGCATCCTGGGATGGAGTCCCGCATCGGGCTCTCTGCTCAGCAGGGAGCCTACCTCCCCCTCCCTCTCTGCCTGCCTCTCTGCCTACTTGTGATCTCTCTCTCTCTGTCAAATAAATAAATAAAATCTTAAAAAAATATTTTTAACTGAAGTATAATTAACACACAGCGTTTTACTAGTTTCCTGTGTACAATGTAGGATTCAACAAGTCTATACATTACTCAGTGCTCATCACAATAAGTGTACTCTTAATCCCCTTCATTTATTTCACCCATCCCCACTGTCTCCCTTTAAATTCATGACCAAATACTTCTATTGGGTATTAGTAATGTTGGGAATCCTCCAACATTTATTTCCTTCTTAGACTGCTCTTTCCCAATTTTTCTTCTCTTTAGCCCTCTACTTCTCCTGCCTCTCCTCTTTGTCAGCTTCTAACCCACTTCCTGTTTCCAGTGAGAAAATAGCAGCAATCAAAAAAAAGAGCAGTTCCACACACTTCTACCACACCAACCACCCTATGCACTGAGATCCCATCCCCTCTTATTTCTGATACAATCTTCCAGCAACGGTCTCCTCTAACCCGCACCATTTTTTCCCTTCTTTTAAAGTTGTCCTTCAGGGGTGCCTGGGTGGCTCAGTGGGTTAAGCCTCTGCCTTTGGCTTGGGTCGTGATCTCAGGTCCTGGGATTGAGCCCCGCATTGGGCTCTCTGCTCAATGGGGAGCCTGCTTCCCATCTCTCTCTCTCTGCCTGGCTCTCTGCCTACTTGTGATCTCTCTCTGTCAAATAAATAAATAAAATCTTAAAAAAAAATAAAGTTGTCCTAAAAAAAAAAAGTATGTCTACTTAATAATACAGTAAAGAACACTAATCTTATTTGTGTTGTTTGGCAACTTTTTGCATATCTATATACCAGTGTTACTAAGATCTAGAAACATTCCCAGCACCCTTTTCTTTTTTTTAAGATTTTTTCAAATTTATTTGACAGAGATCACAAGTACGCAGAGAGGCAGAGAGAGAGGGGGAAGTAAGCTCCCCACTGAGCCAAGAGCCTGATATGGGGCTCGATCCCAGGACCCCGGGATCATGACCTAAGCTGAAGGCAGAGGTTTAACCCACTGAGCCACCCAGGTGCCCCCATTTCCAGCACTTTTAACATCTCCACCAGGCCTCATCCAAATAAGTACCCCCTCAAGAGTACCCACCATTCCAACTTCTATCCACCATTACCATTATATATCAGTGATGCCAAGAATACTTCATATAAATGAGACATAACAGAATGTATTCTTTTGTGTCTGACATTTCATTTAGCATTGTATCTGTGAGATTTACTCACTGTAAGTAGCAGTAGTTCATTCTCATTTATTTCTGTGCAGTCTTCATTGTACGAGTATACAACAATTTATTTACCTGTTTTACTAGTTATGGCAGATGTAAGATGTCTGCAACTTCTTTGCTGTTTCTCCCACTGAGGGTAAGTTCTCTGTCTCCTTGACAGGGGTGTCCTGTGCCTGCCCTGTTCAATTGAACCTGATGGAGACCAACCTATGCTAATTCCAGGCCTTGCTTTTGGGTGGTTGGGTGGTTTCTGCTTCCTTCCCCTTGGAGCCTGGAGCCATCATGTAAGAAGATTGACTATTTAGAAGGTGGCATGCTGCAAGGAAGCCTCAGCTAGCCATGTGAGGAGATTGGGGGTTGAAAAAGAGAGATGGTCTGCCTGTCCCTACACACTCAAGTCATCCCAGTGAGTTCCCCAGAGACCACAGAGCAATGATGAGCTGTCTCTGCTGTGCATGGTCTGATTTCCTGACACAGAACCATAAGATACAATCATACTGATATATTCTCATTTTAAGCCTCTAAGTTTTGGGATTGTGTGTTATACAACAATTGATAGCCAGAAAACAACTGGTTGATATGTGGGGTGTTTCCAGTGTTTAGCTATTGTGAATAAAGTGGCTGTGAATGTTCTTGTGTCTTTTGGTAGCTGTCAGTTCCCGTTTCTCTGGGGTATATGAACCGTCATCAGCTTTTCCCTCTGGTTCATTGTTTCCATCAATATGCAAGCATGTTGCCATGCCTCTCATCTGAAAAAAACTTTTCTTTGCTTGACCCCAGTCCCATCTTTTTGCTCCCCATTTACAGCAGAACTTCTTGAATTATCTACATTACTTCCTCTCCTCTTCTTTTGAGTCCACGCCAGTCAAGCTTTTATCTCCTCTACTCTGCAGAAATCGTGCCTGCCAATGTCCCCAGGGTTTTTATGCTTCCAGATCCCTCTGGCATTTCTCAGTCCTCTTACCAGACTTGCAGCAGTGTCTGACACAGGGGATCCCTCTCTCTTTTTTCTAGCAATTTCTTCATTTGACTCAGTTCTCCAATTTCTCAGCCTTTCCTCCCCAGCCTCATCATTCTGAATCTCTAATGGTTGACATATCCCAGTGCTTGAACATACTCAGTAGATGTCCACTTCCAATCTCAAGGCTTTAAATACCTTCTACTGGCTGCTGACTTCCAAATTTTTATCTCCAGTCTGGACCTCTCCCTTGACCTATATTAAGGTGCCTACTCCTACTGGTTCCTCCCTTACCTCTCTTCTTGTCATCTTACTATACTCTAGCTTTACCAGTCTCTTGCTTTCTCAGAAACTCCCAAGCTCAATTGCGCTTAGAGCCTTTGGCCTTGCTGTTTCCTCTTTCTGGAATAGTCTTTCTTCTCTCTGGAATGTTCTTTCTTAGATCTGTGCATGGCCAGCTCCTTATCATTCAGAACCAAATGAGTGAATAAATAAATTATTTGAAAGTTATATGTTTTTATAAATGTAACAGTTTTCTATTTCTACCATATACCTTTTTTTTTTTTTTTTTTTTTTTTACTAGCCTATATCTTGAATATAAAGATGAGAAGTGTGGCTTCAATCAAGTAATTCCTTAGGGGGTTTTTGGTCTTCAAGATCCTAAATAGCCACATTGATGACCGTTTTCCACTTTAGGGTGGTTTGTTGTTGTTTTTTTTAATTAAAGAAAATTTTTATAAAATAAACTCTACACCCAGTGTGGGGCTCAAACTCACAACCTGGAGATCAAGAGTCACATGCTCCATGAACTAAACCAGCCATGTGCCCCTCGGGAGGTTTGATTTAAATCAGTAATATAGGGGTTAGAATATTTAATCTGAATATCACTAGGTCTCATATTCTCTATTTTCTTACTTGTGAAAGGAATGTAACTTGGAATTTTCTACAGTCTTGCCAAATATCAAGTTAACATATTCAATCTTATTTGGATACTGCCCATCAGGCAGATGTATAGATGCGTGTGTGTAGAAAGGACCACTTGGGGCTGAGTATCAAGTATTTTACTCTGTAGTCAACAAAATTCCTTATAATCCCACTAAATTAGGAGGAGGCTGAAGGAAAGAGCAAGAGCTAAAGATCAACTAGCCGTTTCATTAAAGAGTCTTTGCTTTCCTTATTAGTGGAGGTCACCCAGTGTGAAGGGGATTCCTCTATAGCTCCCGAAAAGGGGAAGCTTACCAGGCTACCATTTAGCTAGCATGGTAGTTTGTGTATGAGCGGAAGCAACTGTGCTCCCACATCCTCTAAGGAGACTTGGAATATTCTCAGTGAAAGACAGAGAGAATAACACAGCAAATACTTGTTTATCTACCATCCCTCATTCATGCATCCCTTATTAGTGAAACCCCTTGTGTCCCACTCCCAGTGAACAGAGTGTAGGATAGGACATTCTTCCCTTGATCAGTGACAGTGGTTAATTAAGACCAAATTAACAAGGAAAGGATTCAATGTACCATATCTCCGTAAATATTAATTGTATGAGAAAGGACATCAGAACCTTGCAGGGGTGCTTAGAAGAGAAGATTAAGGTGAATCATGATGGCAGGGATACAAATATTTGGAGTGCCGTTACATGGAAGAGTGAGGGGATTTCTGCACAGTTCCAGTATCTAGCCCAGCTCGAGGCAGGGCTAGCTGTGGGAAGCAGTCCAACACCAGTATGCCTTCCCTAACTTACAGGCAACTTCCAAACTGGTTTTTTATTTCTTCAGCCCCCAGTCCACTTGACTCTTTTTCTGTTTGGAGCCTAGAAGCTGCCTCTCAAACCTGAACCTTGGTCCAACCTGTGGTCTAACTCTTTTTCTCTTTATCATGACTGTATTTCCGCTCTTGGAATGCTGCCTCTAGCCCTCTGGGTAAATACCCTGCCAGGTCTGCCAGGACTCACCAGCTGTACCTGGACTCAGAAGGAAACCAGGGCTAGAGAATTCAAGTTGCAGGCAGGGGGGTTTCAGCTCCCTGAAGTGAGAGGCTCCTATGGAAAGCAGGGGCCCTGTCCCTGGGCATGTGCTAGAAGTGGCTGAAGGGCCACCTCTCGGAGTGGAGCAGAGGAACTCCTGTGCCATGACGGGGTTGAAGGCCATCACCTCAAAAAACTCCAGAGGGCCATAGAACTGATACTACAAAGTGGTGTAGCACCAGCCATGGATATGACTCTTCATGTTGATGCACCTTTTGTATTTTATTTTATTTTATTTTTTAAAAAGATTTTATTTATTTATTTGACAGAGTGAGAGGTCACAAGTAGCAGAGAGACGGGCAGAGAGAGAGGAAGGGAAGCAGGCTCTCCGCCAAGCAGAGAGCCCAACACAGGGCTTGATCCCAGGACCCCGGAATCATGACCTGAGCTGAAGGCAGAGGCTTTAACCCACTGAGCCACCCAGGCGCCCCCACCTTTTGTATTTCAGAAAACAATGATGGTGCTCCAGATTTAAACATTTTGAGCCTGTTTCTTCAGCTATAAAAATCGGGAAAATAAAACTACTCTACCGCAGGGATTGTTGTGAGAATGAAGAAATGTTTTGTGAACTGTAAAGCTCTTACAACTGTCAGTATGAACTGTGGACAGTGGTTCCTCCAAGAAGTGATCTTGACTAATGGTGTGAGAGTGGTGTTTCACTTTAAATTTTTTCAATGACAAAGTATTACTTCTGCAGTTAAAGAAAATAAAGATTTGAAAATACTACACACAGTATATACTGATTTTGTGATTACATATGAATCCAGGGATATATTTCTATGAAGATGTGTATCTTTTCAGTCTTTTTCCCTTTGGGAGGACACTTAACTATTGTGTTATCATGAGTTAACATCATCCCATGCTAGTAAACATTCTTTGATAACATTTCTGAAAGAATGAAAAGAGATCTCTTTAACTGGTTCCATATCGTGGCTGTGGGGGTTGTCTGTTGTCTGGAGTTTTTTCATATTATACACAATATTGGGATGAATATTCTTGTGTCTATTTCTGATTATTCCCTTAGGATGGCTTCCTAGAAGTAAAATTGTTAGGTCAAAGGGAAAGCACATTTTCCAGCTTCTGATTCTTATTACCAAATAGTCCTCCAGAAAGATGGGACAAATTATGTTTCTGTCAGCATCGTATTGTCAAAAAAAAAAACCTTTGGTTCAGCACACTAAAACAATGGAAATCCAAAATAAATCACAGCAGCTGGATAGTGTCTCTGTCTGATGACCCAGGAATCTGTGAGTTGGGTAGAGAGATTCATGGGCTCGTTCATGGCTTGTAGAAAAGTCTTACTCTACTCCAGCCTTGTCCTCTGTAAACGACATCAAGCCCTCCATATTTGATCTACCCAGGAAGAAGCCCATGTGGTCAGATACACCTTCTCCACTGTGGTGGTGTTCACTCAAGCACCTCTTGACGTAAGCAGGAGAGGAGACCCTCCCTCCAGTGACAGAGGCCCCCTTTCTCTGAGCCAGGTTGATGGATCACGCTGATGGCCCAGATAGCCCAACCAGCCTCTCGCATGGTCTGCAGCTAGAATGAGCCCCTTTGCTACTGGTCTCACTGTCCTTCCACCCAAATTATCTGAAAACTGGCTGTAGAGCATGCCCTGCATGGGAGCAGAAGCCCAGAGAGCAGGAAGCCCAGCCACTCCTTGCTTGCCCTGTCCTTGTGCAGAAATGGAATCACCTGGGGCGCCTGGGTGGCTCAGTGGGTTGAGCCTCTGCCTTTGGCTCGGGTCATGATCTCAGGGTCCTGGGATCGAGCCCCACATCGGGCTCTTTGCTCAGCGGGGAGTCTGCTTCCCCCTCTCTCTCTCCGCCTGCCTCTCTGCCTACTTGTGATCTCTGTAAAATAAATAAAATCTTTAAAAAAAAAAAAAAAAGAAATGGAATCACCTCTCTGCTTGAGCTCTTTAAGAACCTAGGCCCAGCCTTACCAGCAATACCAACAAGATCAGCACTTTCTCCTCTACTTCCCCCCAAGACGTGGAGGAAATGGATAAGAATTCTTTTCATGCTTTTAAGCGTTTTGTTGTTGTTGTTGCTATTGTTATCAGAAGTCACATCTAAAGACGAAAGGAAGGGAGGCCTCCGGAAAGACTCTGACCTCCCATTTATTTAATAGCTTTTGGTTTCCAGCATGTACTATTATACATTAACATTTCCAAGCTAAACAGCAAGCAAAGTGGTAGGGGTGGGGTAGTGTGTGTTGAGAAATGGACAGTGGAGAGATGGAACCCCCCAGTGAATTAGAGGAAAAGACCAGTATACTCAATACACTAGGAGTCTTCGAGGTACCATTATTCATCATAGCCCCAAACTAGCGGGATCCCCATATCTATCTGCAGTAAAAGTGATTTAAGTAAATGATAATACATATAAACACACACATATATATGCATGTAATATATACATAAACACATATATACATGTATATATATGAAACAACGGAAATCTAAAATAAACCACAGCAGCTGGATGGTATATACGGTTTTTCATGCCATGGAATATTATACAGCAATGAAAAAAGAAAAACTCTTTCACATAGAATATGGGTGGCTCTCAAAAGCATAATGTTGGGTGATAGAAGCCTAACACAGAAGAATACATATTGTCTGCCCCCATTTATATAAAGTTCTACAATAGGTAAGATGTAACTATGTTTAGGGATGCCTACTGGGCAGTGAATTATTAAGAAAAATAAACAAGTAATTTATATGAAAGAGCAGTGGTTAACTCTGCAAGAGAGAGTGGGAGCTGTGTTTAGAAAAGAGCATGAGGGGGGCTTCTGGGTGCTGGTGATAAGCTATTTCTTGACCTGGGGGGTATTTACATGGGTTTTTACTTGATAATTCTTTTTTTTTTTTTTTTTAAGATTTTGTTTATTTGACAGACAGATCACAAGTAGGAGAGAGACAGGCAGAGAGAGAGGGGGAAGCAGGCTCCCTGTTGCACAGAGCGCTTGATGCGGGGCTCAATCCCAGGATCCTGGGATCATAACCTGAGCTGAAGGCAGAGGCTTTAATCCACTGAGCCACCCAGGTGCTCCAACTTTATGATAATTCTTAAAGCTTGCATTCTTTTGTTTTGTGAATTGTTGGGTATATATTGTTAAAGAACAAAATTCAACAGTATATTTGAAGCTCTAATTGGCTTTATTAAATGATTCATGAATCAGGCAGTACCCTAGCTAGCAAATAGAGGGGAGCTTCAAAGGCTGTACAAAATAGAAGATTTTTTTTTTTTAATTTTATTTATTTGTCAGAGAGAGAGGGAGAGAGAGCGAGCACAGGCAGACAGAATGGCAGGCAGAGGCAGAGGGAGAAGCAGGCTCCCCGCCAAGCAAGGAGCCCGATGTGGGACTCGATCCCAGGACGCTGGGATCATGACCTGAGCCGAAGGCAGCTGCTTAACCAACTGAGCCACCCAGGCGTCCCAAAATAGAAGATTTTTATAGTCAGGAGGGCGGGGCAGGGACCTTATTAGCAAAAGAAAAGAAAGAATTGTTTCTGGAAAGGTCACTTTCCCTTGGTGGGAGTGGGGAGGACAGAGGGTCTTAACATGCAGATTACCTCATCTCTACTTAGGGGTGGAGGGGGAACACATGTGACAGATTACCTCATTGGTACTGACCAGAAAATTTCGACTGGTTAGGCCTACATTTCTGCGAAAGGTTGAAAGTGCAGTTTGGATGAGTATAAAGTTCCAGGTTTGGTGACTTGGCCTAGCGTAAGTGACTCCATCTTGGACCTGTGGTTTTCTTTTTAACAATGTGTTGTTTTTCGTAGCTTAAAAATTGCACCTGTGTGTTTACAAAGATTGAGGTATTTTCTGGAATCGGTCACTAGTTGCTGCAAATATTACGTATGTGCAGTGTGTGATGAATATCTGTACGCATGTTGAGGACCCCTCCGAGCCTGCACCTTGTCAGGCCAGACTGGTGGACGGCAAGTGACACTGCGTGACTGGGGCAGAGAAGCCAGGAGACCAACCCATCTACTGAGTCTCAAAGCTGTTTACATACTTGCCTATTTAACCTTCTCAAAGACCAGGGCAGCAGGAATCACAAAAGAATCATTTCAGTTCAAAAGGTAGAGGATAATCTATTAGAAAGAGATTGGTGGGAGTCAGATAGTATGGGGTCAAAATCTGCCCAAACTTTGGGGAGAAATAAATGAGCTAATTTGTAAAGTGCCTGATGCATGTACATAATAAGTGGTAGAAATACTTTTCTCATTTAACTGAAGAAGACACAGATCCCAGGTTGGGTTGGACTTGACCAAAGTCACCCTGCTAGCAAGGGAAGTATCAGAGATTCAAGCCTGGGTGGTTCCCTCTTGCACCTATGGAACCCCCATCAGTTCCCTTATGATACAAGTATTCCCTGGGAGCTCAGGGGAGGGAGAAGTTACAGGGGCTAGGAGAGAAGGCATATCGCCGCAGAGCATGGCATTGGAGCTGACCCTTCTAGAAGAGTCATGGTAGGCAGAAAGGCAGCACAGACCAGCCTAGGAGGTGTGAAAATTCATAGAATCACAGGGGGCTGGGGGGACAACAGTTGAGTCATGGAACTTCTCTAAGTGTCAGGTTTCAGGAATGAAGGCAAGAAGAGCTGCCCCACTTATTTCAAAGTGTTATTCCAGGGATAGAAGGCAAGTGTATTTGAAAGTTTTTACCAAACTGTTCAGCATTATGCAAATGTAAGATTGTGTGTGTGTACGAGTGTGTGTGTCCCAGGAAAATTTAACACTTGCCTTATGTCTGTGGGTAAAAGAGGAAATCATGACCTTGCCTTTTGACCTGTGGAGACCACTCCCAAACATGGGACATAGGAGACTAAAGGGAAATTCCTGGGAAGATACTTAACCTAGAAGATACTTAGCACATCCAATTAAACCTAGGATATATATATTACTTATATTATATATAAATAGAATGTTAGGGCAAACTTTGATAATTACAGTTTATTGCTAATTAAGTATGCAATTGCTGCCACAAACTCTAGGAGGTCCAGAATCCGCTTGCAGCAAATATAAATTTAAGGAGGTAAAGATCAACCCATCTTCTGGGAAAACTCTAAGAACAGAAGACTAAGTTTCATTAGCAAAATCACTCATATCCTCCTGGCACTTTGTGATCCTCTGAAAATATTAATAATTAATATTTCCCCTGTGCTTACCACGTGTCAGACACTTTTACAAGTACATTATATGATTTCTTACTGTTAAGTAAATAATTAATTATAGTGGCACCTAGGTGTCTCAGTTGGTTGAGTGTCTGGCTCTTGGTTTCGGCTCAGGTGGTGATCTCAGGGTCTTGGGACCGGGTGGTGGACTGAATCCCACTTTGGGCTCCACGTTGGGTGGGGAGCTTACTTAAGATTCTCTCTTTCTCCCTCTCCTCCTAACATAAATAAATAAATCTTTTAAAAAATTAATTATAAAAACATTATTAATCATCATAACAATCCTATGAGATATACTACTTTGATCACCTCCATTTTACAGATGGGGAGACCTTAGGTAATATGACCACAGTCACATGGCTAGTAAGAGGTGGAATTTAAATTCAAGCAGGTCTGATTCTGGAGTCCACATGTTTACCCATTTCCCTCTCCTGTCTTTCAGCCAGGTTAATTTATTCACGATAGTGACTATTTACAAGAAGAGACTCTTGAATATGTACTTTATCTCTTTGAAATTCAGCCTAGAATCCACCCTTCTCAAAGTCAAACTCTCCTCATCTACTTTGAATTCAGTGCAGCCTGTGGAATGTTCCTGAGGGTCACCTGTATCTCTGAAAGGTGTTTCTGAATGTTTATTTACTTGTTCTAAGTTTTGGGAGTTTTAAAAAGTACAAAAAGTGGCTGACCCAGGTTTAGGAACTTTGAGAAATCCTAATGAAACCACTGAAGAGCAAGGCAACAGGCAGGAATGGAAATGAAACGCTGAGATGAGGTAAAGATTGAGAGAAAAGTGAAGAGAACCTGGGAATGATTCAGAGCCTTCGAGCTGCTGGCCTGACCCGGCAGAAGAATCGAGGAGCTGTAATCCTGGGACAGGCGCAACGTTCTGTGATGTTGGGTGCTGCAGATGGCACTGTGCACACCGACAGAAATAATAACAATTCACTATTAACCTTTGAGTTCTGCCAGAACAGCCCACCAGAACACACAGCTAGGTATCTGGTTTGACTACCCTGTGGCAAGTGAGTGTGTGGCTGGCTTTGCTGACACCCTGGAGCAAAGGAAGGGTGTCCAGGCTCTCTTCCCCCAGCTCACAGCCCCCAGACACCACGGAACCTGTCCGCCATTGCTCCTTCCTGCCACAGATAATTATGATGTAGCCTACTTCACCTGGGTTGTGGGGCTGGCAGGCTTTGGCACCAGGGACAGGGGATTAACCCGAAGTGAGGTTTTTCCTCAAGCAGGAAAAAAAAAAAAAAGGCAACTGATAGAAGTAAGGAAATGAGCTGAGAAAAAGCCAAACAAAGAATAGTGGTTGGATGATTCATGAGGTGGGGTACTCCTTTCTGGCAAAAATAACAATATTATAAGATTGTAATCTGCTAGCGGCTGTCCTGTTCTTTAATGACAACGTTCTCTTTCAGAATTCTAAGTGTAGGTTAGGGCTGGAAAGGGGGGAAAAGTTGAAATGAAGGACTTTTAATTAAGTAGTTCTTTTTGCTCCTGTGAGGGCTGCAGACCGGCTCTGCAGCTGAGTCATGGTTGCTCCTGTCCAGGCAGTACAATTCATTATGTTTGCTGCCTTGGAAGACTCGAGAAAGAGAGAGCTTTTAAAATTCTGCCTTGGTTTGCTCCAAAGAGACCTGGGGATTATTTGTGGGTTACGTTATTTTCCAGCCCAGTAACTTTTCCCTCATTGCTATTGTGAGTACTTTCATTGTTTTAAGCAAATAATAGTCCAGGTGCAGCCAGGACTCTTTTCTTCTGGCAGGAAGACCCCAGGAAGAACTGTCAATTAGTAACTATTCACAACTTACAATTGGTAGGCGTTTGACATTTCCAATACTACTGAGGAGCTAAAATTTGGACATCCAACTCTGACCAGATTAAGGAGAAGGAAATCGCAAAAATTGTACCCAGAAAGGGTTGGCTTAAGCATAACAGTCTCTTGGGGCACCTGGGTGGCTCAGTCAGTTAAGTGTCCGACTCTTGGTTTTGGCTCAAGTCATGATGTCAGAGTCGTGGGATCAAGCCCCGTGTCAGGCTCTGATCTCAGTGCGGCATCTGCTTGAGATTCTCTCATTCTCTCTCCCTTTCCTTCTGCCCCTCCCACTTATGCTCTCGCTTGCTCTCTCTCTCTAAAACAAATGAATCTTTTAAAAAAAAGAATAGTAGTTTCTATCATTGATCAGAAAAGAAGTTTACAAAAATGCAGTTTGGTAAGAAAAAAAAATGCTTCCATTGTGAGGAGGTGAGCAGTGACAGGCATGAGGGTAGGTGGGGTGTATTATAGGGACAAGATTACAGTCACATGTGTGCACTTGGAAAACTGGGTGGGGACCAGCCTGGCTTGAAAGGGACTATAGATTAAATTTCCCTTCCATGATCCAAACTAACAGATGTGCTCACAATCTGTGGTTACATTTGGGTTTTGGACATTGTTTACCTGGATTTGAACCTGGGATTCTCAAAGTAGTTGTGATGTGTCCTTTGTCTAGTTACTTCCCCTGTTAGTGTCCCCTTAACTTAAATGTAAAATGAGCATATAGTGGTACCAACACCATGGGGCTGGGGAGGGATCAAATGATTAATTCATGGAAAGCGGAGTAAGGGCTCCACAGATGTTAGCTATTATTGTCATCAGGGCTACAACATCACAATAGCTCTTCTGTAGCACAGAAATTCCAGAAAGTTTTTAATTAGCTGTGCAATCTTGGGGCTGAATTTTCCTATCTATGAAATGAGGGCTTTGTCCAGATAAGGTCCAAACTGATTTTCAAAGCCTCGAATAACATTCTTCACGTTTTCTTAATGGAAGAATTGAGGCCTACAAGTAGTACCTGTCCTTGACACAAGGCAACCCAGCAAAGACAGGCTGAGGAGGTGGCTGCCCACCAGTCTCTGGTGCCGCTAGTCTTCTATTATCTTATCAGAAGATCACAACCTGGGGCTCCTGGGAGTACAACCTGGCATAACCTTTCTGCAGATCATCTGGCAATATTTTTCAAAAGCCTTAGAAGTATTTATACCTCAACATTTCACTTCTAGGAGTTTATACTAGGACAATGATAAATAGTAAAGGATGTTGCAAGTTAGCCACAAGGATGTTCATTACAGGATTGTTTATAATAGGAAAAACTGGAAAATATTGATGATAAAAACAGGATTGGGTAGACAAATTATGGTGTATCCCCGAAATGAAATGCAGTACTAAATATGATTAACAAGGAATTTTTTTTGACATGGCAAGATGCTTACAACATATTGTTAAGTGAAAAAACAGATTATCAAACAATATATATACATCATGATCCCAGAAGGGTTAAAAATGAATATAGACGTACATAGATGTTAGATAGGTAGACTGATCCACCAAAAATCCACCAAATGAACCAAATCTATTACCAGTCCACTAAATATAGCCACCAAAATATAAATAGTGCTAATCTCAAGATAGTGATTGGTATTTTCCTTTTCTTTTTAAATCAATTTTATACAATAAACATGTACTTTTTTCTGAACTGTTTGTTTTGGAGAAATTAAAAAGAGAAAGAACTGTGATAGCTACCCCACCCCCATTCCCACTGTGGCCACGTGCCCAACGACATCAGCAATTATTAGCTTATGACCAATTTTGTTTCATCTTGTATTTTTAATAGGAAAAAATGACTTAAAATTTTTTTCAAGACTGTATAAGAGGAATTATTTTTCATTGCACTCCAACTACCGGCCAGATAATAAGAAAACTAGTTCAATATTGGTAGTGGTCCAAAGCCTTGCCATTTTTAATCACATCAGGAGCAAATAAGAGCAATTCTGCGCAGACCTAGGCCAGAACTTCATCAGGCAAATGTCTCAGTCAAGACTAGCTTCTGGTGCAAGTGTCGGCAACCCACCTCTGACAAGTGAATGTGGGGAACCGTTGGCTCTTGTGATCCCCCCTGGAGTGCAGACAGAGGTAAAGGTGGCTGATGGATGCAGAGTGTCCCTAGGGCCTTGGGCTTATCACTCTCAGGCCGCTGACCTGAATCCCAGGCGTGTCAGCGCAAGCCTCTCATTGAGAGAGGGACGGGTCCCGCAGCTCTCAGTCATACAACCAGGGGAGGTCTCTGTCTGATGGACCTTGACTCTAGTCATTTCCCTGTGACCAAGGGGACCATGCTGAGCTATTGAGAGTTTCTAACACTAACAATAATTATAACAGCAGCAACTTATAAACATATAGCATCTGCTCTGTGCCAAGCCCTATCTAAATGTTATATATAAGTATGAAATTCAGCCTCAGAAAAACCCTAAGAGGAAGGTGCTCTTACTAGCATCATTACCTTTTTAGAGATGGGGAAATTGAGACCAAAAGCACCCAAGCAACTTGCCCACGGTTGGACAACCAGTGAATAACAGAACAAGGATTCAAACCTAAGCAGCCTGGCCCTAAGGCTGGTACAATTAATGACTCTCTGATTTCACTGCTTGAGAGTTGGAGCACCAAAAATATGGTGCCTCTTACCATATGTAATCCAAATCCAAATCACATCAAATTCTGTATTAGGGTAAGGAAGTTAAGGCAAAATGAATTTCTCTTATGATTACTGTGGTATTTGCTATCACATGATTTTCTCATGGTTTTGGTGCTGGTGCGCTAAGTAACACCGTCTGTCAGTCATTTGGATAACTGGCCCCAGGGTTTGAGAAGGGATTTGAGGCAAGCAGGCAGTGCACAAACGTCATTTCACCAGCCAAACGTGTGTTGGGAGCCCCCTGCCCCCACAGGAAGTCCTCCGGTCCACTTCTGGGACTCTCAGTTTTGGCAACAGCTGGAGACTTGACAGCTCACTTCTGCAAAGGCTGACATGCATTCCTCTGGCTTTCCTTTCCTCTTTCCTTCCCTCTTTTATTCTTTAAATGTACCTGGCAGCTAGTAATCAGAAACTTGACAGTGAGTGCAAATCTAAACACTAAAGAGGTTACAAACTTCCTAAGATGTCTGAAAGAAGGCCAGCCACTCAGTAGGTGTCACAGCTCAGTGATGTTATCAAGAACCCAGGTCCTTCCATCTTGCCGCTCTGCCTCCTTGTGGTAGCTCTTCTTTTCAAGCCCATGCCCTGTGGTTGCAGATGGCTGCCTCAGGGCAAGGCATCATTGTCCTTTTATAACACAACAAACATTAAAAAAGGAAGGGGTCAGAAATGGCTTTTTTTTTTACATGGCTCTCTCTCATTTCAGCCAAGAAAATCCGTCTGACAACAGCCCAACAAACAGCTGTTTACTTTCATTGGTCGGGGCGAGGTCACATGACCATGCCTAGACCAATTACTGGCAAAAAGACCAATCAAAATCCATCCTCTAGGTAAGGGCATGTGGCTTCCCTCAGAAATATTTGGCATCTGAGGGGCACCTGGGTGGCTCAGTGGGTTAAGCCTCTGCCTTCGGCTCAGGTCTTGATCTCAGGGTCCTGGGATCGAGTCCCGCATCGGGCTCTCTGCTCAGTGGAGAACCTGCTTCCTCCTCTGTCTCTCTCTCTGCCTACCTCTCTGCCTACTTGTGATCTCTCTCTGTGAAATAAATAAATAAAATCTTAAAAAAAAAAAAAGGAATATTTGGCATCTGTGTGCAAGGAAGAAGGAGAGAGAGTTTTGGGGAAGACTGATATATAACCCCTTTCTTCTTCCTCTCATATCTTTCCTCTAAAAAGCCCAAAAAGTAGAAGACCTGGGGCAGGGTGAAGGTCAGGGTTAGGGAACAGGGGACATGGTCTGCTCATTAGTGAAATTCATAGTTACCCTTTTGTAGAATAATTTTGCCTTATGTTTTCTTAACTCTCCTAAGGCCTCAGAAAATTCTTTAATTCCAAGGCTGGGAAAAATATGCTACACCCCTGTATTAGTTTCCTATGGCTGCTGTAATAAATTACCACAAAATTAATAAAACAAATTTATTCTCTTATAGTTCTGGAGGCCAGAAATCCCAAAGCCAAGGGTTTCACTGGGCTTAAAATTCAAGGTGTTGACTGTGAGCTAGTTCCTTCTCAAGGATCTGGGAAGAATCCATTTCCTTGCTTTATTTAGTCTCTAGTGACTTCCTTTATTCCTTGGCCTGTGGCCCTTTTTCTTCAGTGTGCATGACTCCACCAATGACCTCAGCTTCTCTGTGTGGCTCAGCTTTCTCTGACTGCCTCCTGTATCCCTCTTAGAAGGAGAGTTGTGATTATTGATGAAGGATCATCTCTTTATCTCAAGGTCCTTAAATTAATCACATCTACAAAGCCCCTTTTGCCATATAGCATTTATAGGGAACTCGGACACGAATATCTTTCTGGGCTGTTACTCAGCCTACCACATGTTGCTATACCTGATCCTCCAATCTCAGATCTTTTAGAAGGGGAAACTTCAGGGCAGGAGGGAGTTTCAAGGTCTTCTCAGTGATGTTCAGCAGCCCAGCATCTCATAATTGAAGGTTTGGGGTCTAAGGCTTAGGTGTGTGGCAGGGGCTTGGGGTGGTGTTTATGCCTGAAGGACAGCATTCTCATTAGAAGGAAGTCTTTCTCAGGAGCCTATGGGGGACTCTTGTAACTCTGTTTTATACTTTTGCAGGTAAATGGACCATGTTTGCTTAAAGTCAGTGCATATGGAAAAGGTGGCAGATCCCGTTAATGTGAAGTAACTTTACTCAAATGAATCACATGCCAACATGAACTTCATCACGTTTTTACTGAACCCGCACCGTGGAGTGATGATTCAAGCTATCAGGACATTAGGTAAAATCTCTGCAGTGAGTTTAGAGACCATGCAGTCTGTTTTCCTATCTCTGTATTTGTTTTGTTTTGTTTTCTTTTTTTCAGTTGTTGTTTTGGTTCTTGTCCTTTCCCCTGGCTTTCATGTTCTCTTACTCTCATCTTTTAGATATTGGTAGCTTTGTATCCAGCTTTCCCTGACATTTCTTAGCCTTTCTGTCTGGTGAATGTCTTCCATGGGCTATGACTTGTCGCTCTAGTTGGTTTCTCCCCTACGACCTTGTCTACCTCCTAAAAATGGAACCAAGCTTGGGGTAGACCTTGCCAGATTCTGGACAGAGTCATAACTAACCAACCACAGTTCATTTTGGGGGCAAGTCAGTGAAGGGCTGATAAATGCTTAACAATCCACTCTCCAGGAAAACAAACCCTGAATTGTGGGCTTTGCTGTTTTTTGGGTTGCAGATCTACCCACCCTGGCCTAATTCAAGCTACCAAGGTGAGGTCCCCCAAGAAGATGTATGCACCATCATTCCAGTACACTGCAGGGCCAAGGGCAGGTCTGTCCTCATGACACAATATTGCTACCTTTAAACAGGGAAGAACTAGTCCAACATTCCTTCTGGAATTTTTTCCAAAGGGGACTTCACACACATTCTCCCCAAGTCAGTCTTTGGCATGGGAGTATAACTGAAAGTTAACTTTGAGTTAGAATTGCATTTTGCTCATTGTCTTCTCCACTGTTCCTTCTTCCTTGTGTGGAGTAATGTTGGCCTGTAGTCCTTTTTACTGGGCAAGACGGTCAATGGGCAGTAGAGGTGAAAAGCAATTGGCTCCTTCTGTGTCTCCAGTGTTACACACAAGAAAATTTTCAACTTAATGTAACATCTGAGACGAATTAGCTGAGTTTTCTCCACTACAGGAAAAAAAAAGAGGGGGATGGCTGGTGGGAGAAGGTGAGCAGATACAGGAGGTCATATAAATTCTCAGAGAATCCAGATGTAGGCTGATGGTTTCTTTCTTCTTCTTAACTCCTCTTCCGAAATCAAATGGAGGGATTTATTTCACTTCCTTTCTGCATCCCCACACATGGTGGGGTAGGGCAGGGCGAGTGATAAAGTGACCAGAGTGGACTGTGGGAGGGAGAGGCAAGATGTCTGACCGGTCCACACACTGCATGTCAGAACTAAGTGAAGGAACTGATCAAACGCTGGACTATGAAATGTTGCCAGTGAAGACACATAAGGTAATAAAAACAGTGAAAATTCCACATGCCTGGGCAAAGTTCTGCCTTGCAGTATCTGTTCTTCTGTTTTATGGGCCAAGCCCAGAACATAACCAAGCAAAGGCGAGGGCCGGAGGGCACACCACTCCCCAGGAAGCAGGGCGCGGACAAGGGCATCCGAATGTTTGTTTGGTTGAGTTGCTATTTCACCATTGTCTGCCTTGTTACCAGTTATGACATGTGCCCAAGCAGCCTTCTCCCCTTCATTCCACTGGCATTTGTTAAAAAAAACATTCACCGAGATCCAGTTTGGATGTGTCTTTTAGCCTGCCTGTAACTTTCCACTTTAAGGGAGATGTTATAAGGAGTTTACAAGTCTTAATTGCACAGCTTTTTAAGAACAAGGATTTTAAAGCATAAACTTGGAAGAAATTCTTATAAAGAGGAAAAGAAGAGGGAAAACTGGATTCTGGTTCTTCAATTCCCCTTAGGCATTATGCTTCTTGGTCCTTGGCATCAACTAAAGGGAAGCAGGAAAAATTACTGATCCACATTGGCTCATGGGGACAAATGAGGGGGGGAAAATTCAGGATGGGCATGGTCTGTCTTGGGCTCAATTCCCGTCCCCTACGACAAGGCCTAGTACATGGTAAACCCTGAATTAGTATTTCTTGAATGAATGAATGTACAGGATTATTTCTGAGGAGACAAAGAAATAAAGAAATGTAGTTTCAAAAGGATTTTTCTAAGTATCTGCACCTGAGCCATTAGCCCACAAGACCAGAAGCTGGGCGAGTGAAATGCAAGGTCCAAGGTGCATGACTGGAGCATTCACTTTCAGTTTTTGTGCACATTCCATGTTGCACTTGTGTGCCCCAGAGACTGAACGTGGCCTTCAATCTTGTGTCCCAGGCGCCTTGCTCACCTCACTCTAGTCCCAGCCCCGCCACTCCACCTAGGGCCTACAGAATGTTTCTTAGAAATTATTTCTTCCGTGGAGCACCTGGGTGGCTCAGTCGTTAAGCATCTGCCTTTGGCTCAGGTCATGATCCCGGGGTCCTGGGATAGAATCCTGCATCGGGCTCCCTACTCAGCAGGAAGCCTGCTTCTCCCTCTCCCTCTGCCCCGCTTGTGTTCCGTCCCTCACTGTGCCTCTCTCTGACCAAAAAAATAAATAAAATCTTAAAAAGAAAGAAAGAGAGAGAGAGAAAGAAAGAAAGAAAGAAAGGAAAGAAAGGAAGAAAGAAAAAGAAAAGAAGAAAGAAAGATGATTTCTTCCTTGGGTTGGGTCCACTAAGTCTGCTCTGAGCCCCACAGGAGACATTTCAGGGACTAGGGACAGAGGCATTTCCTGCCTGGGGAAACCAGTGACCTCAAAGCCAAGAGTTGTCAGGTGGCCCTGGGTTTACTCAGAACTTAACTGTGTACTTGGAGAAGCTTATTAACTTCTGGAGCTTTCTTTTCTTCATCAATAAAATACAGAAAATAATACCTACTTCACAGGATGACTGTGAGCCTTGGGAGTAATACACAAAAGTGCCAAGTACATAGTGGGCATAGTGGGCACATAGTAGGTGCTCAGTAAATGGAAACTTTTATTGCAGCATTCTTATTGGCAGCAGCACTGGTGATGCGATGCTGGCAACACCACCTGGCCAACTCCTCGAGTGGGAGCGAGCACACATGTGGACCAGCCAAAAAAAATTTGCAGAAGCTGTACTGGAGGACAGAATTGATAGATTCAGGCTAACCCAGGTGGAGCTCTGACTGTGAGCCAGGACCTGGGTCAGTTTTCCTGTATTTTCTCTCATCCTGGCCACAGACTATTCTTACTTGATTATCTATACTCATGGACAATAGATAATTTTTTAGTGTAAGTATGTCCAGTGCAACATTGGGGATCTAATGATGCTAGAAGAAAAATTAATTTGTTCTCTGCAACTCAAATGTAACTGGACATCCTGCATTTGCCCTGGAAAACCCTGCAGGGGAGTGTTTGGTACAGGGACTTGAAAATGGTGCCCTCGGCTGGGTGTGTCAGTGGAATGCCTGTTTGCAGCGATGGCCTTGAGGGCTTGGGGGCTTGGCACACTCTTCACTAGCAGGTGAACCTCTGAAGCTGTTCTTGGTTCTTCTGGCACCCAGATTTCTCCTCTCTGCCTCTCTTTCCCCAACAGCGTTTCCTGTGGCATGCAGGAAGTATGGGCACGGCAGGAATGTACTTGACAACTGGCAGTGCAGATGGGAGAGGCAGGGTGAGGAGAATTGGTTTAAAAATACATACTAGTCAGCTGGCCCCACGCACCTCAACCAGACTGCTGAGGAAACGCTAGCTGCTTTCTGGGCATGCCACCACTCCCACCAGCCCTCTGTTTAGGGGCTCTTCTTTCTGCTGTGTGTTTCATAAGAGGAAAAAAAAGAGAAATGGCTCTTGGTGAGAACTTCTGTTAATGGAAGCAGAATTTCAAAAATATGTCTCAGGTTCTTTGATGGCATTATGACATTCTGAGCTGTGTCAATGCATAATCCTCCAAAAAAAAAAAAAGGGTAAAATCATGAATGACTGTCATACAGAAATAAAATGAATACATGTTAAAGATTTTTATTTAACTCATTCATGAGGAAACTGGTGTTACAACCAGTTGAAAAAAAGTAATAAAAACCCATAATCTCTATGCAGTAAAGGAATGTTGAAATGAATGAGCAAATACATAAACTAGTTTGGGGCTGAGTCGTATCTCTCAAAATTCCTATGTTAAAGTCCTAACCCCCAGGTACCTCAGACAGTGACTGTATTTGAAGATAGGGTCTTTAAAAGAGGTGATTAAGTTAAAACGAGGCCACTAGGATGGGCCCTAATCCAGTGTGACTGCTGTCCTTCTAAGAAGAAATTAGGCCACAGAGACCCACAGCAGGAAGATCATGAACAGACAGGAGAAAGTAGTGTTGTAGAAGTCAAGGAGAGAGGCCTCAAAAGAAATCAACCCCACTGACACTTTGATCTTGCACTTGGAGCTTCCAGAACTGTGAGATAATAAATTTCTGATTTTCAAGCCACTGAGTCTGCAATACTTTGTTATCTCAGCTCTGACCAACTAAGGGGCGGGTGGGGCCACAGTATTATTTGCATATCTATAGACAAGATTTATTTTGCATTCTCATTAGTTATGTAGTTTATAGAGTTGTAAAATAGCTCCTTTAGAGTCAGATAACCTCTTCAGTTTAGTAGTAAGATAATTTATGACTAGGATCAGTAAATTACAGTTTGTGGGCCAAATGTAGTCCTACTACCTGGTTTTTTTTTTAATAAATAAAACTTTGTGGCACACCGCCATACTTATTTCTCGGTGCATTATCTGTGGCTGCCTTCCTATTACAAAGGAAGAGATAAGTAGTTGCCCTTTGCAAAGTCTAAAATATTTACACTCTGGTCTTTTACAGAAAAAGTTTGCATATCCTCCTCCAGGCAATGCATCAGTTTTCTAGGGAAGCACGAATGTTTCCTTACAGAGCGTTCAAGGTCATTTGGTCCAAGGGTTCCCAGATTTTGAGATCTCACAGGTCCGTAAAATTTCAAAAAAAATTTGAGGGAGGGGCTCCAGAGGGTCTCCAATTTTACTTTTATCAAATATCAGCTTTTTAAAAAAAATTTTATTTATTTATTTATTTGTCATAAAGAGAGCACAATTAGCCACAGTGGCAGGCAGAGGCAGAAAGAGAAGCAGGCTCCCTGCTGGACAAGGAGCTGGATGTGGGACTCCATCCCAGGATCCCGGGATCATGACCTAAGCTGAAGGCAGCAGCCCAACCAACTGAGCCACCCAGGCGTCCCAAATACCAACTTCTTCATAAAAAGATTTTTATGTGTGTGTGTGTGTGTGTGTGTGTGTGTGTGTGTGCAAAAAGGTGATTTTATTAAAGCATGGGGGTAGGCCCGTGGCAGAAAGAGCTGCTGCATAAAAAGATATTTTGAAGTAAATAGTGCATGAGAAACTTTGCTGCATTGTACTTGCTTTCATTTCCCTGAGATTTAGTAAAACCTCACCACGAGCCACCACAGTTCATGGTCTAGATTGTGGAACCAATAATCTGGCCTAACCTTGGGCACCAATTGCTGGCTCTGTCCAAGGAGATTCTGCTGGCTTGGACCAGGAGTCAGGTCTTTACTCCCAGGATCCAGGCTGATACCCGTCAGCCAGAAAGGGGTCCAGCTGTGACTGGCCTTGCTTTGCTTTAAATGATATACTTTTTCCTGATTTTTAAAATAAAAATGTGGTCAGTACAGAAAACCTGAGAAGAAGTGAGAGGAACAAAACTCATCTCCAGGGCGCCTGGGTGGCTCAGTGGGTTAAGCCGCTGCCTTCGGCTCAGGTCATGATCCCATGGTCCTGGGATCGAGTCCCACATCGGGCTCTCTGCTCAGCAGGGAGCCTGCTTCCCTTCCTCTCTCTCTGCCTGCCTCTCTGCCTACTTGTGATCTCTGTCTGTCAAATAAATAAATAAAATCTTTAAAAAAAAAAAAACAAAAAAAAAAACTCATCTCCACCCAGAGAGATACAAAGGTTTACTGACACACAGGGGCAACAAAAGCACTTTCCAATCTAAAAATCCTAAAGGGAGAAAACCAAGCATCTCTCCCTAAACCAAAATGGAGCCTGGCACACGCAGGTAACAATATGTATTGAACAAATAACTAAACCGAAATAACTGCAATTTTTTTTCCTAGATGGTCCAAGAAAGTCTTGATGACTAGTCTAGATGATCAGTAAGTCTTTGAAAAATTTTTTGATCATCAAAATGGCTAATATGGTCTTTCTGGCATCCTACCCCCTCCTCCATTCTTGCATCTGTTTTTTTTCCCTCATGTCATTAAAAAAAATTCTTAAGATTTAAAACTGTCCAGGACAACTCTTTAAGAAGCAAGGATTATGCATTTTCACTAGTTTTCATGGCCAATTTACATAAATCAAGTCTTATTATTAAACTGCCTTCATGATACATACAATATAATAACCTTAAAAAATTGATCTGATAGACTCTCATGATTTCAAGACACGCAGTTCCTAAGAAGCCCAATTAATTGAATTTTCACCTCCATGCCTGGTCACCTAAATGAGAAACATCTTCAATCTGATATTGAAAATAAACAATTGAGAATATTTTTCATCTCTTCATGGGACACAATCTTAAACTCAATAATTCATCACTGTTTTCTATGAAAACCTCATGCGTACCTTTTGCCTCTATGTCCCTTCCCATAGCTTCTCCATCTCCTTTAAACCCATCTCCTCCTGTAGAAAACAAACATTCCAGATAACCCCTGACAAACTGGAATAATAAAGATGACTTCACTCTGGTTCTTCTTTGTCGAATACCTCACTCATATATGTATTTGCTTTCCCTGATGTTTCATTATGTTTATGAAACTTTCTATAAAAAACTAAGCTCATTTTCACTTTTGGAAAATAAGCAAGCATCACCCCTTTCAAAAATCACTTTCTTCCTTTGGTGAGACATCTGGTTTCGTCTTATTTAAGTCTTTAGTTGAATTCCACCCACGACCTGAGCAGATGGTTCTGCATTCACTTATTTCTCTCCATATCTGATATTTAATCTCCCTGATCAGGTCTGTCCCTCACATAACCCACCCTTGTAGCCAGAAGCCTCCTTCCCTCTGCTGTGCCCCAGGTGGGTCCTGTACCTGGCATGTGATAAGGATGGGGCCTGGGATGGACTCCAATGTCTCCATTTATTCTAATTAGATTTTTCTTCCATTGTGTATAAAAACTTTCCTTTTAAACTGCTCCCCGGGACCCAGCTCTCTTCCTTCTCTCACCTCCTTTGGAATTTTTAATTAAGGTGGCCAAGTTTAGCTCATACTAGTTTGTTCCCTGATCTAGAATCATTTGACCTGCTGCTACCTATTGACCACAGTCTTCAATTTGTTATGCCCTACTATATGCAACTCATGTGCTATGTGTTTCATATCCATTATTTCTAGTCTTTGCTACACCCCTGAAAAGCTGTGTGATCTTGGACAAACTACAGAACATCTCTGAGCTTCAGTTTCTCATTTAAGAAGATTGATTTATTTCAGAGAGAGAGAAAGCAGGGGAGGAGATCAGAGGGAGAGAGAGAGAGAGAATCCCAAGCAGACTCCCCACTGACTGCAGAGCCTGACTCCGGGCTCGATCCCATGACCTTGAGATCATGACCTGAGTTAAAAATCAAAAGCCAGATGCTCAGTACACTGAGCCACCAAGGTGCCCCAGTTTCTCATTTAAAATGTGAGTAATAACAATGACAGGAGTCTGCATTCTACCCTATACCATATGGCCTCTCTTAGACAACTGTCTTATTTCTCTGTCGTGTCCCCTAAATGCCCAGGATGGGGCTCAATGTGTAATTTAGCTCAATACATATTTACTTGGTGATTGTTTGAATACAGTTATCTTACTCAATTTACTTTCCTGAGTTAGTTCTAAGAAATGAAACACAGATTTGTATTAAAGTTTAGCAAGAGCAGTAGACATTCACTTTACGGAACCAATGCAGTAAGACATTACTTTTAAATGTCTAATTACAAGCTAAATACTAAGACCTCTTACTCTTGGAATGCTCTGGTTAGTTGGATCTCTGTTAATGGTGAATTTGGTTTTTTGTTAAAATAGACTTGTTATAAATTTTATAAAATTTTAATCTACTTTCTTGCCTTAGGAAAAAGAATCTGCAGGACACACTTTTATCTGCTTTGATGACCCGGGACTCTGCAGTATCTCCAGGGCAGGATCTGGAGCATCAAGAGTTGCTGAGGATAGAGAATGAGCAGGAGGGTGAGTAGTAGATGCACGAACCCATGACTCAAGCCCGAGAGGATTTCTTGCTTCTTACTTACTGTGCAGGATAGGGCTAATGCTGTCTTGTAGTTGAGGATTACTGTTGGCTGAGTTCCAGTTAACCAACTACTTTTTGACTGGTGTTTTTGCAACTCTTGGCTCCTGTACTCAAGAGATAAAACTTTTAAAATGATTTCAGCCAGGTTTGTCACCAATGGCACAAGTGAGATTTCCGTACGCACACATAGATCCTTTTTATCCTTTCTTAAAATTTCGTTTTATTATTCTTTTTATTTTTGTATTTTATTATTATTATTTTTTTTAGTAAGCTCAATGCCCAACATGGAGCTTGAACTCATGACCCTGTGATCAAGGGTCACATGCTCTACCAGATGAGCCAGTAACGTGCCTCCCTTTTTTTTCTTTAAGTATAATCACCTCAGGATTTATAATTGTGCCCAAAATATTTTTTGGTACCCTTAGAATTTTCACTTTGGTTGTGGTCTTGAGAAGTGCTAATTCTATAGTGGGCAGCCACTTGAACTGACAGCTACCATTTGTTTAAATCAGCTGCTGAAGGCTGTATTTCTCCTTCAGGTCTTGAAATAGCCAAGTGTCTACTTCACAAGGTATGTGTGAATAACTAAAGCGTACAAGGACAGGAAAGTCTACAAGATGAATACAAATGATGTTCAGTTTCATATATACTGCAATTGCCAAAATTACATGATTTGGGGGTTATTTGAAAAGTTGCTGTCAAATGTATAACTGAAACTTTGAGCGACCAGAACAAGAACCCATACATAACAGTGTTTCTGCTTACATGGCTCTAGTTCTCAAATGTGCCACACACATCACTAGTATCCGGGGAGCTTTTGAAAATCTAGATGCCGGGGCTGCATCCCAGATCAATTAAAATATGGGGGTAGGAGTCAGACATTGGTATTTTTAAAAGATCCGTAGGTGATTCTAAAGTTCAGCAAGTTTGGGAACCAATGGCATGTGGAAAAATGTATGTAAGCAGACTCAACTTATAGAACACCTTAATTCACAGATCTCATGAATGTTTCCATTTAAAATGCTTCAACATTATAATGGTAAAATATTTCAAAAATATGAAAAAGAGACTCTCAGTAAATTAAAAATTATTCTGTAATTTAAAATATTGCCAAAATATTACAATCCACTTCTTTTTAGGGGGGAGAATATGAGGAACATTTATTTCCAGCTTCCAAATCCTTTATAAGTACAGAAGCAGAAGAAATACTGAAAGATGAAGGGGAAAAGGATATAAACAAAGAAAAACTACAATGGTTATTTACCAAGAATTGCAAATGCTCATTTTCTGGGTATACCACAACGTTCCATTCTCTATTCCTAGGACTTTGTGTAATTTTCAGGGACATGATGGTGGAGGGCTCATGCTTTTAGTTTATCAAAATAAACCTGAGTGTTCCTTTTCCCAGGCCTCATGAAAACTGAGACTTTACTCATCTTTATGAAAAAAGAGAGAAAGAAGAAAGAAGTGGGGGGGGAAAGAGAGAGAGAGAGAGAGAGAAAGAAGAAAGGAGAGAAGGAGAGGAGAGGAGAAGATAGGAGAGAAAAGGAAGGGAAGGAGAGAGGGGAGAGCAGGGAAAAGGCAGGAAGGGAGGGGGAGAAGAGGGGAGAAAAATGTGTCCTAGCAGTGAGCTCACCTGTCCTTTGAACTGTTCTGTGGTTGAAATGCCCCTCCTGACTGATCAGTCCTCATCAACAGATTTTCATGTGTTAGGAACATTTGGGGGGATTATGTCAGCTGAGATTCCTGCTGCCCATCTGGTGGAGAGAACAACTTACAATAACAAACACACACCAGACTTGGATGAATTACCATCCCCACAATCTGTAGGCCTGTTGGGGTCATTCAATTCTTCAAATAGTCCCGTTTCTATAATCTCTTCCTGCCATGCTATAGGGACAGCACCTGTTGCAAATCTTTGGAAGAACTTCTTATCTTTATCATCAAATTCGATTCCCCGAACCTCAGAGAAATCTTCTATTTCATCGATGTCTTTGGCATAAACCACTGAAGGGTCTGGCACAAATGGGGGCTCAACTAGGCCAGCTTCCAGGCGAGCAAAATTGATGGTTTTGAAGAAAGGGTGTTGCCTGGGATCATCAGACATTTCTCTGTGAAGAAATGACATGGTCAGCCGGAGACACAGTAACAAATCAAAACAGGAAATATTCTAACAATACACAGTGTCTAGCATTCCTTTCCTGTAATACATTTCATTTTAATTGCAAAGACAATATAATGACATAAAGAATAATGTGGAAAAATAATAACTTTAGAAATCATCCACAATTTTAAAAAGTCACCCACAATTCCATCTTACACAGACAGTAGAACTTTTCATTGTTTGCAGATAACCTTCATATGTAGATTTAATTTTTGGAGACAAGCAGTTGACATGACTTTTATTCTTAGTGTTTTATTGAAATATAAGCAAAATTCAGTGGGGCCAGGACCTGCTTGCCTGCAACTTCCAGTCATTGCATTTTGCTCTACTCTTCAGGGTCACATAGAACAAGGAAAGCATGTCTATTCCCACACAACTCCACTCACACCCTAAAAAACAGCACCCATAGCATCTCAATCTTCATGTGACATGATTTTTACCTACCTCCCCCAACTGCCACAATATTTTTAAAGAATTTTTAAAAATCCATTAGTAATATTTAGTAGCATGAATGAACATACATTCAATGCTCAAGACTAGAAATGTGCTAGAAATTATGCCAGTATTTGCCTTAGAATAAGGTGGAAAAATGTATGTTCCCAATTGTGTAACCTCTTGTATTAGTTATCTATTGCTTATCTATTAGTTACATATGCTGTATAACAAACTGCTCCAATATTCAGCCACTTAAAACAATAAACATTTATTATCTCAGCTTCTGTGGGTCAAGAATCTAGAAAAGGCTGGGGCACCTGGTGGCTCAGTGGGTTGAGCCTCTGCCTTCGGCTCAGGTCATGATCTCAGGGTCCTGGGATTGGGCCCCGCATCAGGCTCTCTGCTCGGCGGGGAGCCTGCTTCCCCCTCTCTCTCTGCCTGCCTCTCTGTCTACTTGTGATTTCTCTCTCTGTCAAATAAATAAATAAAATCTTAAAAAAAAAAAAAGAATCTAGAAAAGGCTTAACTGGGTGCCTCTGGCTCAAGGTCTTTCATGAGGTGGTTCATCAGCACTGTGGTCTCATCTGAAGGTTCAACTGGGACTAGGGGAGGAAATCTGCTTCCAAGCTCACTCACATGGTTATTGGCAGGTCTCCATTGCTCACAATGTGAGCCTCTTCACAAAGCTACCTTTTAACTTTACACCTGGCTTTTATTTGGTTAAGTGCCTGACTCTTGATTTGGCATAGGTCATGATCTTGGTGTTGTGGAACTGAACCTCACCTTGAGCTCTGCACTCAGCACGAGTTTGCTTGAGAGTCTCTCTCTCTCCCCCTCTCTCTGCCCCTTCCCCTGTATATTCTCTCTCTCTCTAAAATAAATTTAAAAATCTAAAAAATAAATAAATAAAAACCAGAAATGTCTTTCCTTAGGGAAAAATCAATTTCTGTCATAAATCAACCTTCATAAAAATTAATCACATTCATAGGTTTCCTTTTACTTTTATTTCAGTTATTAAAAAGCTTTTAGGAAAAGGATTGAGGATTTCTCCCATATACCCCCTTACAGATTCCCTACTATGTCAGATAATTACTACAGCAGACTCTATCTAACAGGTTCTAAACACAATAATGACATTACTAATAACAGTAGTGAGAATAACTGGCATTTATCCAGAACCTATTCAGCTAACACAAAATTAAGCTCTGTGCTTATGTTATCACATTTAACCATCACAACAATGCCTGTCTTTTCATTGTATTTTTAACCTCTTCATTTGGTTCTGCATTCATATATAGCTGTGCATCTGAAAAAATCAAACATAGGTGAGTTTTTCGAAGGAAAATTGTAATCAAATATTATTATGGAAAAGAGAAATCCAGAAAATCCAAAAAATACAATACGAATGTTCAGTTGGTTTTATTACTCTTGGCAATAGACTAGTGGTTAAAATATGGGTAAGAGACCTGGATGCTACCCTGAAAAATGTTACTTATTGTGGAAGAAAATAACTCTTGTTTTGTTTTGTTTTCTGTTACTTCATCTGAAAAATGGGCGTAATACTTATCCTCATTTTTCTAATGAAATTATAGGAGTAACAGGTTTTTGTTAAATTTTGTTGGAGCCGTTTGAGGAGAATGGATTCAAACACAAAGTTGTTTTATTATTATGAGCACGATCATTAACAATAAAGTCATTTAGCCTTAAAAGGGGGAAGGGGTAGTTATTTCTTGCATTGAATGCCTTCAACCAGATCTGGGTGAAGCAGGAACTCAGAGCCCCACCCACTCCTTAGATCCTCAACTGACACAGTGGACCCTGGGACAGTTTTGTACCTCCTAGAGCTCTGGGGAAAACAGATTTATGTGAATTATGCGTCAAAATAAAGAATTTACAGTTTATTGTCTATTATTCTACAAGTAAACCAATAGCAAATTAAGGAAGTGGAATATAAAATATTTGAAAGAAAAAACAAAAAAACAAACAACAGCAACAACAACAACAACAACAAAGATGCTGTAGGCATCTGATGTCCAGCCATTCCCTGGGTTGTTCTGTGGTTCAGGCCTAGCCCCTTCCAGAAAGGCTGATGCAGGATTCCTTGGACTTATCTCATTATGACCCAAGTGAAAAACAGGTATGGAGAACTGTATCGTGAGATACTACAAGGTGCCTCTTTTTTTCCCAAAGCCACCAAGCCTCCATTGGTTGAAAGGAAGGAAAATGCAGGCTTGCCATCTACTCAAAGCTACTGACCAGTGTCTGTGTGGTTTACATCCTGTAGAGTTAGAGCCTTGAGGGAGGGTTACTGAGATAGCTTCAAAGTTTCAAAGATGGATTTTTCTCTTAAATTAAGTTTCTTTTTTTTTTTTTAATTGATTTATTTGACAGACAGAGATCACAAGTAGGCAGAGAGGCAGGCAGAGAGAGAGAAGAGAAAGCAGGCTCCCCGCTGAGCAGAGAGCCCGACGCGGGGCTCGATCCCAGGACCCTGAGATCATGACCTGAGCCAAAGGCAGAGGCTTTAACCCACTGAGCCACCCAGGCGCCCCTTAAATTAAATTTCTTGAGGTATAACTTACACAGCAACATTTCACCATCTTAAGGTATCAAATTTTGGTGGTGGGGAGGGTAGCAAATAAAATTTAAATGTGGCAGAACAAGGATAGAGGGGCGCCTGGGTGGCTCAGTCGGTTAAGTGTCTGTCTTTGGCTCAGGTCATGATCCCAGGGTCCTGGGATCAAGACCCACATTGGGCTCTCTGCTCAACAGGAGCCTGCTTCTCCCTCTCCTCCCTGCTCCTGCTCTCTCTCTCTCTATTTCTGTCTCTCTCTCTCTCCAATAAATAAATAAAATCTTAAAAAAAAAAGAATTTAAACGTGGCAGAACAAGGATCGAGCTAGAATTCCATCTATGTAAACCAGGAATGAGTCCCAAGACTCTGTGTCTCAAAGAAATCAAAGGAGCTGGAATGGGACCAGGTACCATGAGGAAGGAGCCTGTCCCACCCTTGATGGCCACCAGCAGGCATGAACTCACCATCCCACAGGTCAAGAAAGCACCTTAAAGTCACTCTGAACAACTTTAACTTGGATAAACAAAGAATGCCCAGGGGCTCAGTGGCCTTGAAAACTTGCCAAGCCAGTCATGACAGGATATTCTCAAGGAACACCTCAAGCCACAGGCCCAGATAGCTTTGGTTCACCCATCAGGGATGGCCACTTCAGCCCTTTTGGAACTAGTCACAAAGGAAAGGGAACAATAGGCCACTAAAGGTTTTCTTTATGTTCATTAGCACCCTGACTAGTTGACCCTGGGCAGGGCAGGCCCATCCTTTGTGCCCTTTCTCAAGTGTCTGTGGTTGCTTATGGTAATAACAAAAGACTAGGCTTTCCAACCCCTATTCCTTTTACTTAGTGTCTGGACCACTGCAGATCTTACCACTTTATCTTTTGCACTAATGACTCTCAACCTCAGTTCTGCACTAGAAATAGGATGGATGTTATTTTACTCTTGAATCTTGCCCGGCAGCTTCATGCAGGGATCTTTTGGCCCATCCTTAGGCAGTGCACTTTGGAAAAATAGGAGAGGCTATTGACGGAGGCTACATCTTTTGCACTAGCCAACCTGGCAGCTGCAGGAAGACTTCTGCTGCTGATTGGAGTTGGTTCTATTTCAGAACATTTATAGGAGCTCTTGTGTTACTGAACCCTACATAGAGATTACAATGGATTTTCTTATAACAGTCAGTAAAGAAAAGATACCACCTGACCATACATGAAGACGACTGTGGGGTTTGGTCTGCCAAGAACGGTGCATATGGGTGCAAGATGATGTGTTGGAGAAGCACTTAAGTCAGAGACTCGCATGGTTCATTGCTCTTTTCTGCTGCATTGAGTGACCAAAAGAAAACCTGCAAAATACTTAAGTGGTCTTCGGCTTTAATTTTATTAGAAAACATTGTAAACCCTATCTATAGTCCTTGTGAGATGCTCAGAAAAGCTTCCAACCTCTTTTTTTAAAGCTTTCAACTTTTTTGCAAAACATAATTCACAGACCTACGAAGACAAAGGAGGAGCTCCTTTCAGTGGTGTCTAAAGAAGGAAAAGGGTTTTAAAATTTATTTCAAATGTTTGTGAATGCAAGAGGGAGGGCCCTGCCTGACCTCTCTGCTGTGTAATGTGTTGTGTAGGCATTTGCTTGCCTTTGAAGGACAGCACTAAATTAATCAAACATCATCTCATTTGAATTGAGAAAAAATACAGAGAGTTGAAATGAAAACGTTGGAAGGTTTTCTTTTTCACCAAACAGCTGATTTTTATATGCCTTTTCTCTAATGTTGTAAACAGTTTTATTCAAAACAGCCACAACAGATGCTTTATAAAAAGGTTTTGCTTGATGGAGCAGCTTCAGGCAATGATCCAATGCTTTAAGGTGGCATTTTCCTGAAGAAGTTGTCAATACTTCATTTTATATACCCGAAGTGTGTTTATAGAGTATCAAGATAGATTTCTCGATCAAACACACCAAACAGGCGGTGCTCCCTTCAGGAATGTCATCTGAAGAGACTGTTGGCTTTCTTTGCTGCCTCCGCCACTGTTGGTATGCCCTTGTAGATTCCCTGCACTTGAGAACCCGGATGGTAGAGATGGTCTGGGGTCACCCTTTCTGGTTCTCCCCTCTTCCTTGGGCACCAGGAAGACAACACTGGCCAGACCCTTCAACCTTGCACAGGGCAAACCTAAGTGAGTGTAAGTGATGCAGGACTGAGTCACTCCCAGGCTGAGGCAGTAGAAAGCTCCCCTAGCTTGTCTCTGCTCTCTTCTCTGTGAGCCACAGGTTCCAGCTGAGCTGTGGGATGGATGCAGCCTGGCTCTCTGAGTCTCTGCTCCAAGGGAGGTACCCAAAGGGAATGCTGCTGCACCTGTAACTCACTTTGTGAGAGGGAGAAAAAAATCCCCTTTGTTTTTTTTGTTTTTTTTTTTTTTAAGATTTTTTTATTTATTTGACAGAGATCACAGGTAGGCAGAGAGGCAGGCAGAGAGAGGAAGGGAAGCAGGCTCCCTGCCGAGCAGGGAGCCCGATGCAGGGCCCGATCCCAGGACCCTGGGATCATGACCTGAACCAAAGGCAGCTGCCCAATGACTGAACCACCCAGGTGCCCCAATTCTGCTCCTTTTAAATGTTTCTCTAAGGGGTGCCTGGGTGGCTCAGTGGGTTGAGTTTCTGCCTTCGGCTCTGGTCATGATCTTAGGGTCTTGGGATAAAGCCCCAAATTGGCTCTCTGCTCAGCAGGGAGCCTGCTTCCCCCTCTCTCTCTGCCTGCCTCTCTGCCTACTTGTGATCTCTCCCTCTCTCTCTGTCAAATAAATAAATAAAATCTTAAAAAAAAAGTCTCTCCAAGATATCAATTGGTCAACAGATATTTAGTGACTGCATATAATATTGCTAGGTATGTTAAGTACAGTTGATGTTAGTTTTTTGGTTTCTTTTTTTTTAAGATTTTATGACCCAGGATGCCTTGATGGCTCAGTGGGTTAAAGCCTCTGCCTTCAGCTCAGGTCATGATCCCAGGGTCGTGGGATGGAGCCCCGCATCAGGCTCTCTGCTCAACGAGGAGCCTGCTTCCTCCTCTCTCTCTGTCTGCTTCTCTGCCTACTTGTGATCTCTGTCTGTCAAATAAATAAAATCTTAAAAAAAAAAAAAAAAAGGATTTTATGACCCAAGCCGAAGGCATAGGCTTTTACCCACTGAGCCACCCAGGCGCCCCCAGTTGATGTTAGTTTTAAAGAAGGTCGAGTATCATTGCTTACAGGGAATAATAAGATCAAGATTAATTTTAGAAGAAAAAAAAATAAGTGAAAGCTGACTTGGAAAAAGGCCCTTGGCAGTGGGTGACTGTGTTATATAGAGGAAAAAACCAAGGGCTTTAGATTCACAGACATAGACTCTCATCCCAGCTATGTAGGTCATTTTAACTGAAACAATTGAGTTATTTTCTCAGAGTCGCAATGTCCTCATGTATTAAAATGGGGGAGTTATGGGTGTAATGATTAATTTTATGACAATTTGACTAGGCCACCATACTCAGATATTTGATCAATTATTCTAGATGTTTCTGTGCAGGTATTTTTTAGATAAGCTTAATATATAAATGAGTAGGCTTTGAGTAAAGGAGATTTTTCTTTGTAATGTGGATGGGTCTCACCCAGTCAGTTGAAGGCCTTCACAGAAAACAACTGACTTCCTGAGAGAAGAAGGAATTCTGTTGGCAAACCATCTTCAGAGTTGAACTGCAACTCTTCCCCTGGTCTCCATCTTGATAGCCTATCTTGCAGCCTTCGGACTTGCCAAACTTCCACAACTGTGCAAGCCAATTCCTTAAAATAAATCTCTCTCTTACTCTCTCTCCCTCTCTCTGTGTCTCTCTCATATACATGCACACATACTGTCAGGGAGAAAAACTTCTCTACCCTCTTACCTTTGGAGACCTGCAAACTAAACTGACAAAACACAGATTAGTACAAGAAAGGACAGGTTTTTATTTATGCACATATACAAGAGTATATGGACCCTTTCACAGAAAAATGTGACTGGGATCATCAGTTAGAATTATAGACCATCTTAATAGTGGAAGGGGAGGAGGTGAACGGTACTTGCAGGAAAACAAATAATTTCTTAGAATTGCTGGGAGGAAAGGCACTTGTGGGAGAACAAATGACTAAGGAGAGATAAATGGGCCCTTAGGAGAAGAGATGGGAGATATGATAGATTTGTGACAATGTCTGTTTAGATGTGGTACAGACTTCTGTCACTGGTGATAAGAGTCAATCTTTCCCGGCTCTAAAACTCCCAGAGAGAAGATTGATGAGTTGAGTTGGGGGTGGGGGGCGGAGTCTGCTTCTAGGCAGATGAGGGGAGTTCAGAACCTGTAACTTTTGACTCACAAATGCCTTCAAAATGATTTTTATGTTACTGTGGTACATTCTGGACCTTTTCAACATCCGGCTGGTTCTATTTCTCTAGAGAACACTGACTAATACAGTGGGATACTTTGAGGTTTAGCTATAACATATATAAAGTTAGATACAATGTGTGTTATAACTCATTCAATAAGTGGTAGCAATTATTACTAACTTGTTCTAAGAGAGATACCAGATAATATTATGACTGAACTTTGAGCTTGAATGTCTTAAATTCTTAGATTGAATTTTCAAAATTTAAAAATATATACAAATATGAAAGCTACAACATGAAGTAATATGACTGATTTTTACTATTACCCCAGACCGGATCATCCAAGCAGCTGTCCAACAAGATTGTCCAACAGTCTTCCAAGCAGCTGTCGATGAAGGCTCTAGAACAAGGTTGCTTGTTCTAGAATACTCAAAACATTTGAGTATGGAGGTTAGCTTTTAATTCTTGACCTTTTTTTTTTTTTAAATAGAAAAACAAAATCCATTTGTAATTCCTTCCAAAGCATGACAGATACCAAACTAATAAATGAGTATTTTGAAATTTGACGGAAATTCTACATTTATGTGAAGGAGACCGTGGAACTGATTTTTCTGTGTAGATTCCCTTGTTGTTGCATTCATGTGGTCAGAATAGGCCGTGTCACTATCACAGGCAAATCTTAAAGTCATCATGGCTTGAAACAAAGGGGATTTTTTGGGGCGCCTGGGTGGCTCAGTGGGTTGGAGCCTCTGCTTTCTTCCTCTCCCACTCCCTCTGCTTGTGTTCCCTCTCTCGCTGTTTCTTCCTGTCAAATAAATAAATAAAATCTTTGCAAAAATAAAAAAGGGGGGCAGAATTTCCTAGAGCTCTAACTCTCAGTACTGATGGGTTTTGTTTGTTTTAAATATTTTATTTATTTAATAAATAAGAGAGAGCCAGAGAGAGCACAAGCTGGGTGAGAGACAAAGGGAGAGGCAGACTTCCCCATTGAGCAGGGAGCCAGATGTGGGGTGTGAGGCTCGATCCCAAGACCATGGAATCATGAACTGAGCCAAAGGCAAACGCTTAACCAACTGAGGCACCCAGGAGCCCCAGTACTGATGGTTTTAAGTTTTAATTTTGTTCATTTTGAATCATTTATTCATGATTCAAAATTAAAGAGATAATAGGGTTATAGAGTGAAAATCATTTGTATCCCTGTCACCCGCCCCTAATTTTTTTTTGTTAGAGACAAATCTATGTAACTATTTGAATTATAGATTTATTTTCTCTTCTCTCCTTTCCTTTCTTTTCCTTCCCTTTCCTCCTCTTCTTTTTTTTAAATGTATGCCGTTTTGCACCTTTTTTACTTTAAAATATATCTTAGAGGGGCGCCTGGGTGGCTCAGTGGGCTAAAGCCTCTGCCTTCGGCTCAGGTCATGATCCCAGGGTCCTGGGATCGAGCCCCGAATCAGGCTCTCTGCTCAGCAGGGAGCCTGCTTCCTCTCCCTCTGTCTGCCTCTCTGCCTACTTATGATCTCTGTCTGTCAAATAAATAAATAAAATCTTTAAAAAATATATATATATATATGTCTTAGAGATCGTGCCACATCAAGTGCTCACAGTGTTTGAAAGTGTCAGAAATACTTAACCATATAATATGCAAATAATAACAGGAAAATAATAATACTTAACCCCAAGTCTTCATCACTAATCCCAAGTATTTTCCAAATTCCTGTGGACAGTGCTGACATTGCTAATCAACTCTATTACACGGTAGTTTACCTGCTTCCTAAACGTTGCTCTGGTTTCTTAGCCAAGAAGAGTCTGCAAATATCTTTTGCTTCCTCTGTGAAGTTATCGTGTTGGAATCTGACCTCTTCTTTCAGGGTTCTTTGCTTTAAATCCTCTTTACTGACTTTTTCCTTGTAATCTTTGAATGGTGTTCGTCCAGCAACCATTTCATATATACTGCATCCCATTGCAAACCAGTCCACAGGATAGGAATAACTCACTTTTTCCATTAGGATTTCAGGAGCCATATAACCATTGGTTCCAGCCTGTAGCCCCCCAAACAAGAAAGAAAACAAAACAAAAACACTAATGTGAGTGTAACAGATGCTGCTGATTGCCTTTCCAATATCCATTCTCCTTTTCTTTCTTTGTTAAGGGAATTGTAAGTATTTGGGGTGGCAATGTGTCTAATCTGTTCTAGTTTCTGCTTTCCTAGCATCCTCTGGGGGAGCTGGGGTAGGCCATGTCATCCATTCTTGCCAATAAGTCATAAAGATGATTTAGCTGGAGTGCATTATAAAAGGGACAGATGAGGGGTGCCTGGGTGGTTCAGACAATTAACTCTTGATCTCAGCAGAGGTCTTCTCAGGGTTGTGAGTCCATGCTAGGCATGAGCCAAATAAATAAATAAATAAATAAATAAAATAAAAGGGACAGATGAGGCTGTCCTTGAAACAGGGAAGTCACTTAGCCCCTCGCTTCATCATTAAGGTAAAAAGTTCAAGTGGATGTCTCTATGATTCCCCTAAGCTCTGCCTCTGTATTTTATCCACAGACAATAGAAAGTTAGATGCATGGTTTTTTAAACGTTGAACACTTTCCTGTTAATATTGAATGTTCATACATATATATATATTTTTAAAGATTTAATTAATTTATTTATTTGACAGAGAGATCACAAGTAGGCCGAGAGGCAGGCAGAGAGAGAGGAGGAAGCAGGCTCCCCGCTAAGCAGAGAGCCTGATGTGGGGGCTCGATCCCAGGACCCTGGAATCATGACCTCAGTTGAAGGCAGAGGCTTTAACCCACTGAGCCACCCAGGTGCCCTTGAATGTTCATATATTATCTGGTCTGTGATTCCTACTCTATTTGCTATATAATGATATTAATATCACACATCTCTGCCTGTCCCTGCATTGAAAAATTAGCAGTCATTTTAATCTAAAAAGTCCCACACATGAAGTTTCATTTAACATGCATGACTGTATTTTGTAGGTCCATTTCTACTGATGATACATGCCAAATGACCATTGAGTTACAAAAATATGTATTTATACATTTAACTTAAAATTTACCACCTTAATAATTTTTAAATGTACAGTTCAAGAGTCTTAAGTTCATTCACATTGTTGTGCAACCATAGTCACTTTCCATCTCCAGAACTCTTTTCATCTTGCAAAACTGAAAGTCTATACTCATTAAACAACAACTCCCCATTGTCTCCACTCCCTAGGCCCTGGCAACCACCATTCTACTTTCTGTCTCTACTGATCTGACTACTCTAGTAGTCTATTCCTCATGTATGTGGAATCATGCAGCTATTGTCTTTTTGTGAATGTGTTATTTTAATATTCATTAATTCAACAAATTTTTTAAAAATTTATTTATTTATTTATTTGAGAGAGAACAAGAGTACATGTGTGCACAAGGGGAGGGGCAGAGGAAGAGGGTGGGGGAGAAGGAAAGAATCTCAAGCAGACTCCAGGCCCAGCACAGAGCCCCACACGGGGCTTGATCCCACAACCCTGAGACCTGAGCCAAAACCAAGAATTGGACACTTAACTGACTGAACCACCAGGTACCCCCAATAAATATTTAATGAATATCTATAACATACCTTGTAATTATAAAAGACACAAATATACATACACACATACGCATATACACACATACATACACACTGTTTTCCAAAAACTAACTTGTTTTTGGTTAAAGTATAAGTATAACCTCTGTAGCAATTAAAAATTCAAATCACACCAGGGGTACCTGGGTGGATCAGATGGTTGTGTGTGTGCCTTTGGCTCAGGTAATTATACTGGGGTCCTACGATTGAGCCCTGTGGCAGGCTCCCTGCTCAGCAGGGAGTCTGCTTCTCCCTGTGCCCCTCACACCCCCTCATGCTTTCTCTCTCTTGCTCTCTCTCTCTCTCTCTCTCTCTCTCAAATAAATAAAATCTTTAAAGAAAAAGAAAAAAGAAAAATCCAAAGAATACCCTACATGACAATAAGCTTCTATTAGTACATAAAAATGATCATATAAATTATTGGCAGAGTTGTAAGAAACAGATGTGCTCTGTAAATTGACCAAGACTTTTAGAAGAGCAGTAAGATATTGAGTCATAGAAAATAATATATATCAATTTTCCCCCTGCTTCAACTAGGTTACTCCATCTTGGGAGTATATACCTCCAAATAATGCCTCATACAAAAGAAAAAGGAATCCACATTGAGATGTTCATAGTTCCATTATTCATAATGGTCACAAGCTGGAAACCTCCAAATGCCCATAATAGACTAGAGTCCATTTTTTAAAAAAGATTTTATTTATTTATTTGACAGACAGAGATCACAAATAGGCAGAGAGGCAGGCAGAGAGAGAGGAAGAAGCAGGCTCCCTGCTGAGCAGAGAGCCCTATGTGGGGCTCGATCCCAGGACCCTGGAATCATGACCTGAGCTGAAGACAAAGACTTTAACCCACTGAGCCACCCAGGTGCCCCTAGAGTCTATTGTTAATACCAACTTTTTATATATAATGGATTTCACACACTGATTACAAACATACATTCCAGGACATCAAAAAAGGTTGGAAAGTGTTTTCAGTTCTTTATCAGATGATTTTTTTTCTAATTGCTTAAGTATATGTGTTTATATGCACTATATATATAAAATGCCCTAGGAATATTAAATTTCATGGATAATTTCTACATGGGTAACAACAATGAAAAGCATATATGACCCAAGCACTAACGAGAAGTAATTGGCCTGCTCTGGAAGTGACTGGGTCTGACAGGCCAGGCATGAGTCAGCATGGCACTGCTGTTTTCATAGAAGCTGATATATAATTTGGGTGACCATGTGTTCCGGTTTGCCTGGGACAGTCCCAGTTTACATCTGTTGTCCTGGCATCCTGTCTAGTTTTGCATTTGTCCAGACAGAAATGTCCTGTGGCTCCCGAGACCCAGGATACTCAACTTGTATCCAAACTAGAAAATCACCGTACGGCCTCACATGGTGCATGCCCAACAAAACATTTGTCGAATAAACAACAGTGAAGATGGTAACTAGATGTTTTCCACTCACTATCCAACCAATATTTATTGAGCCATGCCCTACAGTGAGTTCTAGGGAAACCAAGACACATGATACCTGGCCGTTGCCCTTCAGGTTTTACAGGCTGGTGGAGACAGCTCAAAAGGTTAATTCAATAGAGTATGGTAAATGCCATAATGGGAGTATAAAACAAGCAAAGGGAGGCCAGAGGGCTTGTGTGTGTGTGTGTGTGTGTGTGTGTGTGTGTCTGTCTGTCTGTCTGTGTGCTGCAGATACTCCACTGAAGAGTGACAGCTGAGCTGAACCATGAGGGAGACTCTGTCCCCCAGAGAAGGCTAGGCAGCTAATGAGCACCTGCAAGAGATGGAGCCCGAAATAATGTGGGTGTTCAGGGAGCTCTAAGGAATTTGGCATTTCTGGAACACAAGATCTGTGGGATGCAATGGAGGAAGAGGTGTGGATGAGATTGAGAAACACTGTATGCCAAAGTAGCAAAAATCCATTCCCAGTCTCCCTTTTCCCTCTACCAGAGAGGTCGGAAGGCTGGGCACTCCGTCTCTCTGGGCACTCTCTCCTTTGTACCTAAGGTGACCATGTGATACAAGCTTTATTTGAGAGGTGTGCAAAGCAAAGGTGCTGAGGGTTGGGGAAGAAGGGAAGTAAGTCTACATAGAAATACATAAAAGATACAAGACAGATTAATGGATCAATAGAGGGATGGATAGATGGAGAGACATGTGATAAAGTGAATCTAATAAAATATTAATTATTTACAACGGAATACTGTTTGGCTATAAAAAGGAATGAAGTCCTGATGCGTGCTACAACATGGATGAACCCTGAAAATCTAATTCTAAGTGAAAGAAGCCAAACACAAAAGTCCACATATTGTGTTTCCATTTATATATAACGTCCAAAATAGGCAATTCCATAGAGCCAGAAAGTAGATTAGTGGTTGCTTAAGGTTGGGACAGGGGGACTGGGAGTGACTGCTAAAGGGTAGAGGGTTTCTTTTTGGGGGTGAAGAAAAGGTTCTAAAATTGTGATAATGTTTGCTTTGCTCTATGAATATACTAACACCCATTGAATTGTATACTTTAAATGGGTCAATTTTACGGAATTTAAATTATATCTCAATAAAGCTGCTCAAAATATTCGTGGTAAACAGGTAGGTAATGGGTATATAGGTGCTTGTTGTGAAATTCTTTCAACTCTCCTGTATGTTTGAAAGTCTCTATAATAGAATGCAGAGGGAAGGGGGTGCCTGGGTGCCTCATTTTGTTAAACATCTGCCTTTGGTTCAGGTCATGATCCCAGGGTCCTGAGATCCAGCCCTGCCTTGTGGGCTCCCTACTGAGTGGGGAGTCTGCTTTTCCCTCTCCCTCTGCCCCCTCCCCCCACTCATGCTCTCCAGAGCTCTCTCTCAAATAAATACATAAAATCTTAAAAAAAAAAAAAAGAAAAGAATGCAGAGGGAAAGAGGAGTGAGGGAGGGGGATGCAATGCCAAGCATTACCAGGTAGCTGCTGGTCCATCAGGCACAAGAGAATCTTCTAGAAGGGTCATAAAGAGGAACTGCAAGGGAGAGTGAAGAAGGGGAAAATCCATCTGCCCAGCTCCCTCCCATCTCCTATTTCCATTTGTCAAGGATTACAAAGCTAACTTGTCTGTATTTCCAGGTATCGTCCAGACCCTCAGCACTTGCTAGAAACCAGGACTCATGTTGCACAGTATGATATTTCCTCCAATTCTAAAAGAGCAGGCATAATTCGGTCTACAAGAGAAGCCAACAGGGTGCTCTCCAGAAGAGGGAGAAGAGGCAGAAAGGGACTGTCAGAGGTGTGTGATGTTTGTGGCTCAGTACACCTCTGATGAAATTTCTCAATGATGTACTTTGGTGTGGGGTTTTTTTCACTTCTGATGCTGGCTACTGGCTGGCCACTCAATCCGGGATCTAATGGCTGTCAGAATTGAGAAACTTTCCCAAATTGTTTCTTTGATCATTTTCTCCCTTCCATTTTCTTTCCTTTCTGTTTTTGGAAATCCTGAACATATTTCCTGTGCTTCTTATCTTTTGCCTCAATTTTCCATCTCTTTGTCTTTTTCTAGGATTTCCTCCTCTGACCCCAGGAGACTTCCTCTATTTTTTCCCCAACTCTTCTATTTTTTTTTTAAGTATTTTATTATGGGAAATTTCAAACATATACAAAAGAGAGACTAGAATAATAAACCCAGTATATGCTACACTCAGCTTCATCAATTATTAACAAATGGTCAGTCTTGCTTCATCTGTGTCCCCTACCAACTCCCACTGGTCCAGACTTTCCTACATCATATCATTTGTATTTCACTATGAGTCTCTAAAAGATAAAGACACTTAAAAGCAAACAAACAAAACCAAAGCACTAATTCTTTAATGTTATCAAATATCTGGACATGTTCACACTTCTCCAGTTGTCCTATAAAATTGTCCTCTAAATAGTTTGCTTAAATTTGGATCTAAATACAGTTTACACAGTGTCATAGTATGTCTCTTAAATCTCTGTGAATATATAAGTTCCTCATCTGTCTGCCTCCACAGTCCCCTGGAAGATTTTGTTGGAAAAGTTGGTTAAATTCTAGAGTGCCGGGGCGCCTGGGTTGCTCAGTGGGTTAAAGCCTATGCCTTTGGCTCAGGTCATGATCCCAGGATCCTGGGATGGAGCCCCACGTTGGGCTCTCTGCTCTGCAGGGAGCCTGCTTCCTCCTCTCTCTCTCTGTGCCTGCCTCTCTGCCTACTTGTGATCTCTGTCTGTTAAATAAATAAATAAAATCTTTAAAAAAAAAAAAAATTCTAGAGTGCCCCAGGTCAGATTTTGCTGACTGCATCCCTGTGGTGTCATTTAACATTTTCCTCTATTCTTTGTATTTCCTGTGACTTAGTGACTTACTGAAATTTCACTTCTGTAAATGCTTTTTATTAAAATATCATTAACATAGAATAATGGGTACAGGTTGTAGATATTCAGTTCAATACATTTTGATAATTGAATATACCCACATAAATACCACGCAAACAAGATATAGAATATTTCATCCACCCAGAAAGTTCCCTTGTGTCTCTTTCTAGTCCATTTTCCTCCCCACTTCCTAGGCAACCACTTTCTCATTTCTCTCACTATAGGTTAGTTTTTTCTGTTCTTGGATTTCACGTAAATGGAATTTATGATAGATACTCTTTTGTGTCTGATTTCTTTTTAAACACAATGTTTTTGAGATTTATCCACATTCTTCTGCAAATTTTTTTGTGAATTTTTTATTTCCAAGCATCCTTTTCTTCTCTTAATGTTCCCTGTTTTCTAGTATCTATTCTTTTTTTTTTTTTAAGATTTTATTTATTTATTTGAGAGAAAGAGACAGAATGAGGAGAGAGAGCATGAGAAGGAGGAGGGTCAGAGGGAGAAGAAGACTCCCCGATGAGCAGGAAGCCTGATGCAGGACTCCATCTTAGGACTCCAGGATCATGACCTGAGCTGAAGGCAGTCGCTTAACCAACTGAGCCATCCAGGAGCCCCCCTCAACCCCAGTATCTTTTCTTGCTTCATGGATGCAGTATCTCCTCTTAAATCTCATAAGATATTAATTATACATTTTTTTAAAAATGTTCCCTTCTACTCACTGCATTGTTCCTACTTTTTGTAAACTTCTTTCTCCTCTTTGTTTTTGCATAGTCTTTCATTTTGGAGGGTTCCTTCAAATAACAAGTGATCTTTCACTACTCACATTTAAGAAAGTAACACCAAAAAGCCGACAAGAAGCTTGTCAACTAATGGGCTTCACTGTAGGGTGATCTTGCCAAGCCATTTCAGTGGGGACCCCACCTGTGACTGTCCACAGACCTTTTATGTTAGGCTACTCCATTTTCCAGAGAGAGAGAGAGAGAGATGCTCCAATACCCCACTTGAGAGGGGTTGGCCTGCTCGGTCTCATTCTGGGAGCTAAGATGGGGAGGGGACTGAAGTCTCCCCACTGTACATAATATTTCACGTTCTACAACTCTCAGCTGGACAATATGTTCCTGGGTCCAGCTTCTCTCTTGTTCAATCTCTTCCACTAACGGAGGAGAAGCAGGAAGAAAGACTACAAACAACATCCAACTGCACTTTAGATGGTGGTAATTGGTAAATCCTACATAGCAACACTGATTGTGAGCTTGCTCTGTGTGTGGCACCCCTGCATTGAGCAGATTTCAGAGGCGAGTGACTTCAGTGGTTAAAATAGTTAATTAGGACACCAGTTAAACATCAGTTGCTCAGTAGAAGGTATAGGGTGAGCGTGGAGAATATGACTTGTCCTTAACAAAGGATGTGAGACACAGGCTAGGGGAAAAATTGTAAATAATAATGTAAAATACTTATTCAGTGCTTATCACATGCTAAATATTTTCTTAATGGCTTTATGTAAATATCTTGTTTCATCTTTATGATAACTATGAGATAGAAACTATTTTATCTCCCATTTTATAGATTAGAAAACTGAACTACAGAGGGTTTAAATCTTGCCCAAGTTTACCCACACAAAACTCACACACAGCTCTGTACTTTAAACCACTACATTATACTGCCTTACAAAAATAGGTTATGTGGCTTTTTCTTACCCTTCCAAGTTCCCTCCAGTATTTCTTTTCTCTCTTTAGAGTCCTCTCCTTCGAGCTCCCCATCTACTGGGGACCAAGACCTCATCTTGGTCCATTCCTGCTTAAGCTGCTTCTCTTCCCCTTTTCCCAGCATCCTTTGCCTGTATCTCTGCTAATCCGGCTGGCTGGGCTGCTCCACACTACAGAGGTTGCTAGAAGGAGGGAACCAGATCCCGAGCCATGCTCCAGGACCACCCTGCTCCCTCCCCAGAGAAATAAACGAAGAATCAGCCTGCCATCTTTACAGCACTACAGCCACTTGGTGTAATGGAAGGAGCACAAGACAGCACAAGACAGATCTGAAGCACGCAGGGTAGCTTTAGATCCATTCCAAATAATTTTGAGGACTAAATTGACCTCTTGGCCCTAAAGACAGAAAATGTCAGTGATGGAATTTTGAAGGGCACCACCTCCTTAAGGAGTGGAGGTATTTCACAGAGAAGAATGGAATTAGAGGCGCACGCCAGATTCTAAGCACCCAAATTCCATCGCAGCCTCCAGCTGAAAAAATTAATTGCCTGCCCTTTATGCCATTTGTCTTCTGCATGTGAACTGCCTCCTCAGAGTGGGGTGGGAGGAGAGAACGGGCCAAGCAGCATGGGGCAGGGTCCAACCACGCTGACCTCTCACAGCTCAATTTAACTCCTGCAGTTACAAAGGGCCTTCACACATCCGTCTCTATGTCATCAAAATAGTCACTTTCAGCCCTTGTGGCCAGAACTGCCATTGCCAGAGCTAGAGGGATCACCCAAGTGTCAGCAGCAACAAAACTCCTAGGGGACGTTTCTGTATATGTTTTTTTTGTTTTGTTTCCTTCATTTTGTTTTGTGCCTTTTGATGGACCCACGTGGTCAATATCTTGTCAGGCAAAACAAGGTATACCCAGCATTGCAGGGCATCAAGCATCAGACCTCACAGGGTTTAGGAAGCCAGTAATAACACCTCCTTCCATATTTCCCCCCAGGGGGCAGCAAGAAGTCCATCTACTATAGTCACCGCATGTGTATTGCTCAGGCCCATCAGGACAACCGGACACCTACAGGTGTTGAAACTCTGAGGAGGGTGAGCACCCTAGGGTGGGATCAGGATCAGAGCCAGCCTGTCTGGGCCGGTGTAAACACCCCTTACATTGCTCTTGCTCTTGGATGCTGGCTTCCACAGACCCTGCAGCTGTTGTCACTCTTACCCCTAGGCCTACAGGAGCCAAGTGGCAAGGCCAGGCTGGGCGGATTCTGCCTTCTGAACAGTCCCAGTGTGACTCTGGGCAGCAATGGACTGTGACGTTGGCAGTGCCGAGAACAGTGAGGGGCCTTTCCATGGGACTGAGAGGGCACAATTCACCTCTTAATAGTTTTATATATCCATGAAAAAGTGTGTGTGTGAATGCATGCATGTGTATGTTGCAGGTCTTTCAAGGTCAAGGTCACCAGTAAGCCTCCAGCTCCCACTGAATCTGAAAAGGTGGCACGCTTAATCATTAGAAGAAATGCCAACATCGTGCTCCTGGTGTGTCTAGGCTGAGCTGGATTTGATGCCTGGGTGGGGAGAAAGATGCAGAAAAGGAAGCTCTCTGTGTTTGTCCGTGCGGCCCAGCAAACTGGCCAGAGGAGCAAGAGACTGCCCGCGGATGCCTCTTCCCCCCAGCTCATCACAAACCAGATCCACTGGACAGTACAATCCAAACAGAAGAGGGAATCAGAATGTACATCTTTTGTTTGCCGTGGCAGGAGAACTGTTGAGCAGAGGAAAAAAACAAGCTGAGCTTAGCGCTATCAGCTGTTTCCTGGGGCTCACTCCTTCCTTCCTCCGAGGGGGGCCTGGCCGCTTTGTTCTTGTTCCCAGCTGCTCCTCTGCGCCTTTAAGCGGTGGCCTTTGCAGACCTCAGAGGAATGCGGCCTGAGACCCCAGGGGATTTAGCTCCGAGGCTCCGCCTGCGTGCTCAGCCCCAGGCTGCAGTGTCCAGTCTCCAGAGAGCCTGCTTTTGCTCCTTGTCTACTTTCTGCCAGCCACTTCCTAGGTGCAGTGGTAGCCTTGCCCCACGTAGCTTCCTGCCCTTTCTGACACCCCTGGGAGGACATCCATTTCAGAGAGACCCTGAAGGGAATCCAAAAGAGAGATTTCTGCAATCCTGCTTTCCACAGCCACGCAGCCTGGTGTCGTTCTGCTGTGGCTCTACCAGTTATTAGCTGGTCACCCCCAGCCAGTTACTCAACCTCTCTGAGCCTCACAGCTCTGACTTCATAGGGCCATAATAAGGATTAAAGCAATAAAACATACTGAATACCTCCCAAGAGCCTGGCACACAGCCCACCCTCAACAGGCATTAGAGACATGGTCACCAAGCCTGGGTTCCAGTTGTCCCAGGCAGGACAGCTACACAAGAAGAAAACCTCCAAAGCCTCTAAGAGTCCATCAGACTGAAAGGCAGGGCCTGGCACATAGGCAGAGATCAATAGTTGTGATTCTTCCACTGGTGTATGGTCTTCGGTGGTTTCATGTTCCCTGGAGGCATATTTTCATGGTGTCCCTAAGATGTGAGGAAGCAGGGCAACTGCGTGTGCTTGGCAGTCTAGAGGGGAGTGGCACGCTCCCAGCTCCCTGTACCCTGAAGCACCCTGGGACCTGCTGGCTCCCTGTGCCTCTCCAGAACAAAGCACAGGTGCAAAGGCCACCTGAGCAGCTACAGTGCCAACAGGTGAGGGAGAAACAGTGCAACAAAAGGGCTTGTGACTGAGGGGTCTGGTCCTTGGCTTCCTGGAATATTCAGAGCAATCATTCCTTGAGTGCCTATCATAGGGCTTGACCCTCTGCGAGGCCTTGATCTGCCCTGTTTCTTAATCTTCTCATCAAGCCTAAGGGGCAGGCGGTATTAACCAGGCTCATCGAAGAGGCGTGAGTTTCCTGGGGTCAAGTGCAGGGCTAAGGCCAGACTAAGAGGCCTGTCTGTGTCAATTAAAGGAAGGCACTCTGCAGGGCTTGGTGCGTAGAGCAGGGGTTGGCCCTCAGTCCTCAGTGTCCCTATGGCCAGGCGTCCCATGGGAGGGGTCAGCCTGTGCCATCTGTGCCCAGCAGCCCCAGGAAGTGGCAGAACCAGGACTGGTACACTCACTTCTTCCCTCTGGCTGGGCCTGCCGACCATCTTTCATCAGATGCACTTGATCTGGGTGGACGCTCTGAGCTTCCAACATGTGTCCATGTCAACAATAATGATGCAACTTTTTGGTCCCTTATCATATCATCCTGCAGAAGAGTCCCCAACTGCCAGCCCTAGAGACCTCCTGGCTCTCTCTCCTTGCTGCTATAATTCGCTAGACAGTGCAGCGCCAGAGCCCCCCAGGTCCCAGGCCCTCTGCTTCACTCCCTCCTGTTTGCCTACTGTTCACTGTCATCCAACTCCCTCCTCCTGAGTGTCCTTCCAAGGTTGTTTTTCATTTTCCTGCCCGAAAGCCTTCAGTGGCTCCCCAACACCCCAGGTGCTGAATTCGAATGCCCTTGTCAGACTTCTCTAGCCTCTTAGGGACATCTGCTATGCTCTCCAGCTGTCCCCTTTGTCACCCCCGTCCCACCCTGTGACTCCACATTCTCAGTAGCAGCAGAGTCACTTGGTTCTGTGCCTGAGCCCCAGGCCTCTCGTTTCAGGCTTTTAGCTGGGCTGAATTTTTCAGCTGTGACAGGATGGACATTGTGGGCCGGATTGTTCCTTGTGGTGGCAGCTGTGCTGGGCGCTGTAAGATGTTGGCGGCAGCCCTGGCCTCTACCCACTAGATGCCAGTAGCATTTCTCCCATCACGACAACCAAAACATCTGCAGAGATTGCCAGAAGTCCCCTGGGGGCCAGAACTGCCTTCGGTTGAGGACCACGACCTACGCTAGCCCCTCTGCCTACCTGACTTCCTCCTTACCTGCCTAGCTTCTGTCCGCCTTGTACGTCTCAACTTGGTTGTCATTTCCTCCAGGAAGCCTTTCCTGACCCCATGATCCTACGTCAGGCTGGGTGCCCCTGCTGTGCACCCAAGGTGGACAGCTTTGGTCACATGTATTTTCACTGCCCTTTCACTTGTCAGTCTCTTCCCTGTCCTGGGGACAAGCACTTCTGAAGGCAAGCACGTGTGCACCTAGTTCCCTGTACTTGGGGCCCAAGTCTGTACCTATGACCCCTAATACATCACCCCTGATGCCCCTCTTTCCCTTGCACCTCTCTCACTCCCTTACCCATCACTGAGGCCTATCCATGCTGAGATCTTTTCCCAGTTTGTCCATTGTGCTCTCTCTCCACCACCTCCTCTGTGGTCTCAGCTGCTGCCTTCTCTCACCTGGATTACAAATGACCATAATCCACTTGAGATCCCCTCTGATCTCTCACTTCAGACACATTTTTTTCAGAACAGAGTTCTAAGCACTTTGCCCCCTTGGCGAAATCCTTTCAAAGACTTTCTGATGTGCAAGGGGTGCCTGGGTGGCTCAGTGGGTTAAAGCCTCTGTCTTAGGCTCAGGTCATGATCCCAGGGTCCTGGGATGGAGCCCCACATCGGGCTCTCTGCTCAGCAGGGAGCCTGCTTCCTCCCTCTCTCTCTGCCTGCCTCTCTGTCTACTTGTGATCTCTCTCTCTGTGTGTCAAATAAATAGGTAAAATCTTAAAAAAAAAAAAAAAAAAGACTTTCTGATGCTCTTAAGCAAAAAACTAAAGTTCTTAACATGGCCTGTAATGCCAAGTTTGGGGTGGCCCCTGCCACCTCTCCAGCTTCATTGGATCCACTTTTCCTTTTGCTTTGTGCTTTCCTTTCTTGGCTTCCCTTCATTTCCCCTAAAAGCAACAGGTACTCTGCACTGGCTCTCCCACCTGGAGTGGAGACTGAGGTGCTCTGCCCAGATCCCCTCTGTGGGTGTGGCCTACATCACTATCAGACCAGCCTCTGTGCAGCTGAACAGTGTCCTGTGCTCAGTAGCAGCCCTATGGGGCATTCGATGCTGTGTGGAGGCTATCTTGACACATTTTTTAATTTGGATCTTGTCAGTTAAGTCCAGTGAGATCCTGGAGCATGCCCCTGGGGCGTGGGGCCTGGTTTACACACAGTCCTATCTCCCACCACATTTCGGCCTCCTAGCCATGGGCTCCTGGCTTTCTCCTCCACTGTCTCTGCTCAGCAACTGTTATGACCCTCTGCCCCCCACCCCCGGGTGCCTGGACTCAGGTGCAGGGTTGGTCTCAGGGTTGGGGTCAACACCTGCTTCCTTGGGCTCACCTGTTGGGTGGGGCCCAGATGCCTATGGGGGTCTTCCCCTGCTCCTATCTCTCTAAGCCTAAGGGCATGTGACATTGAATATCAAAAACCACCAGACTTCAACAAGATTAAACATAGAAGAAATGAGAGAGCTTTTGGTTGGTCTTTGAATGAGTGTCCCCCATTTGCAATTCAGGAGGTGCCTGGAAATTTATGTAGCCAGCCCTGGCTGGGACCACTAAATACTGATGGCAAACAGCTGCACCTTACCCTGGGACCGTTTTCTGTCCCAGGCAACTGCCTAGCCTAAGCTGCCCTCTGTTAGCAGCCAGCCAAGGTCACCGACTGGCCCATGAGGGCATACAAAAACCTAATCTCTGACCCCTATTTGGGACAACTCTGAAGGGCCAGCCCACCTCAACAGCTTGTTGAAGGATTGACTGAGGTCTTGGTTCTACTTCATTGTGGATCAGCTTCTCCCTCTGCCCAGTCCTGCCTTCCTCATACATAGATCTCCCGAGAATGTACCCTAATAAGTCTTCCACATGGAAATGTGTCTTCAAGTCTATTTCCAGGGAAGCCATCCTAAGACACTGCTCCAAGGACTTTGCTGATATCCCTCTGATATCAAGTTAGGTTGTATTTCCCTTATGGTTAACTCTCGGATCCTCACAGATTAAATTAAATCCTCCTTGAAGAGCTCCGTACCACATCTTTACAGCATTTATCATAATTGAAGCTTTATATTCCTGCAAGTGATTATTATACTCTATCTTCCCCACTAGACTAAGTTCCATGAGGGCAGAAAATCACATCCATTTTTTGCTCATCGTTCAATCCTCTAGGTTTAGAACAGTCCTGGCATATGGGAAATGCTCACTACATACGTGGTGAATGAAGGAGAGAGTGAATGAATGACTGCCTTTTGAATGAAGAAATGTTAAAAACAATCCTAAGGCTTTAAGGAATATTTTTGAATGCCCTTAATAGTAATAAACACTTTGAAAATGGATTTGAAGTTTTGGTAGTGGTCAAAAATTATGAGGAACTAAATTTAGTTAATGATAGTGGTTATAGTTTTGGTGGAGACCATGTGTGACCAAGAAGTAACCAGAATTCCACTCCTATAAGGTTCTTCCACTGTTTCTCAGAAGTGAATTCTCAAAGAGAAAGAATTTTGGAGTAGGGTCATAATGATCATGAAATATGTAGGTGTGAATTTTGATGAAACACATTCTGAGATCTTTTAAAAATCACTTCTTCAGTGTGTGTCTAGCATCATGTTCAGGACAATAGAAGATTCAGAATAAATGTGATGCCCAACCTCTGTCACCCATCGTCCCTCTGAATATGAGGAGTTAGAAGCTTCAGAGCAGGACAGGGTAACCAAACGTGTCATGAGCTTTGGGCTCACGGTTCTAACTCATTCCCATTCCTGACAAAAGAACATGTCTTAAGGATTCATGTTCCATAAAATCTGAAGGGCACTATTCTCCACTTACAATGAGTCCCAGCATGAACACCACACCCAATGTTCCTATTTTATTTTCCTGGAGTTGCTAAAAAAGTGATGTGAATTAGTTTTATTGTATGCATGTAGATGTCAGCTGAGAACAGGCAGGAGTGCTTATCACGTTTATTAAAAGTGAACACAGACAGTAGCTGGGACTATGTTTATTTATCTTGTGCCTATGTGTGGGAGACTGGCCCTGTGACATTAGTCACATCGTTCCCTGTGTAGGTGGGGGTGCTCCTTTTTGAAGTCTTAACTCTGTCAGAACTTCAACTGGACTTGTGGTTGGTTTTCATATCAGCCCAGCCTGAGGAAGATATGCTAATGTCATCACATGTACTCATTCTGAGCTCTACTGAGAGAAAGGCTTTTTATAGCATTAAAAACCACAGGCCATGTCCTGCTTTCTGTGTGAATTTAACAGGGTAGAGTCAAAACTGTAAGTGCCCTTGAATCTGATGTACCTGCATTCGTATCACATATTAGCACTATAACTTTGAGTGGGTAACTTAATCTCTCTGAGTCTCAATTTCTCCATCTGTAAAATGGAGCTAATAATATTCCTACCTCATAGAATCCTCTTATAAAGGATCTAGATCTTATCATCTCTTGGTAAGGGGTCAGAAAACTTTCAAACTTTTCAAGCCATGGAGGTAACAGCAGTTATTAGGCATATCTACTCTTTTTTGCCTAGCTGACATCCATTTCTCATTCTTTTCCATCCTGATTTTCCTTTGGAGAACACACTCTTCTGCTGTCAGTCCCTGAGATGTAGATGGGACAGACCTTCTCTCTGGCTCCTGGGAACATCAGTGATCTCATCCTGGCCAGTGGAACTGGTTGTGGTTGGGCATGTGACTTGAGGTGTCCACTGAGTGTCTTCCCTGGGAAATGTGAAAGACCTGTTTGTAAGGAAGTGTTTTCTTTCCATAGGGTTGCTCAGTTGTAGCATATGTATGGAGACATTGGTGGCCTTTATGTGGGAATCACCTGAGTGAGAGTGAGGCTAACGTTGAGGACAGCAGAGCAGGGAAACAGGAGGAGAGATTCTCAGGGAATCCACGGCTCAGGCACCTAGATTAAGCCAAGCCATGAGCTTCTTAGGCATGAAAATCATTAATTTCATTTCTTAAGTAACTTCATTTTGTCCCATAAGAACCCAGATAGTCTAGCAAATCATAGTAACTTATTCCATATGTTAATCTTTTGAATTTACAAGTCTTTTCTTCCAAAGAATTCAAAGACTATCTCATAGATACAAAAAACTTAGAGATGAAGGAGGCCTTCAGGCCTACCTAGGATGGCAGACAGTAAGTCTGTGACACAGCTGGCATAGGGACCCAGGTTTTCCACCCCCCTAGCTAGCAAGCTTAAGCATCCCGGCCTCTCCTGGTGTGTCTGCCTCCATCTTTCTCACACCTGAACAGAGCCACCTGTGTCTTTCTTCTCTGAGGTGCCTCCTCCTTCTGTCACCACATTCAAGGAGTGGTTCTGTGCTTTCCTCATTCCTTCCACTGAGGAAGATGTGTTTTAAGAGAAGGAAGTCCAGGTGTGGGTTTTTTTTTTTTTTCTTTTCTTTTCTTTTTAGGTATGGGTCTTGATGGAGCATAGGCCAGGGGGCCTGAACTGTGGACATAGGACTGTTCAGAGCCCAAGGCCTTTCCTCAACCCTTATCACCTCATGTGTAGATCCTTCCAGTAGCTGCTTATGGGTCCCCCACTCCCAGCCTCTTTCTCCTTTATGTTATCTTACACAGTGTCCAAATCATCTTCCAAAACAATTACTCTGGTCATGCCACTTTCTTGTTGAAAAACTATCAATGACTCCCTATTGCCTATAGAGTGATGTCCAAAGTGCTTCACCTAGTGTCCCCCAAAAGCCTGAAAGGGTCTGTGCCCCTCCAACACAACGAACTCCTACCTAGGGAAGAATTAGTCACTTGGAAGAATCAAGTCCATTCTGAGCTCTGTTGGAAAGGAAAACATTGTCCCTCTCACAATGTCTAGCATCTTGCTATCTTTTGATTAATTCTGATGCTATCATATAAAAATCATTCCCCCAGCTACCTTCCTTTATTAGTTCACAGTTCAGTAGGTCAAAATTTGGGCACAGCATGGCAAGGTTCTTTGGTTAGGATCTTACAAGACCCAAGTCAAGATACCCGCTGGGCTGCATTCTTACCTAGAGCTCAGGATTCTCTTCCAAATTCAGATGGCTATGGCACAAGGAAAAGGCCAAAATGCCAGAGATATTGATCTTGTCATCCTGCAGCTACTGAACTGATGCCAGCATCACTAATCTCCAGAGGACTTGTTACATAAGGAAAATAAACTCCTGTCTGGTTTAATCCACTGCTCTTTGGGTTTTCTATGATATGCTGCTGAAATCAACCCTTAACTGATACAGCTCCCATGACTATGCCATTCCTACCACTCATCCTATTTCTTTAACCTCTTTAAGGTTCTTCTTCCACACCCCTGCACATTAATATTCCCCAGCTTCCATTCCTGTCCTCCTCCCTCATTGTTTCCCACATGACTCAGTGGTGCCTGAAGCTTCCCAAGTCACAGTGAATCCAAATCCCAATAACTAGCCCAGACATTCCTCCAGAGCACCAGACCAACAGGTCTAAATGCCCAGGGAACATCTCTATGCACCTGTCTCATATACAACACAATCATCGCTGAATTTGCTAGCTTTTCCACAGTTCTGCTATTCCTTCCACTGGAGCGAGATTCCCTCTTTGTTCCTCACCTACATACCCAGCTAGTCTTGATGTCCTAGCAGGTCTCTTTCTAATGACACCAATCTCCTCCCACATCTTCAATCCTACTATTTTCTACAGGCACTCACCATCTCTTCCTGGGCCCCTGCTTTAGCCTCTTAACCAGGTCCTCTGCCTCCCATCTACAACCCAAACTGGTCTTTTAAAAATGCAAATCTACTCATGTCATTCCCCTTCCTGAAAGCCTTCAGTGGCTCCTGGGCCCCCACACGAAAGCTCTCCAATGACTTTTCGTGATCCAAGCCCTACACATCTTATCAGCACCCCCTTAGATTACAGCCACATAAAATCACCTGCACTTTCCCGAATTTGCCATGATTTTTCTCACTTCCTTGCCTGGCTATCCTCTATGCCTTATAATTTTTGGAAATTGTACAAAAACAGTGTCAAGTGAATATTTAAGAGCCTGACTTGGGCCCTTGTCTTCCTGAGCTTTTTCCCACCTATGCACACAGAAACTCGGTGGTAAAGAACTGCCAGAATCCCAGAGAGTTTGCATTGTTCACTTAACAGAATTGCTTAATTAATCAAAGAATTCTCTGCATACCCCTTTGAACCAATTTGATCAAAATAAATATCAGTTGCCTTTGTCCTCTTTTATACATTCTCATTCAAAATTTTACCTTTATCCAAAGTAAAACATCCCATCCCTCTGCACTCAGTGGGAAAGGAGATGTTTACTTTAATGTGCTAAATTAGGGGTTTCTTCTCTTTCTTCTTCTTTTTCTTCTCCTATTAAAGTTTACCTGCCAGGATCCTGGAATTTTAGGACCCAGCCCCTAAAATTTTCCTGAGGAAGAAACCAAGGTTCTGTTGACTCAGGATCATGGCACTGGGGCGGTGGTTATTAGTGGAACACACTAGACACCCGATATGGATTCAGCTCTTTCCATCTCACTGTGAAAGCACAGACCATCTCCAACTCACAAAGAAGGCTCCCTGTGCTTGCCAGGAGAAGAGAGCAAAGTAGCCCCCAAATAGCTCGTTAAGCTAATCCTCTTACATCACTCCACTTGAGGCACGATGACAACATAAGGGCTTTAGGAAGAAGGAAATTAGAAGAATTATGCCCAAGGCTCTATTTGCCTGAGGAACAGATTAGCCCTCTCCCCTTCTCTCAGACTCTGTGCCCCACCCTTGGGATGGAGGAGAGCCACTCACCCTCTGTGTGACAGGCTTGCCATCCTGGATCTGCACAGCCAGCCCCAGGTCAGACAGCCTGCAGTTGCCAAGGTCGTCCAGAAGCACATTCTCTGGCTTCATGTCCCGGTAGACAATGCCGAGGGAGTGGAGGTGCAGGATTCCACAGGTCATCTGGGCCGAGTAGAAGACCACCCTGCTCATGGCCAGGCCCCGTGTGCCAACATTGTAGATGTGGAACTTGAGGTCCCCTCCATTCATCAGGCTCATGACCAGGCAGAGATGGGACTTGCTCTCAAAGGCATAGGCTAGAGAGACGATGAAAGGACTGCTGACTTTTTCCAAGATTTCCTTTTCTAAAAGAGCCATTTTCTCACCACTTTTCTTCTTTAGCCTCTTCTTGTCCAGTTTCTTGCAAGCATACATCTTACCAGTGTTTTTCACCTGGACAGCACATACCTTAAGGGGAGAAAGAAAGGGACCAGATGAGGTAGAGGTAGGAAGCACTGGGAAGTAAAGGGAGCGAAATTGATTTGGGGTGTGGAAGGGCAGAAATCAGGTGAGGTAAAAAGATGGCAGGCTTCTGAGAAAAAAGAAGCTGTACGTAATAGGGGTTCTTCAAGAAAGAGCTGAGACCCCCATGAGGTACCACTATACCTCCCACTAGGTGGGCCATAATGAAAAATAAGGGGAAACAGCAAGTGTCAGCAGGGTGTGGAAAAATTGGAACCCTCATGCATCACCGGTGGGAACCTAAAATGTGGACGATTTTGGTGGTTCCTCTGAAAGTTAAACATGGAATTGCCACATGACCCAGCAATTCCATTCCTGGGCATAGTTACAAGAGCAATGAAAACAGGTCTTCAAATACATGTACATGAACGTTCGTAGCAGCACTGTTCACAATAGCCAAAAGGTGGAAACAACCCAAGCGTCCATCAACAGATGAATGAATAAGTGAAACATAGTATATACACACAACAGAATATTCAGCTATAAAAAGAAATGAAATACCGATACACCTATGTCGTGAATGAACCTCTAGACACTATGCTTAGTGAAAGAAGCCAGACACAGAAGGTCAAGTGTGGTGTGACTCCATTTACACGAAACATCAGAGTCGGCAAAACCATGGAGACAGAAGACAGACCAGGGATTGCCAGCGGCAGTGGGAGGGGTTGGGGAGTAACTGTTAACTGGTACAGGGGTGATGAAAATGTCTTGGAACTCCGTAGAGGTGATGGTTACACAGCATTAGTATGAACATACTAAATGCCATTGAATTGTATATTTTAAAATGGTAGGTGGTTAATTTTGTTATGTGAATTTTACCTCAAAACATGTCTTTCTCAGACTCACCTTGGTAGCACATACACTAGAAAATGTTTTTCTACTTAAAAAAAAAGAAAGGGCTGATCACAGCAGTGGTATATAGCTGATTCTAGACTTTACTTCAAGATAAGTGTTTTCTCAGATATCTGAAGTTTTTCTCAAATTACATCCAGTACCACAATTAAAGGGAAAGGGAGAGGTCCCGCTGTCTGTGTGATGCTATCATTCTCCAAAGTGACCGGGGCACTTCAGTGTGCTTCTAGTATAGACCCCCTGGCAAAGATTCTTGGCCAACTCCACATTTTGTTTCTTTCCTATGCCACTCTCATTTTATTTCCTGTGGTGACCAGAAAAAAGATGTGAGAGTAAGCTAGGAATTCTCCATAGGTGGCACTGAAATTAGTTGTAAGTAAGTTCTCTTAAGATTTTTTTTTTTTTAAAGGCAAAACAAACCCCTTTTATGTTGTGTACTTCACCTTCCAGTCTGGCCATTCTGAGATACTTACCTCCCCAAATCCACCTTTCCCCAGGACTCGGAACTCCTCAAAATACTTTTCTGACACCGGCTGCATCTCAAAGACCTTCCACTGCAGAAACTTGTCATAGAAGGGGCTGGCCAGGAAATCCTGGAAGGGCTGGTCCTGCAAGAAGGCCATGACCTCAGCCTTGGCCTGTGCTACCAGGGCTATCTGTTCTTCCTCAGTGGAGGCTGCTTGGCATTTGGTAGCCAGTGCTGGACTGAAGAAGGGGTGTGGGTGCCCTGGAGCAGGGGCAGCCCCACAAGTGGCCAGCAGCCCCTGTAGCATGCTGCCCTTGACAGGGCCCTCTTCAGCCAGCTCCCAGCTCTGCACCTCCTCCAGGAAGGCCACAGCCTCTTGGTACCGGGGCACAGTGGCTAGAAAGTCCCGAAAGAGGCGACGGCCAATGGGTTGCTGCTCGCACAGGCTGTTGAAGTCCTGAGGCAGGGACTGGCGGAGCTGGGTGCAGCTCTGCGGCCCGGGCAGCGCCAGACTTCGGCGCCGCCGCTGCAGCTCCCTGCTGTCTCCGTCTGAGGACTTCCGGGCTTGCAGGTAGGCCGTGTTGGCGATCAGGTTGTCCAGGCCCCCCATGTCGACCATGACTGAACACAGGGTACGCTCCCGGCACAAGAAAAGGAAGGCTGGAAGGCAGTGGTGGGGACCCAGTCACGTCTGGGGGCCAGCTGGCTGGTTTCCTTGCCAGGTTCAGTAGCTTCCAGAGGATTTACAGCGAGAGCCCTCTAGTCTGTGGGTGGGACTGGTGGAGGGTACAGAAGGAGGTTTCTCTGGTAAGAAGCTTTGCTGGCTATGTATAGCTGGCCAGGGAAGGGCACACCACAGGTCACGCTCCTGTCCCTGAGAGGAAAGCAGCCTGACACACCTGTGGGGACTACTTGTTCATCATGGGAGCCTTTTCCAGACGCCTCTGCTCTCTGAATAGGCAGCTACCACTCTCCAAAGGAAAGGAGTCCCCATCAGGTGGTCTGCTGTTTGTTGCTTACAGCATTATTTTGTTAAGCTGTTTCTAATTTGACATGTCTCCTGCCAGGCTCAAGCTATGTAAATGCTTAGCAGCACCAAGCCAAGTCAGGAAGAGGAACAGTGAGAAGCAGAAGAGGTTTTCTTCCTTGTCTAGCAGCCTGACTCAGAGCAGGTTCCGGGGGGTGGAGGGGGGGACGCTCTGAAATTTTGAGTCCTGAGACGTGTTCCCAGAGGCCCTCGGGGACTCACGTTGTGGCCCTCGAGTGGGTGGTGTCTTTCCCACAGCCACTTGCATGCTGAACAGCCTGCAGCTATTGTCCAGTTATGGCTTTCCTCGTTCCCAGGAGCCTGAGACCCAAGTACTAGGCTAAGAGAAGAGGGGGCGGTCATCTTGACCTGAAACATCCCATGAAGTGACATAAGCAGAAAGAGAACACGACTTCACCACCTGTGGTTGCAACCGTCCTGAGGGCACAGTCTACTGAGCAGAATCTGAATGCGAAGGAGTCTCTTGCACTGAGAGGCTGAGAGCCGGGGCTGGTCGCTTTCAGGAGTGGCCCCTCCACATCTTTGCCAACACCCCCTCACGAAGCCAGGAAGCTTCCCTTCACAGAGATCACTCAGAGCCGCCCCAGACCACGACCTCACAAAGAACAGAAATTGGTTTAGACAGAGATCAGGCTAAGAACCTCTGCTCCAAAAATAACACTTGTGTCCTACAGGGAAAGAGTACTCGGGCTTTTTCTTCACAAAGCAAGGCTAAGGCAGCTTAAAAACAAAGTCATTCAGTATTATGCCAGAGTTTAAAAGGGAAAAAGAGAAAGAGAGAGAAAAGAGGAGGGGAAAAAAAGCCAGTCAGCCTTTTCCCAAACAAACAACTTCTAGCACACACTCTTGTCAAAACATCGTCATGACCGCCTCCGTCTGCCTGTCAGAGCCTGCCCACCGTTCCCCAGAGAAGATACACGCTTGGCCTCACGCTACCAAGAATTATGTAATGACCTCGTGGGTGCCCTTTGGCTTTGCACTGCTGAGCTGTAAGCCATCACCCCTATGGTAGAGATGGATCAGCCACACCAGGGACCACTGCTCAGAAGAGGCTACACCATCGGCTTTGAATCTCACACAAGAAATGTTGGTGCTTTTTTTTTGTTCTTGGGGCCACATTTCTGAGTAGTGAAAAATCAGTCTGATTTCACTCTTCAGGAGGAAATGCCTTTTCCTGTGGTTTTTATGAATACAATGGCAATTTAACAGGGCAGAACTTTGAGAAAATGGTAGAACTGTCATCACATGAATATTTAACCTTATCACCGGGGGAAAAAAGAATACTTTTTACTGACGAACGTGCATGCTATGAACTGCTCGATTCCACTTGGACTAATACTTTATCTCTAGTCATCACTTCACCCAGCACTGTCCAATAGAAATACGCAAATCACACGTGGAATTTAAGGTCTTCTAGTAGCCACAATAAAAAAGGTAAAGAAAAAAATGAGTGGAACTAACTTAAAAACCATTTCTTATTTAGCCCAGTATATGCAAAATATTATCATTTCAACATGTAATTGATATAAAAGTTGTTAATGAGATATTTTACATCCCTTTTTTATGTCCTGAGTTTTTAAAATATGTTTGTATTTGACACTTAGCTACATATACATCTCAATTCAAATTATCTACATTTCAAATGCTCAGCAGACATATGTGGCCTGTGGCTACCTTATTGGACAGCACAAAATTAATCCTTCCTTATCTAGTTTTGTCATTAAGTAAGAGAAATTGTTCTTAGGTTTGTTTGTTTTCTAATCAGTAATCCCACAGACCATCTGTGTAAAAAAAACAAAAAACAAAAAACAAACCTTTACTCTCTTATTCACTAAAAATTATCTGACTGATGAGAACACAATTTAGATAATATTTGAACACCAAGTTTAGAAATTATGTAATAACTACATGTTGCCTACTGGCAATTTGAAACAGAGTATCATTATTTTTAAGTCTTACCCACCTGCAGAAAAAAAAAAAAAAAAAAGAGGTCTGTTTAAAATGGAGCACTTTGGGCGCCTGGGTGGCTCAGGGGGTTAAGCCTCTGCCTTCAGCTCAGGTCATGATCCCAGGGTCCTAGGATCAAGGCCCACATGGGGCTCTCTGATCAGCAGGGTGCCTGCTTTCCCTTCTCTCTGCCTACTTGTGATATCTCTCTCTCTGTCAAATAAATACATTTTTAAAAAATCTAAAAAATTTTAAAAATAAAATGGAACACTTTGTATGATTACTAACAATTAGAGTCCAGGGCTTTTCCCACCTTGATGAAACAGTAACTGTAGATCCAATTAAAGAACAGCATTGTATCCTTAGCTTGAGAAGCAGAGTCAAGGGCTGGGTACATTCAGGATACCCTGTGCCAATGGGGAAAAGTACAAGAAAACCTGGATTGGAGATGTGACCCAACGGTTACAAGCACTAACTCCAGCCTCCCTTGGGAGAGCTGAATCTCAGCTCTAGGGAGGCCTAGCTGTGTGATCTTCAGCAAGTTACTTAACTTTTCTGAGCTTTGGTCTCATTATCTGAAAACAGAAATAATCAGTGTTGATTCTTAAGTAGGTTCTTTAGAGTATTAAATGCCAAATCTATCATCAAGACTTAATCTAAAATTATGCTTTTCTGATATGCAGAGAGGAGGTAGGTAGGAGATATGCAGATATGTAGATATGCAGAGAGGAGGTAGGAGGTAGGGACCTAAGCAATGTGGAAGAAGGTGGGCTTCTGTGTGAAATGCTCACCTGGTGTAGAGCAGCCAACTCAGGGTTTCACGTCATCTTGGGAAGTTGTGGAGTCTGGTGCAGCTGGAAGACAGACAGAATAAATGTGTTAAGTAAGCGATAGCAGAACTTCTAACGATAAACTATTCCAATGAAATGATTTATGACATTGTGCCATAAAAACAGAGAGTAAACTCTGTCATGTAGAAAGAGGAGATATTTCATTTTGAAAAAAAAACAAAAACTTTTATGATTGGGAAAACAAGAAAGTATTTTACTACCTTTTACGACTAATTTTGTCATAATAAAGAAAAAACAATGCTCTTTACCCACGTCTTCCATTACATTTTGCAGCATGTGGTTTAAAGCATTACTTCTGATATGTATGTTCTTCTTCTTTTTTTTTTAAGACTTTATTTATTTGACAAAGAGATAGAGCCAGAGAGCACAAGTTGGGGAATGGCAGAGGGAGAGGAGAGAACCAGGCTCTGCACTGAGCACAGGGATCCCGATACCGGGCTCCATCTCAGAACCCGGGGATCATGACCTGAGCTGAAGGCAGATGTTTAACCATCTGAGCCATGCAGGCATCCCTGATGTGTATGTTCTTAAATTTTAAAATGCTCTGCTGTCATATGACATTTGAAACTCAAAGAACATTAAAAAATTAGGTTAAATTAGTGATATGGTAGGCTTGGTTTGTTTCTCTAAGGATTCTTAACATTGAAAATACATCCTAGGATAAGGAAAATAGTGAAGCAAGGTGTCTAGAGAGAACATGACCCTCTTTTACAATCCACAGTTTTCTGCATGGCTGAATAGCACATGTATTGGAGGATGGAGAATTATGAAATAATATAACTTGACATGATGTGATCTCAGAAACAAGATACTTTGTACATCGAATGTAAGTTAGCATTAGGATATCCAAAAAAGCCAGATTATTCTTCAACTTCTGACTTAAATCTTTCCATAGAAAAGATTTTGCTTTTTTCTTTTAATAGAAGCCCTCTACTGGAAGGAAAAGCAAAAGGGTCTTTATCCTTCCAACAAGAGCCGAGCACGCTTTATATTTGAATGATCTGAAGAAGTCAAGGATATCTTATTGGTTAAAATTTGTTGAATACTAAACAGAGAACAGAGGGAGTTAGTAAATTTTAGACTACTGTTTCACTGCGGTTACAGAATTTTCTCACAAAAAAATTAGTTTTCAAGCACGTTGTCTTTTCTGTTGAAATACTGAATAGTAAGACCAATGAGTAGTCCTGCTGGATTTTCTTCAGCAGAGTTCTGGAGACATCTGAAGTTTTCTCAGTGAAATTAGAAAGGAGTGATACACAAGGTATTTTCAGAGAACTAAGTATAAAAATCATATAGGAGATAAAAATCACTATTTTATCCAGCATTTTAAGAGATATTTTTTCTATGGAAAATCTCAAACATACATATAGGTACAGAGAATAGTAAAATGAACTTTCTCATTCTCATCACCCAATTTTATTATTGGCATTATTAGCATTTTGCCAATTTTCTTTCACTTTCATCTAACACCCTCTTGTTTTGTTTGTTCTTTTTATTTTTATTTATTTTTTTTTAAGAGAGAGAGCATGAGAGTTGGTGAGGGGCAGAAGGAGCAGGAAAGAGAATCTTTTTTTTTTTTTTTTTGAAGATTTTATTTATTTATTTGACACACAGAGAGAGATCACAAGTAGGCAGAGAGGCAGGCAGAGAGAAGGGGAGGCAGGCTCCCTGCTGAGCAGAGAGCTCGATGTGGGGGTTGGGGGTGTGGGGGGGTGCTGGAGTGAGTGCTCTCTTCAGAACCCAACTCTGCTGGCCCTCTGACCTTGGACTTCCAACCTCCAGAACTGTAAGTAAATTTCTGTTGTTTATAAGCCACCCAGTCTATGGTAGTTTGTTATGGCAGCCGGAGCAGGCTAATACAGCAAGGGAGGATGGGAGGTGACCCCCTCTGGGGATGCAGATCAGAAAAGGGCAAAGTCAGAGAGAGTATCTGTGAACAAATAGGCCAGTGATCAGCATAACGATCTTGCCATTATCACCCTTAACACAACTACCAATATTTTTTAATATAATCTATTATCCAGAAAAAAACCTGTATGTGTTAAGCCTTGACATGTAAGCGTTTCTTTATTACCCAACCCAATTTAGCTTATTCTAAAATTGTTTACAACTTGGGTATGTTACTACTTCTCCCTGGCCAAAGGCTATCTGAAAACTACCCACACATGTAGTCATTCATTCAGAACACTGAGTGAGCATCTGCTGTGTATCAGAGAGCACAACCAGGTCCTACAGGTGCAATGATGGATGAGAGCCCAGCCATTTGCCTTCTTTCTTCTTCTCTTCGACATGTCTTTATTGGGATCAACCATGTGCCTGGCATTGTGCTGGAGCTCTGGCCACAGTGGGGAGCCAAAGCAGATGTGGTCACTGCCTTCATGGAACTTGTCATCTAGCAAGGAAGACAACATTAAATGTGTGATTCTCCACGTGTGTCAAGTGATCCAGCAGGGTTTATGTGATACCATGACCATGCAAGACAGGGGAATTGGCCAGCCAGTTCAGGGGGCACTGAATGTTGTTCTGAAGGAAAAGGAGGGAGGGAAGGAGCATTTCCAGAAGCAGGAGCAGCCCATTCAATGTCAAAGACCAGTGGAGTGCCATGAATGAGACTACAGGGACAGCTAGGAATCAAACCATCCTTTTAAGGATTTGGTCTCTGGCTTAGAGCATGGGGAGGCCCTCAGAGTGTTTAGCCACCTAACATGGTTTATATTTCTGTGGGTTCTCATGATCAAGGATATTTGAACTGACTCCAGTGTTGTGCCGCATATTCTGGGGGTGGGGGGTTGCCAGGGAGAGATCGTTAGTGTAGTCTTGGTTAACTGGTTAAATGTGCTATTTTAATAAAATATTGAAACTCAAAAAGATTTAGCAGTTCGGAGGTCACTGGGGAGCTGGGCAAGAGCAGTTTCAATGGTATGGTATGATGAAACCTTTATTAGTCAGTTCAGTAGAGAATGGAAGGAGGTAAATTGGAGGCAGCTGGTATAAGCTACTCCTCTGAGGAATTTTGCTCAAGGGTATGATCACTGGAGTCAGTGGCCAAGGTAGGGAGGGAAAGATCAGATCGCTGGAGGAGAAGAGGTCAGGGAATTTAGAAACAAGGGTACAAAGCATCATCTATGTGAAGATTAAAATCACCAAGAATTACCCAAAGGGAAGTGATGGACAAACTGACAAAGAACGGGGCTAGCATTTACAAAGAACAAAGGAGAGTGACTGGGGCCATGGGAAGACTGTGATGAGTGGTGGTCTAATGACCTGAGAGTCAGAGCTGGGAGGGAAGCAGCAACAGAAAGAAATGAAGGTATCTTGCACATTGCCAGCTTCAGTAATATGAGGGAGCAGGAAAATTGCAGAAGAAGCAGGGTCTTCAAGGGAGGGACAGGTTTCAGTGAGAATAAGAAAGTGTTGGATGAAACCAAGGGCTAGTTCTTTGGAAAGATAAACAAAAATAGGTAAACTTTAGCCAGACTTAACAAGAAAAAAAAAAAGGAGAGAGAGGACCCATATACACAAAATCAGAAATGAAACAGAAGGAACAGCTGACACCACAAAAATACAAAGGTTTATAAGAGGCTACTATAAGAAAGTATACGCCAACAAACTGGACAAGAAGAAACAGATAAACTTCTAGGAACACACAATCTTCCAAACCTGAATCAGGAAGAAAGAAAATCGGAACAGACCAACCAGTAATAACAAAATTGAATCTGTAATCAAAAAGTGACAAACAAACAAAAGTCCAGAGCCAGATGGATTCACAGGTGAATTCAACCAAATACTAAAAGAAGAGTCCATGCCTTTTCTCCTCAAGGTATTCAAAAAAATACAAGAGGAAGGAGAGTTCCCAAATACATTCTAGTGAGGCCAGCATTACCCTGATACCCAAACCAGACAAATACCCTAAAAAAAGAAAAGAAAATTATAAGCCAATATCCCTGATGAACATAGATGCAAAAATCCTCAAAATAGTAGCAAACCTTGTTTAATAATATATTGAAAAGATCATGTACCACCATCAAGTGGAATTTATTCTGGAGACGCAAGTACAGTTCAATAATCACAAATCAATCAACGTGATACACCACATTATCAAAATGAAGGATAAAAATCATATGATTATCTCAATAGATGCAGAAAAGCATTTGAAGAAATTCAACATCGGTTCATGATAAAAACTCTCAACAGACTGGGTTTAGAGGGAATGAACCTCAACATAATAAAGGCAATATAGGGGCGCCTGGGTGGCTCAGTGGGTTAAGCCTCTGCCTTTGGCTCAGGTCATGATCCTGGGGTCCTGGGATCGAGCCCTGCGTCGGGCTCTCTGCTCAACAGGGGGCCTGCTTCCTCCTCTCTCTCTCTGCCTGCCTCTCTGCCTACTGTGATCTCTGTCTGTCTGTCAAATAAATAAATAAAATCTTTAAAAAAAATAAAGGCAATATAAGAAACACACAGCTAACATCAATGGCGAGAAGCTGAGAGCTTTTCTTTTAAGACTGGGAACAAGACAAGGATTCCACTCTCCGTACTTTCAGCGTAATACTGAAGGCCCTAGCCACAGCAATCAGACCAAAAAACAAAAAACAGAACAAAATAAAAAAGGAATAAAAAGCATCCATATTGGCATATTGGTAAGGAAGAAGTTAAACTGTCACTATTTGCAGAGAACATGATAATATACATAGAAAACCCTCAAGATGCCACAAAGCAACTATGAGAACTCATAAACGAATTCAGCAAAGTAGCAGGTCACAAGAGTAATACACAGAGATCAGTTGTGCTTCTACACACTAATAGTGAAGTAGCAGAAAGAGAAATTAAGAAAATACTTCAATTAACAATTGCACCAAAAAGGATGAAATACCGAGGAATAAACTTAACCAAGGAGGTGAAAGACTGGTTTTCTGAAAACTATAAACCTTTGGTAAAAGAAATTGAAGACAACACAAATGAATGGAAATATGTACCATGCTCATAGGTTGGAAGAATTAATATTGCTAAAATGCCTATAACTACCCAAAGCAACCCACAGATTCAGTGCAATCCCTATCAAAATATCAAAAGCATTTTTTTTCCAAAAGCATTCTTCACAAACTAGAACAAATAATAGCAAAATTTGTATGGAAACACAAAAGACCATGAATAGCTAAAGCAATCTTGAGAAAGAACAAAGCTTGGAGATATCACAATGCTGGATTTCAAGGTATTCTACAAAGCTGCAATAATTAAAACAGTATGGTGTTGGCACAAAAATAGACACACGGATTAATGAAATGGAATAGAGAGCCCAGAAATGACCCCATGATCATATGGTCAATTAATCTTTGACAAAGGAGGCAAGAAAATACAATTAGGGGGGTATCTGGGTGGTTCAGTGGGTTGAGTGTCTGACTTCAGCTCAGGTCATGATCTTGGGGTCCTGAGATTGAGCCCCACATTGGGCTCCTTGCTCAGCAGTGAGTCTAGTTGTCCCTTTCCTGCTCATGCTCTCTGTCTCAAATAAATATATAAAAAAAATTTTTTTAGGAATATATAATTAGGAAAAGACAGTCTCTTCAATAAATGGTACTGGGAAAACTGAACAGCTACATGCCAAAGAATGAAACTGAAGCACTTTCTTACATCATCCTCAAAAATGAACTGAAGATGGATTACAGACCTAAATGTGAGACCTGAAATCATAAAACTCCTAGAAAAAAACACAGGCAGTAATTTCTTTGACATCAGTCATAGCAACATTTTCTAGATGTCTCTTCTCAGCAAGGGAAGCAAAAGCAAAAATGAACTACTGGGATGACATAGACCCTTGACTTAACAAGGGGTCTGTCTATACTCACTCATAAGACCTCAGTTCCAAGCCTTCTGTCCTCAAAAAAATTAAAAACAGAATTACCTTATGACAATAATTCCACAACAGGGTATTTACCCAAGGAAAATGAAAACACTAACTCAAAAAGATACATGTACCCCAATGTTTATTGCAGCATTACTTATAATAGCCAAGAGAGGGAAACAACTAGTGTCCACCAATAGACAAACGGATAAAGATGTGGTATTTATATACAGTAGAATATTCCTCACCACGGAAAGGAATGAGATCTTGCCATTTGTGACAACATGGGTAGACCTAGAGAGTATTACCTTAAGTGAAATAAGTCACACAGAGAAGGACAAATACTATGTGATTTCACTTGTATGTGAAATTTAAAAAATAGAATGAATGAATAAACAGAGAAACAAAAGGCTGAAACAAACTCTTATAAATATAAAGAACAAACAAGTGGTGGCCGGAGGGGACTGGGTAGAGCATTGGTAAAATGGGTGAAGGGGTGTGGCAGATACAGGCTTCCAATTATCAAATCAATAAATCATGGGGATAAAAGGTATGAAATAGGGAATATAGTCCATGATATCATTGTTTGGTGACAATGTTATGGAACCTGGACTGGATCCTGGCAGAAGAACCAAGCGACACTCAGAGACTGTGGGAGGATCGGAGGTTTATTTAACAACAGTGGGCTCAGACAAGATTATTCTCCAAAGGTCTGAGCCCTGAGCACAAGCAGGGAGGGGAATTTATACCCATCTACTTCCACATACTTGGTACTTTTGGCGTGCGCAGGAAAGAGGGTAGGAAAGAAGAACCTGGAAGGGCTTTGGGACAGGGACTGGAATTCCCTTGCTGGTTTGGTCAGCCATCTTAGAGTAGTTTTTCCTTATCAACAGATGTTAGCTACACTTGTGAGCACAGCATAATGTAGAGACTTGTCAAATAACTAGGTTGTACACCTGACACTAATGTCATATTGTGTGTCAACTTCAATTGAAAAAAAAAAAGTGAAGGGAACTTTCAAAGATGAGGATGGAGGAAATTTTGTTGGGGTAACTACCAGAAGGCACAGAGGAAGTTCAGAATTTGGGAGGAGTCAGAGAGGAGTGAATAAAACGAGACATAAAGAACTACTTGGGGTTAGATTTGAGAGAATGTGAAGTGACCTGGAAAGTATGGGTTTCTTGTGTTTTCAGACTTAGCAAGGAATGAAGGGCCAGATGAGATTGATGGTTCAGCAACTCGACAGTGGTGGCCAGGCCCTGAGAGTTGAGGCAGGGAGTGGTGCTGGCCTGGATGCTGGAGCTGAGCCTACTAGACCTTCCTGACCACTGAGTTGTGGGAGGTCTTATGGGGAGTACTTGGGCACCCTCGCACCTGGTCCATGTGCATGGAGCTTGCAGAGGGGAGGTCTGAGCTGAGCTGTAAGGATCTGGAGCACTTTTGTGGTTAGATGCAGGTTTGAGGTTGCACCAGGATTTCAAGGGCAATTCCTTTTACTTTGCATCCACCCAGGACCTAACAGCAGGGCTGCAGTGGTGGTGGGAGGGCTCCAGCACTCCCTAAGCTTTATCAAGAGGTCTGTGTGTACCCACTCACAAGACCTCAGTTCCAGGCCATCTGTCCGACAGAAACCTAGCACTACAGCTCAGGGCTGTCAAGCGGTTTTGAAAGCAGAAGGTATGGAAATGATCCTAGTCCATATCTTTTATCCTTAAGTTCTAAGCCTATTGTTAGAAAAATTCCGAGTTGGTGTTGTTCAGTGAGGTGTTTAGAGTTCAGTGAGGAATTGCAGGGTACACTAAAATCTCCATCTTATGACTCATGGCAGCGCTAAGACTTTGTACATGTAAAACCCTGAAAAATATTTTAGAAAAGAGCTGGGATGAATAAGACATTTTTCCTTTTTAAAAATTACCTCTTCCATTACTGATTTCTTCTGCATTTTGATAAACTTCTTGAAAATGAAACACTTCTAATGAACTCCAAGGAGCTTTCTCAGATTACCTCCACAGGGGACCAGAACAAGATCAGAAACACAATTATTTTGATTTGAGTGCTTTCTTGAGGAGTTGAACAGTAAGACAAATGGAACAACCATTAATGCATTTTCTTGTATTTTCCATTTAGTGGCAAATATGAAAGGGTGTTCGTTGTGGTCTCAAATAATAATATCCACCTGTCTTTTAAAAATATATACAGGTTTATTTTAATATGTATTATTGAATGAGTTTAATTTATTTTAATTACTGAATGAAATTAATTATATGAATAAAATATACAGATCGATGAGCTTTGACAAATGTATGCACTCATGTAACCATCACCCAAATCAATATATGCAACATTTCCATGGCCACTGAAAGCTTTCTTGTGCTCCTTTCCAGTCAATATCCCCAGTGAGACGCAATCACTCTGATTTCTTTTTTTTTTTTTTAAGATTTTATTTACTTATTTTATTTGTCAGAGAGAGAGAGAGCGTGAGAGCACAAGTAGGTAGAGCAGCAGGCAGAGGCAGAGAGAGAAGCAGGATCCCTGCTGAGCAAGGAGCCTGATGGAGGACTCCATCTCAGGATGCTGGGATCATGACCTAAGCCTAAGGCATCTGCTTAACCAACTGAGCCACCCAGGTGTCACCACTCTGATTTCTGTAGATTAATTTTACCTATTCTTGAACTTCATATAAACGGAATTGTACAGCTAAGTACTCTTTTGTGTCTGGATTCTTTCGTTCCACATAATGTTTTGAGACTCATTCATGTTGTTGCATGTATCAGTAGTTTTTTTGTTTTGTTTTGTTTTGTTTTTTACTGCTGAGTAGCATTCCATTCTATGTTCTTCTGGTTGATGGACATTTGGGTTATTTCCAGTTTGTGTTATTATACATTAAAAAAATGCAGCTTTGAATATTCATCTACATCTTTTTTTTTAAAGATTTTATTTGTTTATTTGACAGATGGAGATCATAAGTAGGCAGAGAGGCAGGCAGAGAGAGGAGGGGAAGCAGGCTTCCCACTGAGCAGAGAGCCTGATGCGAGGCTTGATCCCAGGACCCTGAGACCATGACCCTAGCCAAAGGCAGAGGCTTAACCCACTGAGCCACCCAGGCGCCCCTCATCTACATCTTTCTGTGGATATAAATTTTCATTGATCTTGGGCAGAAACAAAATTGCTGAGTCATAGGGTAGAAGTACAGTTAGCTTTTTATGGTACTGCCTTACTGTTTGGCTGTTCCAGTTTTCACTCCCACCAGCAATGCATGAGAGTTCCAGGTCCTCCACATCCTCACCCAGACTTGATGTTAAGTCTTTTTAACTTGAGCTATTCTAGGGGGTGTGTAGAGGTATTTTGTTGTAATTTTAACTTGCCTTTCTGATGAGAAACTTTAGGCTAGGCTCCTTCTCATGTTCTAACTGCCTATTTGTAGGTCTTCTTTTGCGAAGTATCTTTTCAATTCTTTTGCCCATTATCCAGCTCTTTTGAAGCTTTTGTTGAGAATATGGCCTCATCCGGCAGTTATCTGTTGATGGCTCACATTCTTTAGGAGAGAAGCTATACGCTGTGCAGACACTGACGCAGCAATGGCAGAAATCAGATAAGCTGGCTAAAAGCATGAGATCTGGATCTTTCTAAACAGTTTAAATTTCCCAGGACAATTGTAGAAGCAACCATTTTATCTGTAAAAACCTCCATGTGCTATTTCAGTTCTGTTTCAGAACACCAAGAACAATTACTCACTTCAGCGTAAAATTAGGGTTAGGGGAAATATCTAAAGGTAGTGTCACAGTCTATATAACATCGTATTTTTTCCATATAGAGTTATATCTTAAAACATAATTTTATTCAAGGACTATCCAAATTTGTGTCACAATGAACATATGCTAAAAGCTCATTGAAAAGTTTTGCTTTACAAGTTAGCATATTAAAAAATGAAGACACAGGGCACCTGGGTGGCTCAGTCGGTTGAGCGGCTGCCTTAGGTTCAGGTCAAGATCCGAGGGGGGCCTGGGATGGAACCCTGCATCAGGCTCCCTGCTCAGCGGGTAGTCTGCTTCTCCCTCTCTCTCTGCCTGCTGCTCTGCCTACTTGTGCTATCTCTCTGTCAAATAAATAAAATCTTTGAAAAAAAAAAAAAAAGAAAAGAAAATGACACAAAGATGTTGTTTCGGAGATAAAATGATCTGTAAGATCGTTTCCAATTCTAAGAGTTTATGACAAGGAAGTACATACAGCAGCAACTCGCCACATATTAATTGCTGAGCAAGTCATTAATATTAATGGTAAACAATAATATACATTGACTAATTTAACACATATTCCCAATCACTATTCCACTTTTCTTCCCTTAGTGTAAGGCTGGAAAGCCAGGGGCGCTGGGGTGGCTCAGTTGGTTAAATGTCCAACTCTTGATTTTTTGGCTCAGGTCAAGGTCTCAGGGTTGTGAGATCGAGCTCTGTGCTGGGTGTGGAGCCTGTTTAAGATTCTCTCTCTCTCCCTCTCCCCCCACCTTCAAAAAAATTAAAAAATAAAATAAAAGCTGGAAAGCCAAATAATTCACCTCTTATTTCTTTTGCATCTAGAAGTGGCTCTGGAACATAATTCTGGCTGATGAAGTATAAACTAAAGACACCAGCGAGGGCACTCTTTCCCAAGTAAAAGTCAGTCTCACTAAAGAAAAAAAAAATCCTTAAGCCCCTCACTTTTCCCCAAGAAGGTGAATATGAGACTCGAAAATACAGTAGCCATTTCGGGACGGTGAGAGAGAGGGTATGAGAACAAATCTTCATGCTGAAAATGTTGAGACCAGAAAGAAGACAGCATGGCTCCCGAGGGCATTACTTATCACTGTATTAACCTTAATCTTCCTATCCCTAGACTTCTTGTATGAGACAATAAACCGCTATCTGATTAAGCCAGTATAGCCTGGTCTTCTGATACTGGCAGAAAAATGTAACTGCCAGCTGATCCACTAGTGTTTAAAAGAAGGTATCATACCAAACATGGAATTACCCCTTTGTATTGTGCACTAACATCTTCCTTTTGAGCCCAGCTTTTTTAAGGATGTAATTGGTTTTCCTTAGAACTCCAAGTATTGAAACATAGCTATACTTTTATTTAGGCAGAAGGGGCTTAACACTTTTTACCATATTATCTACTCTAGGAACCAAATTTAAAAAAATAGATAAATCTAGTAATAACCTGTTCCAATATTATTTTAGCATTTATGAAAACATATACCAGACATTTTAATTTTTTTATCAATGATCTCTTCATATGTGTCTATTCTTTGAAAACAAAGATAAACTCCCCTTTCAGTGTATGAATGTTTGAATTTAGGTCATATATGATAGTAGTATGCTAGAACACAATGAAATGGTATAGGACACAATGCAATGGCTTGGCCAATAGCTGAAAACATAAAATATACAGCTCTAAAATACAAGTATAAATGAAGAGGTCTGAGTGTAGCCTTATAGAACTATAAACATATATGTGGACAAACTTCAGAAAAGTAATCTTGGAAGAAAATATGTTCAAATAGGTATTCTATTAATACAGTATAAACCAGTGGTGAAGAACATGGATTCTAGTTTCCTAGAATCCTAGTTTTATAACCTTATTTCCTAGTTTTATAACCTTAGGCAGATGCCTTAGCTCAGGATGCCATAACAAAATGCTATCAATTGGGTGGCTTAAACAACAGAAATTTAGGGGTGCCTGGGTGACCAAGTTGGTTAAGCCACCACTCTTGATTTCAGCTCAGGTCATGATGTCAGGGTCGGGATCATTCCCCTCTTCAGGCTCCAGGCTCAGCAAGGAGTCTACTGGAGATTCACTCTCTCCCTCACCCTCTGCCCCTCCCCTGCTCTCTCACTCTCTTTGTCTAAAATAAATAAATAAATCTTAAAAACAAAAAACAACAACAGAAATTTATTTTCTCACAGTTCTGGGAACTGGAAGGTCTGCAATCAAGAAGTCAGCAAGGTCAGTGACTGCTGAGGGGTCCCATTGGACTGCAGATGACCACTTTCATGTTGAGTTCTCACACGGCCTTTTCTCAATGCCTGCGTGGGGGCAGGGGAGTTTCTCCCATTTCTTATAAGCTACTGATCCTATTGCATTAGGGCGCCACCCTTATTTCCATTTAACCTTAATTACCTCCTAAAGCCTTATCTCCAAATACAATCACAGTGAAGTTAAGGGCTTCAACATACGAATTTGGGGAAGGCGACACAATTCAGTCCCTAGCAGCAGGTTACTCAGAAACTGCCTCTGTCTCTTCAGCTGTAAAAGGAGTTGATAACAGAAAGGGGGTTTTGTTAAGATTAAATGAGTTAATACATGTAAAGCTCTTAGAGGATAATTTGGTACCTAATAAGTGTTACGTAAGTTTTATTATCATTACTGACCATATTTCAGCAAGTTTCTAACAGGGAATTCTAACTTCTCAAAAACATTATTAAAATGTAAATGAATTACTGTTAATCAGGGTTTCTCAACCTCAATGCTACTGACATATTTGACTTGATAATTCTTTATTGTGGGGGGCTGTCATGTGCACTGGAAGAAGTACAGCAGCAACCATGGCCCCTACCCAATAGATCCCAGCAGTCCGATGAGCTGTGACAACCACAAATGTTTCCAGACATTGCCCAATGTCCCCTGCAGCGCAAAACCATTACCTGGTTGAGAACCACTACTATAAATCTATCCAGGATACAAAAGCTACGTACATTGACAGTATCAAATATTAAGTCATTTTAACAATATAAGAAATTCTTACAAAATGTAAAGTACAGGAAGCTTTGTCAACAATCCTTTTTTTAAACAGAAGTGTTTCAATATAATTTCGGATCTTTTTATTTAGGTTAATTTTTTCCCCTAAGTGTAGTGAATTGACCAGTTAAAAGTGTGTAAGTCTCTTTGTCAAGGATAAGACTTAATTAGTAAAATAAGGCTCATGTTCAACATTCCAGTTTCCAAAGATAATCTTTAAAAGGAAGGTGGAAGGTCACTTAAATTTGCTATAACTGAGGCCTCCATGATTCCCAAATTCTGGTAGAATAGCCCTTAAAAAACAGATGATCTATACCAGCACTGTCCAACAGAACTTTCTTCCACGATGGAAATGGATTCTAGGATGACCAGTATGGAAGCCACTCTCCGCATGTGACTATTGAGCCCCTGTAATGTGGCTAATGTGACTAAGGGACTGAATTTTAAATTTTAGTTAATTAAAATTAAAATTTAAATAGCTACACGTGGCTAGTGGCCCCATTATTGGATAGCACAGACCTACACCCTTCAAGAAAAGAAATTACTTTAAATGTTATTTTCTTCCTTAGGAGGCTTTTTTGTCAGTGAGCAGGCCCCCTTCTCCCCCTGCCCTACATAGAAGGTTACAAGCAGACAAATAATGAGAGTATGTAACTGAAGAGAGATGGAACTCAAGGCAAGGTAGGTAGGCAAGGAAGTGGAAGCGACGTGAACAACTTACTTCAAGGGGACACATAGCATTTCTCTCCCCAGAAATGCTATGGTGCACATACATACCACATATTGTTAAATAGTGTATAAGTGGGTTTTCATAATCCACACAAGAGATGGTCCTTGTAATCATATACTGTATATGCTGCAAATGAATGTGGTTTGTCTCTTAGAAGGTTCATTACATTACACTTTAAAAATCTGTTGTGAATCTAGTTACTATTCCCTAACAGATCCTGCAGTCTCTGAAGATAGGAAACCTACTTGTTTTCAAATTCTTTCTACCATTAAGGCAAAGCCTCATATATAGGAGGCAAGCAGTGAACACTAATGTTTTTAAAGATTTTATCTATTTTTCAGAGAGAGAGAGACAGAGCATGGCACACACAGGCAGGGGTAGTGGCAGGCAGAGGGAGGGAGATGCAGACTCCCCGCTGAGCAGTGAGCCACATGAGGACCATGATCCCCAGGACCCTGGGATCATGACCTGAGCCAAAGGCAGACGCTTAACCAAGTGATCCGCCCAGGCGCCCCCAAATTTCTTTTATAAATATATAATTTCTATAAAGGTAGAAAAAGAGCAGGAGTTAGTTTAGCAGAAGTTATTTACAAGGAAGGTCTAAAAATCACCACTAAAGAGTTAGATGACAATTGTATTACTCCAATCACACAAAGCTTGTTCTATACTATGATTTTTTGGATTTATAAAGTTCCCCCCCAAGGTGGTCTGGCAAGAATTCTGATTATTTTATTACACACAATTTTGGTACAAATAATCTAGTTGGACTTCTTATATAAGTCCTAATAAATTTAGTTAGTAGGTAGCTTCTTAAAAGCTAGGATAAGGGGCGCCTGGGTGGCTCAGTGGGTTAAAGCCTCTGCCTTCCGCTCAGGTCATGATCCCAGGGTCCATGATCCCAGGATCCCGCATTGGGCTCTCTGATCAGCAGGGAGCCTGCTTCCTCCTCTCTCTCTGCCTGCTTCTCATCTGTCAAAAAAAAAATAAAATAAAAATAAAATAAAAAATAAAAGCTAGGATAAAATGCAAATGCTGTAGAACATTTCATCTGCACTGAAATAGTTCCAAAAGCTTTTAACTGAGATTTTCATCTGGGAGGTTTTTTTCTAACTCTCTTCCCTGTCTAATTTATACACACACACACACACACACACACACACACTTCTTTGAAAACAACTGTGGGAGAGCCCATTGTTGCTGATGGGAATGTGCTTTTCAGATATGTTGGGTGGTTTTTAAAAAGTTGAAAACCATTCTCCTAAAAACTCATGTTGGCAGTTGTGCACAGGTTGTGGGTATACACAAATGTCCCAATTCCTACAAAAATCATCGCTGAAAACAAAACACCTTTTCTCAAGGCCATTCTTTTTTTTTTTTTTTAAGAATTTATTTATTTATTTGACAGACAGAGATCACAAGCAGGCAGAGAAGCAGGCAGAGAGAGAGGAGGAAGCAGGCTCCCCGCTGAGCAGAGAGCCCGATGCGGGGCTCCATCCCAGAACCCTGGGATCATGACCCGAGCCGAAGGCAGAGGCTTTAACCCGCTGAGCCACCCAGGCGCCCCTCTCAAGGCCATTCTTGAAGGCAGAGATCAGCAGGGGCAATACTGATCTATAATAATGGCTTATAGTTATTGAGTGCTTTCTATGTTTCAGGCACTGTTCCAGGTAGTTAACATGTATTAATTCATTTATTCTTCATAGCAACTCTACGAGGTAAATAATATTGTTGTTCCCATTTTAGTTGAGGAGATAGGGACAGAGAAGTTAAGAACTTGGTGCTGGGTCACACAGGTAGTAAACGATACAGTCAAGATTCCAAGTCAGGCTGAGTGACTTCTAAATTGCAGTCTTTCTACTATTCTGTACCACAGTTACATTCACTCAGGGAAAGCTTGCTTGCAGCCCCCTTAGGAAAAGCAGCTTCTGCTTCGATCACTGACTCAGCTTTATTGAGTGCAGAGAGACAAGAGAAAGCAGCAGGCTGATTGTAAAACCTGCTGCTGCTCTGAAAAGCTATGAAGATGAAAACTGAGAGCTTAAAAAAAGATAAATTTTCTAAGGTATGTGGGTTTCCCACAAAATCAAATGGTCAAAAAATGTACCCCCATATACTTATCTGCAACAGCCAGTAAAATATTTCTGCTAAGATGGAAAACCTAAAATTAAAGTGAGAGCTCAATATTTCTTAATATGAAATCTGGAAATCATGTTGACCCCATGACTAGAAAAAAATGTGACAGGCAAGTCATTAAAGGCCTCACTAATAATTCTTTGCAAAAGCTCATGGTGCAACAAGTAACCTGTGTTAAATTAACTTTTTCTTATAAAATTTTTATTGAGAACAGTTAAGAGTGCTTTATCCCATAACTAAAAATACATTATTTTTTTAAGTGCCACTTCTATCAGAGGAGCTTTCAAAATTGACTAAAATGAGGTAACAGTAGTACTTAACTGTTCTCAGTGTTTTACATGTGTATGAATTCACTTGGTCTTCAAGTCTCAAGCAATCTAGAGAGGTAGGTATTATTGTTACCCGCTGTATAGGAGAAAAACAGAGGTAAGTGACTTGCTCAAGGGCAGCCAAGTGGAGGTGCTGGGATGCAAATTCAAGTATCCTGGCTGTAGAGTCAGCTCTCAGCCACTAAATAGAGTGTCAAAATGCGGAGAAGATACTTTTCCTATAAGACATTATTTTGTTGAACAAAACCTACCCGTGGCAGAAACAGAATGACATAAAAAGGCAAAAGAGGAACTTAAAGTATATTTGTACTTTAATTCTAATTTTCCTTGTTAATTTTTCCTTTAAATATATATTTTTTTATTTTTTATTTATTTTTTAAAAATATATATCTTTAAAATGGGCTTACTAAACTAAACATGGAAATTTTCTAATTTTCTTTTCAGAGCATTATCTTGAAAAGCTAGCCCTTGGGAGTGAATTCAAAAAGCAAAAAAGCTTGGGTGGCTCAGTCGGTTAAGTGTCTGCCTTTGGCTTAAATCATGATCTCAGGGTCCTGGGACTGAGTCCCACATTGGGCTCCCTGCTCAGTGGGGAGCCTGCTTCTCCCTCTGCCTGCTGCTCTCCCTGCTTGTGTGTTCTCTCTCTCTGACAAATAAATGAATAAAATAAAAAAAATTTTTAAAAAGCAAAAAAGTTACCTTTCTTACCAGATGTCTACTAAACTTCTAAAGGAACACTTAAAACTTTTTTTTATCCTAAAGGCTTCTACGTTAGCTTCAATTAAATGAAACAATTTTGAGCTTATTCTTTAGGCCTAGAAGACTGTCAAGAGAATATTCACTAAACATGTCATTGAAATGTCCAACCATGCAACTAAAATGTAAATCAAAAGATTGCACACTGTTTTGTTTGGAGCTTTACTAAGCATGATCCACCATTTGGGTGGGAAAGTTCTTACCATTGGTGGAAATGCTCCCATGTTCCGAAGTCACAAGAGTTTGCGTTACTGCCGTCTATATGTAGTGATCACAAACATACATCCACACATGTGTCAGCCTACTTCTTTATGCCTTCTGGTGTGATTATGACCAAGCATTTAGATACTGAAATGCAAATAATTATAAATTACTTTCCTTTTATTTCCACTTGATATTGCAATTAAATTATTTTATATTACATATTTAGATATTACAATTAAGTTATTATACATATTTTAATTATGTGTGGAGGAGACATTTATGAATTGCACTTCAGGATAGTAATGGGAACATATTGTATAAGAAGTAATGGGTTTGATGGGATAAGATTTACTGATCTGGATGTCAGCTGTAATAGACAAATGCACCTTTGCCTCGATGGAAAATTAAAGAGCTAAAGATGACAAATGTATTTCCAATATACTAGTAAAATAAAATTCCACATCGTTTAACAAATGGAAAGAAAAATCTGTTCAATGCTTAACTTTTGCCTTGGTACTCGTAATTAAATGTGATAGTGTGTTCTTTCTGATGAAACAATATATACTAAACATTCAGATGGCTCTGCAGAGGAGCTGATATCATCCCAGGATGGGTAGGATCAGTGCTGCTTTGTCCCAGTCCCTCCTCCTCTTCTACACTCAGATGCTGATGCCTAGTAGAAACAAAGCTTTGTTAGGCTGTAGGCCTGTGGTTTTGCTGTGTGGAAAATCTACTTATTACCATCATCCTTCACATTTCATTTATATACTGTCATGCTAACTAAAATAACTTGACATTCTTATTATTTCTCTCTTCAATGCAAAACCAAATATTTGGTTCACATTTTATGAATACATCCTTTTAAAAACATCAAAACAAAAAGCTATTCAATTAGCTCACTGTACAATGATAAACATTTGAGTGGTCAAACATATTTGTGTATTATAATTAATTTTTAAAAATCTACTGTTATTTAATATGCATATACTACATAACCAGGATTATGAAAAACATGAAAGAAAATTCATTTCTAATCAATACACAAATGTTTCAATATATTTTACAAAATCAAGATTAGGAAAATTATTACATTAAATATGACCTAGAAAAGCATCTTCAATAACAGAACTTGAAATAAATTCTGTTAAGTTCTGAAAGGACACATGCGCGCACACATACACACCGCATAACACACACACACACCCCGCAAACTAAAAAGCCTAAATGTAATCTTAAAGAAAAATGGAAAAAAATTATTTGGAAGTGTCATTAATTTTTTTTTAAAGATTTTATTTATTTGATAGACAGATATCACAACTAGGCAGAGAGGCAGGAGGAAGCAGGTTCCCCGCCGAGCAGAGAGCCCGATGCTGGGCTCAATCCCAGGACCCTGAGACCATGACCTGAGCCGAAGGCAGAGGCTTAACCCACTGAACCACCCAGGTGCCCCTGGAAGTGTCATTAATTTATAAAAAAGAAAAACAATCTGAATAAACTACAAAGATGGGAGCAACACTCTTTCCAGCTGCTACTCTAAGCTGAAACAAGATGCTCCTAAAAATCCAAAAGACAGATTTTGGTTGGAATCTGTTAACATGTTACTAGGTCAGTTCTCTTGACATTTCAGCTCTCTTGACTTTCAAATAAGGACAGTAATAACTTATAATTCAAAAGTGTGTTATAAATGCAACATAGTCAAATCCATTTAAAAAACTTAAAAGTGAGGCATGAAGTCTAAATTATGCACACTAAAGGGAATTAAATATAAAATAATTTATACAAACTCCTTCATAAGCACTATTTTTACTCCCTTTATAGTAACTTATTTGTTAAATATAGTTCTACTGATCTTACTGTAAATGCCCAACTCCTATGTAACTATCACACTAGTCTTGTTAGATTAGGCATACTGTTTTAACATAGTTGTGCCTATATAATTTTTGTAAAGGATTAACTATAGATATTAACTATATAGATATTAACTGTATAATATAGTTATATATTTATATAACTATATAATATAGATATTAACTATAGATATCTGATTTCTCAATGTCTACTACATAGTAAAGGAGGTCATTCTTCCCCATTCTTTGGTTCACAGGGCTTTCCTCAAGCTTTCCATCCATTCATCCTTCCCATGTTCTTTATTTTCTTCTAGAAATAGATATTATGTTTCAGTGGTTTTCTCATTAATTTCTACTCAGTCACTCCACTATCCAACTCTTTACTGTCCTGTCTACAAATGTGTTTTCTGATTGCTGCATTGGGGACACGACATTTTCCAGTTGTAGCTCAAACATCTTCTTATAAAACAAAATTATCCTTCAAGGAGATTACTTTTCTGATTCTTTTATATACCTGAACAATGCGAACAGTGAGTTTAATGAATGGATGAATACATGTGTCATATTACACTTACACATCCATATACACATTGCGCTTAAAGTAAACCAAATCTAAGTTCAACAAATTTGAATCGAAATATGCTTTGTATTGGGGAGTGGGGCATTTGAAATGGAATCTTATTTTCCCATTGTGAACCAATATATTTATAACTGTAATAACTGGCTTCTGTGGAGATTTTTTTTTTTAATTTCAGTCATTGCAAGAAGACTGAATCCAGTTAAGAAAAACGAATACTTGTTTTTTTCTATATACAGAGAAAATAGTATGCTGGACTGTCTCCTTGGCAAACTACTACGATAGAAATGTAAGGCTGATCACTAAGCTATCTGTATTGGTGCTCAGTCATCTGTGAGAGAGTAATTTCTGAGCTGCTTGACTAGTACACATCCTAAATCTTCCTCTGCATCCACAGAACATGTGCCTAAAACAGAATGGTTAATGTCAACGTAAGTTTACTAGGAGGAAACAGCATGATTAATGACTTCCTCAGAGGAGAAAAAGAAACAGTAGTATACAATGCCAATTTTAAAAATGCGTTCAAGTTTTACTCCCTAAATGTATTCCTCATTTGAGATGCAATGTAACATCTTATTCAGTGCCTATTTTCTTAGCATATGTCTCAACAGTTAACTTAAGGCCATGAATCTTTGAAACAATACCAAATGGCAAGAATACACATATCAGCTTCAGTGTTTGTCTAAGCAATAAGTCCTATCACAAGGAAAAAGCAGTACTATCTAACCATCTATCTTTACTTGTAATACATTGTACTATATATTACATATAATTTACTACCGTAAAATGACAAATCTGTACTAGAAGTATAAAACCTATATTCTATGTATACACTACACTGTACTGCAAACATTTTATGTGCTACTTACTCTAAATATTCTAAAGAGGAATGCAAGAAAACACACTTAACAAATTTTGTCCATCTTTCACATTCAGTAAATTATGTCTTTAGGTAATATTTTCTAATCTTTTTTTTTTTTTTGAAGATTTTATTTAGTTATTTGACAGAGAGAGAGGGAACACAAGCAGTGGGAGTGGGAGAGGGAGAAGCAGACTTCCTGCTGAGCAGAGAGCTTGATGCCAGGCTCAATCCCAGGTCCCTGGGATCATGACCTGAGCCAAAGGCAAATGTTTAACAACTGAGCCATCCAGGTGCCCCACATTTTTTAATCTTTTATGATGCAATACTGTGTTTCTCCAGGTTGACTGCCATTAATGTTATATTTTTGCTTTATTTTCATTCTTCTCTTTGTATTGATTCTTCAACTGAAAATCCCTGAAGAGGAGCGCCTGGGTGGCTCAGTGGGTTAAAGCCTCTGCCTTCGGCTCAGGTCATGATCTCAGAGTCCTGGGATCGAGCCCCACATTGGGCTCTCTACTCAGTGGGGAGCCTGCTTCCTCCTCTCTTTCTGTCTACTTGTGGTCTCTGTCTGTCAAATAAATAAATAAAAATCTTAAAAAAAAAAATGAAAATCCCTGAAGAAGTCAGAGTATGTAGACTGTGTTGTGATACACGGTTTGGGGCTTGAAATAACTACATCTCTATAGGGGAATTTTCCCACTTTGTCATTCCTCTAGGTCTTTACCTCCATATCTATCCTCAAATCTACTCAATTCTAAGGTTTCAGCAGATGTTCAATAGAGACATTTATCATATGTAAACTCATATAATAACTTTTCTAAAGTCTTTGCTAGTAATATACTTACAGCTCTCAGTTTTCTGTAAGATATGATGTTAATTACATGGTTTTCTTAAAAAAAAAAAACCCAACCCAAATCATTTTTTTTTTTTTTTTTTAAAGATTTTTATTTATTTATTTGACAGAGAGAGATCACAAGTAGACAGAGAGGCAGGAACAGAGAGAGAGAGAGAGAGGGAAGCAGGCTCCTTGCTGAGCAGAGAGCCCGATGCGGGACTCGATCCCAGGACCCTGAGATCATGACCTGAGCCGAAGGCAGCGGCTTAACCCACTGAGCCACCCAGGCGCCCCCCCAAATCATTTTTTAAATTAATGACATGTTATGCATCAATTTAATGTTTCATTTTAGGTTTACCTAAGGCAAAAAAAAATCTAATTTGAAGATCTGAAGTGTAATAAAGGATCATAGATTGAAAAGCAACCAGCTAGAACTTCATTCTAATGTTCAGTTTTGTGTATATTAGTATGTTGGGAGAGAGATTCTGGCATGCATATGCTATGACTTCTGGAGACCTCAAAATGAGATGTTGAAAGTGGGATTAAACTTCGGGATTTAATCTATAATGTGTTTGGAATATGTTGCTTAAACTGTTTTCCCTGTTATTTCTTTATCCCCCATCCTTCCTTACACAAGTATCATTACATAAATGGTGTTCTATCCAGAATAGTCTAAGAACCCTTCATTTCCACGGAATTGATAAGTTTTAATCTTTCCAAAAGGATTTATCACTACTCACTGATATAGATAAGTGATTAAATAAATGGAGAAAAGATAAATATCCTATGCTGAAGAATTCCAAATAATGGAATACTCTATCCTTGAGAAGTAGAAGTCTAACTCCCACTCCCTAAGCGTTATCTTCCCTTAGTAACATTCTCCCTAATAATGCCGTATGGAAAAAGGGAAAGAGTAACTACAGGAAAGAAGCCTGATTTGGGTGCCTGGGTATCTCAGTCAGATAAGCATCTGACTCTTGGTTTTAGGTTATCATCATCTCAGGAACCTGAGATTGAGCCCAGTGTTGGGCTCCATGCTTAGCATGGAGTCTGCTGGAGATTATCTCCCTCTCCCTCTGCTCCTCCCCTGCTTGCATGCTCTCTAAAATAAATAAAATCAGGGTGCCTGGATGGCGCAGTTGGTTAAGTGTCTGCCTTCAGCTCAGGTCAGGGTCTCCGGGTGCTGGGATTGAGCCCCGAATTGTGCTCCCTGCTCAGTGGGAAGTCTGCTTCTCTCTCTCCCTCTCTGCCTCTCCCCACCGTGTATTCTTTTTCTCAAAAACAAACAAATAAAACAAAACAAAACAAAAACACAAAAAAACAACAAAACTTAAAAATAAAATAAAAAAAAAAAGCTTGACCAAAAATCCAGACAAGTAATCTAGGTCATCATGAACGTCAATAAATCATGTTGATAGTATTACCCTTGATATTATATGATAGAAAGATGCTTTACCCCTACATTGTAGTAAGTTTTTCAGTAAAATATGAAAAAATATATAATAAAGCAATAACTTCCAGAGAAATCAGATTAATAGTAGCCAATATGAAAGCCTATGAATTCTAGTTTTTAACATTCTTTTGTGTATTCACATTCCTTAGATATAAGATTCAGATTGACAAACTGCAGAAATGGATGATAAAGTTTTTAAGACTTCAGTTTTTATTTGAAATATTTTATTTATTTATTTGACACAGAAAGAGAGATCACAAGTAGGCAGAGAGGCAAATAGAGAGAGGGGGAAGCAGGCTCCCCGCTGAGCAGAGAGCCCAATGTAGGGCTCGATCCCAGGACATCGAGATCATGACCCAGACAGAAAGTAGAGGCTTAACCAACTGAGCCACCCAGGTGCCCCAAGACTTTAGTTTTTAAAATTCATAGCTGTGACCTTTATTATGGAAAAATTCAAAATAAACTTGTGGCCCATTATCTGTTGCCAAATAACCTCCATTAAATGTGAATGAGTTTAATAAAATTTAAGTATATTCTCACACTTAATTTTTCCAGGTAATAAACTTTAAGTTCTATTTTTTACCAAATAAGAGTATATGAATATTTTTTCAAATTAAGTAAAATCATTCAGTTAACATATTAGTTTATTAACATGAAGTTTAAGGTTGTATGTAAAATTGTAATAATGACAATTCAAATTAAATAAACAGAATAAACCATTTATTAAAACATTGTGTAATAAAATAAACTTTTTGATCCAATGCTACAGTGGTAAACATTTTCTCCTCATTAACATTCCACCCAAAACACAGTTTAATTACAACATAATCTGACCAGAACTTGAAAATACTTCTGTTCTTTATCGTCCAATGACTGAGCAGTGAGGTGAATGTAAATTTAGGTTTTCTTGATGAGCCCAAGACAGAGGATGATAGCTTGAAAGGCAATTGAAATTGCATATGCCCAAAGGTTAAATTTTATTTACCCTGTTCACTGGTCCAAACTTAAAATTTTCATTATATCAAATAAAGAGTTCATGAATCACCCCCTCTCGCCAAAAATAACTATCAGGGACAAATTGAGGATAAGAGTTGGGTTTTAAACTGCACTTTATTTGTTACTGTAACATTGTCTTTTTTTTTTTTAACCGATCGACTATAAGCATGCAACAAGTTCTCTTCCGAATGGAACTGCTTCCACAGCCCTTGGATATCAGTAAGAAAATTATGAAGTCATTCAATTTGTAGCTCTCTCCTCCTTTAAAGCACTTCTAAGCAGTGTGTGTGACACATACCACAGAGGTAGGAAAGACCATCTTTAATAAATTATCTTCTTAATAGTAGAGAATTTCTGAAAATAAAACTAACAAAATGCCGAACGATGCCTCTGATGAGTACCAAAAGACCACAGAGCCATCTCCTCCTACTTGAAGAATTAGTTCCCTGGAGTGTCCTGGCCTTTGTAGGGCACTTGATAACAAGATCCACCAGGGCTCCAAATAAATGCACTACGAAAGCCTTCCGCCACTCTCATTTGCCGATTCTCTGGACCACCCAATCCTGCTGGCAGAGAGGGCAGCGATTGTTCTGTTTCACCCACAGGGACATGCAGCAGTTGTGAAAGGAATGATTACATTCTCCCCAGACCACTGAAAGGAGAAAAAAAAAAAGATTATTTGACATTACATATTTTAAGTTAAATTACTGAACTCAAATCATAGGTTATTTTATGTTACGACAAATAATCATGGTTCATGATCTTGAATCAAGATGGCTAATTGGTCAACATTTTTTCTACCTATCAAGAAATAAAAACTTACCTGTGTAAATTACACTTAAGAAGTGAGATGAGGCGCTGTGATTAGGGGACTTTCCAGCATTGTTTAGAATCTGTGGATGATGTGGTGGCCCCCAGCCCCTACACAGCTCCACAAGCTGTCTTCCTGAAGTTAGGAGATTAAAGAACTTGAGCCTTCCTTAGATCCCAGAACTTCTCAGTCATACACTGACCTGGAAACCTTTTGAGTTTTACTTTATTAAGAAACAGCCTCCTGATTTTGATTTACCAAGATAATGAGTTAAATGTTTTCAGTTCATAGTAGTCTATTATAAATAGATGCCATGCTTCGAAACATTAGTTGTACATCTAGTGAGTTATTTTCCAAAAGTAGTGATGAACTGTGTTAAGTCATCCATAAGCAGTGCAATTCCTGATGTGACAAATACATTAACTTTTCAAAGCGGGTGGCTGGAAAGAGAGATAGGTCTCTTTGTGGTCAAAGAAAGGTGGCCTGAACCTCACAATTTCTGTTAGTATTTTTTAAACCAAGGGAAGTCACCCATAATCTGAAATACAGTCTCAAATGTGGGTTTTATTTGTCACTTCCTTAACCTACATCATAACAAAACAATGGAAAGAAATAGGAAAAAAAAAGGAAAAAAAAAAAAAAACCATGAAAGAAACCTACATCTTCTTATGAAAATTAGCTATAGGGAATAGGAAACAAGGGGAAATCATTCTAAGTGTTTCAGGATGAAAAAACAGGATTTAATAAATACAACATAAATCATTATTAAGATGCTGTATGTAAACCATGCAAACACAAAGTACAAAGTTAACCTTCATCTCCAGAAAAGCTTTTATATATAGCAATCTAGAAGTGATGACTTCAAGATCTAGGACATAAAAACTTTTGAACTGCTTAAAACGTTTAGCTTAAGACAACTTTTGTAGTCCCAGACTATTAACAAGATTTAATAGATTTCCATATATAAACTATATTGGAGAAAATCTTGAGACTTAAAATTTTTTCTGTTAGTTGAAAAGTTAAATATTATATCATAAGAGTACTGAAAACTGAAGTGCTTTATTAGAATAAAACCTTACCAAATCTGACCTATAATACAGTTAAATTTAAGATGTCTTGGCAAATTCCTTACTTCATAATTTTCTTAATAGAAAAGAATGATTTCTTTTTAGAATATGAAATATGAAAAAAAACCCACATCTAGAATATGTAATCAATTCTTAATTACAGGAAATAAAAGGACTTGTACATTAATTCCATTAAGGCCTTTAGAGAACCAACACATTTTATATTAATAATGGATCACTGCTTTACAGTTTATTTTTGTGTATTGATAAAGTCAATCTTGATTGCAAATTCAAACATCCCCACTGAGAGAAAACCTTCAGTTGGAAAAGCAAGAGAATGAAATTACAACATACCAACACAATCCTCTTGTTTGTTTTCAGCTTGACATCTAAGACAGGCATCTAAAAATAAACAAATAGCAATTCTCATTCTGATGCTCAGAATGCAATTTTTAAAACCCAGACACTTCAAAGTCAAATAAAAGCCCAAAGGGTTAGAGATGGAGATAAGAGACCCGTATTATTAATTTCTCATCTGAACATAACTGTTTAAAGATGAATAAAGTACAAGGCACTCTACTTATTTACTTATGACCAGGAGCAATTTCACAAGGGTTACAAACCCTCTATTTTCACAAGCTCTGATGAGAAGATGTCCCCAAGGTGCATGCAATCACTATAGAAAAATATGCCATACTCCATTATATATTAGAAGTTCATATAGACTCACTGGGCATGATCACATAGATCAACCTTAAGGGCAGTTTATTTTCAAGATACCATTTTAGGTAAGCCATGCATATATATTGGTATTTGCTTATACACACATAAAGAAACTCCAGAAGAATACCAAGTAACTACTAATAAAGTCTACCAAAGAGGGGATGGTGGGAAGGAGTTTTCACTGTATATTTTCTTAAAATTCTGAATTATGTGACTATATGATCTATACAAAAATTAAAATACTAATTTTTAAAGAACCTCTTAAATACTATGTTGTCTCTCTTTTTTTTTTCTTTTTAAAGAAAATGCTCCCTTGGGGCTCCTGGGTGGCTCAGTTGGTTAAGTGTCTGCCTTCAGCTCAGGTCATGATCCCAGGGTCCTGGGGCATCAGGCACCATGCTCAATGGGGAGCCTCCTTTTCCCTCTCTACCACTTGTGCTCTCCTGCTCTTTCTCTCTCTCTCTCTCTCTCACAAATAAATAAATCTTTAAAAAAATGAAAGAAAAAGGGGCGCCTGGGATGGAGCCCTGCATCGGGCTTTCTGCTTGGTGGGGAGCCTGCTTCCCTTCCTCTCTCTCTGCCTACTTGTGATCTCTGTCCTACAAATAAAAAATAAATTCTTAAAAAAAAAAAAAAAAGGAGAGAAAAGGAAAAAGCAAAGCAAAGGAAAAGAAATCCTCCCTTTATGAATATGTCTGAGTCCAAAGCATTTATCCAACAATGGCAAAGTATTTTGATAATTTATTTGGGAGTAAATTCTAGGAATGGGAACCTAAAGGGTATACTAGAAGTTTTCCAAATTCACTCTACTACTATTTGCTTCATGAAGGAGATAATATAAAATAATGGGACCCCCCAAAATGGATTCATTCACTAGCTGGAAGAGGAGTCCAAGACGGGTAAAAGGAAATTCAAACCAACAGAAAAAAAAATTAGTTTCTAACATAAATTGGAGAAAAAGAATTCTGTAAAAATAGATACACAGTGGAGTTGAAGCCTGCTCCTCTTCTTAAACTGGATTATGCTCAGGCGTTTGTTTGCTCCTCTCTGCATGCTCTTACCCTAAAAAAACACACCACCCTGGCCTCTTCGATGTGGATTAAAAACAACCACTGCCTCCTGAGGCTTTCTTCAATCCCACAATTACTGAGCATCTACTCTGTATAAGGAGTTATGCACTGGGGACACCAAAATGACTGAGTCTGGGTCCCTGGTCTCACCAGGAAATGGGGAGGTAGGCAGGCAAACAACTAAATATCATAAGGATCATGATATAAGGGTGAAGACATGGCTCTGGTTCTGTATAATCATAGAATTATAGTCTGTGACCCCAACTACCTCTTTCACAAATTAGGAAAACAAGACTCCAAAAGGTATGTCAAATGTCCAAGTTAACATAAATAGCCATGAAGGGTTACTCCAGCTCTTTAGAACTCAACAGAACTAGCAAACCTATTTTCCTCTTCTTCAACACTTGGGTCACTGCCATCTGCCCCTTTCAGAATGAAGGGAGAAGAGCCGAAACCAAAGAAGAGAGTGTTAACCACATCAGAACAGGCTGACAGGCAAATCTTGGATCAAGAAGTTACAATAAATCGTTTAGGTGTAAGAAAATGAATTTGAAATGTGAAGGAAATAGAATTAAGTGGGCTCCTTTGCACAATCGAGAAATCTCTGGATTACAATTTTGATTGTGCTTTTAGACTCATTATCAAAACCCAACCTAAATCTAAAAATTCCTAAATTTTTAGATAAAATAAAAAAAATTCTTTTCATGGGATGCCTGGGTGGCTCATTTGGTTAAGCTGCTGCCTTCGGTTCAGGTCATGATCCCAGGGTTCTGGGATTGAGTCCCACATCGGGCTCCTTGCTCGATGGGGAGCCTGCTTCTCTCTCTTCCTCTGCCTGCCACTCTGCCTGCTTGTGTGCTCTCTCTCTCTCTGACAAATAAATAAATAAAATCTTAAAAAAAAATTCTTTTCATGATATTCGTAAGATCTAAAACAGAACATTTCTAAGGAGTGCAATAACAGTAACACCTTTTAGAATGATGCTGCTAGGGTAAGCTTGGGAAGTCTGAAAAACAAACTTCCTTCTGTCACCTGACCACTAAATGGATTTTAACACCTCATAAACAAAATACAGAGGTTTAGTCCAGAATACTTTCCTGAACTCAAAGGACAGCCATTGTAAATCTGCAAAAATAATCCACCATAGCAGAATACTGGCTATAATTAGAATGTTAATATTAACGTGAACCATTTATAGCCATACTTTGACTTACTCTAAATATCCCAGTAAAGCTTATTTGTTGCAAGATTTCAACCATTACTCTGAATTCTGTATTTCTACTTACAAATATAAAACTTTTCTTCGGGGAAAAATATAAAACACGCTTTCTCGAACACTTTTTTTTTTTTTTTTTTTTTTAAGATTTTATTTATTTATTTGTCAGAGAGAGAGAGAGCGCACAGGCAGACAGAGTGGCAGAGGGAGAAGCAGGCTCCCCGCAGAGAAAGGAGCCCGATGTGGGACTTGATCCCAGGATGCCGGGATCATGACCTGAGCCAAAGGCAGCCGCTTAACCAACCAAGCCACCCAGGCGTCCCTCGAACACTCTTCTTTTTAAACTAAAGAAAATTTTGAGGATAAAATATTTAGCAAAGCTTGTCTTGCAAAAGAAGAAAAGATTAAATTGTCTGGATAAGTTAACAATGGCACATAAACTGGAAATTATGACTGTAGTTTGAATAAGGGGTGGGGTAAGGCGGCTTTACTGCAGGCCAGTAAACTAGGTACTTTTAAGACCTAATTCTAAAATAAGTGGATCATGTCTGAAATCAAGTTCTTTCAAAAGTAAGAAATAAAAAATATTTTAATCCCATTTTTGTTAATCCTTTTTGAAACAAGCTTTATGAATAAAAAACAAAAGAGTGTATTATAGAGAGTGTAAACTGAGAATCTCTGGATTCTGGTAGGTTTAAATTTCATCCCTTGAGATAGTAATTGTGTTTATTTTCTCCAATTCTCTCATTTTTCAGAGCAAAACACAAAGTCTTCGAACTACAGAACCTGTTTTTTTTCCACCTACCCCAAGAAACACTGAAATACTCTCTCAGTATTTTAAATGATTTAAAAATGTAACTTGCATTTAGATAGCATCTCTTTTTCAAGGTGGTCTGAGACCTTAAAACAGAGCGCATATAAAATATAAAAAGATGAAGCTGCTCTGCCGGGTTTCACTTGGTCCAGTATTTTGATCGGAAATATCACAGAAAGAAGTTAAGACTTTATTTGTACAAGAGGGTTCTCCACAAAGGCCTGACACAGAGCAAGTCAGATCTTCTTCAGGAAATGGCATCCTACGATAGGGAGGGGCCAGAAGGAGATGAAGTTTTATGTTTCTGAATAAAGGGCTTACATTCTTCAATTCCCGCGAACCTTATATACTCCTGAACCACACTGTGTCCCCTTCAAGACAAGGGAGTGCCATCTGACCCATCCTGAGGCGTGCAGATTTAAAAAGACTGCGGAACATCAGGAGCTAATCCAAAAATGCAACGGCTACAACACTTTTCCTCCCTTCGCCTCTGAGGAGCGGACTGAGGGTGTCGTTTTTGTGGAGGACGACTCCAGAGCATCACTTCGGTGTGTGACCACAATCATTAAAGTGCCCTCCTTATTCCGGGCCTTTACTCTGACCCCCTCTGCGGTGTGGTTTTGGAGACGGAGCGGGCCACACCAACCCAAGTGGTTTCTCCTAGCTGCCAACAAATGACCCAGTTTTATTTCCTCGGCCACACCCATCACCACCTGAAATTACCTTAATTCCTGGACTCACAATCCGTTTCTCTCGCTACAAGACCAGCTCCCGACGCCGGGCGCCCGCGGAAGCCCCGGCGGCGGCAGCAGCAGCCCTCAGGCCGGCTGCAGCACTGTTAGCCCCGGCACCCCTGCCCCCACTCCAGCCGACCCAAGTCTCTCGGAGCCCTCTTCCCCCGTCCCCCACTCCAAGTCCGCCCGGCGGAGGCCGGAACGGGGCCCCGGCCTCGCGTGTAGCGCTTACCCATCACCTGGACCCTGCAGATGGCGCACGTATCGCACTCCACGTCCCAGCTCCACATAGCCACCGCGTTCCACTTTTTAAGAGAGAACATCTTGTCGCCTCCCGACTTTGAGCCTGCGCTCCCGGAGTGAGAGGACAGGGCGCAGGGTTCCTCGCCGTCTTCCACGTCGGCCATGGCGGCGACGCGGAGCCGGCAGCGGAGACGTTAAGTCGCGGGAGGCGGGCGGCTATGGCGGCTCCGTGGGGCCGCCCGGCGGGCTACAGCGCCGCCTGCAGGCCGCGGGCCGCCGCGGCGCCTACGACGGGGCCGCTCCGATTGGCTGGCGCGGCCCATTGACGTCATTTGACGCTAGCGCCAGGCCGCTTGTCCACTATGCACGTCCCTGCTCGCTGGGGCAACCCTGAGGGCTGAAGGCCTTTAGGGCGATTCTGGTGTGAAGCCTGGACGCTTCGCTGCTCAGTGTTTCTTTCCCGCGCCCGGGAGCTCTCTATGCAGGCACCAGGTGACCTGCTGTGTGCTTTCGGGAAACTTACCACTCTCAAAAATTATCCTGTTACTAAAACTGTTACCC